>NW_016690255.1:5643476-5701083 GCF_001604755.1 Lepidothrix coronata | reverse complement strand
GTAGTAGAAACAGGAAAAACACACTTTCAATTTAGCCTTATTTGAGTAAGACTGAGAGAAGTCTGCCTGCCCAGTCGAATAGAACAGTTTCAACTTTAGTCCTTTATGACATCTCTGAGGCAGCATTTCAGCCTTCAGCTATGAATGTTTGCTTGACTTAAGAAAATCTAGGGGAAAAAAAAATTTGGTAGACTGTGATCACTGTCTCAAAAATCATGCTTATTTACTCAAATTGTTCTACCGAAGTCTGAAGGATTTCTGAATCGTAGGAGGAACTCTTGGGTTTAAGTCTAACTTTCTATGTGTTTTAAAAGCCCCTTAGTACAGCAATTTCTCAAATAAACTTCTTTTTCAAGCTTTTTATTTGTTTCAAAAATGAAATAGAGCAGGTTTTTAAACTTTAACACAATAAACAAATCCTAGTTTTCAATATACAATTATTGATTAATTTCCTTTAGTGACTGTAAATCATCTTTAGGAAACAAAGTATACTTGACAGTATGGCTACTGTGATTAACTTATCTTCCTATAGCTTTCAGTTGAGATTTCTGAAAACATGCACTGTCCAAGAAAGATTCATAGTCTCAACCTGTAAACTGTCATAGCCCAGCTGAAGTCAGTGTAGCCATTGTAATTCATTCTGGCTATCCCAGGATCAATCCATCGATTCCTTCATGTGCAGTATCAGTGACAATGGTCTGTCTCCAAGCTGAGAGATGATCACGATTGAAGAGGCTTGGGTCCACATACTCTAAAAACCTAAATATGTTGCCTTTCCCAATAGAGAAATCTTCATTCTCATTTAATGGAAGGTTCAGAGTCTAATGGAATAATGGCTGTGCACTACGATGGAAGAAGAATAAAGCAGTGGCTTTTGGCAGAAACCATCTCCATTTTGAGAAGGAGGGTGTGGAAAAAAAAAAGAAGAGGGAAGAGTAACTGTTAACACTATGACCAATGGACATATTAACTTCTAGCATGAGATTCACTTTTCCTTCTGTAAATTGAGATTTTGTCACAACCTCTCCCCCAGGGAACTTCAACCTTTAAATCCCCATAGCAATTGTAGTCTCCAGACAAAGTTAAAAAAACGAAAAAGAACAAAAAGAAAAAAGCTCAGAAGTGCACTTTGCATATCCTGCCTCACAAAGGGTTAAAGTGCTGTTTGATATATCCAGAAATTAAGCATCTCTTCTACTCCTTTATTTTTTTAAATGAGACTTTATCTTTGGTTTCTTGTATCTTCTCTGTAATTTTATCCTTTGTTTCCTCCATCTTCTCTGTAATTTTATCCTTTGTTTCCTCCATCTTCTCCGTAATTTTATCCTTTGTTTCCTCCATCCTGTCTTGCAGATATTCCTTTACTGGTGGTGGTGTGGATATGTAGCCACTCTTACGTAGATATTTAACAGTGATGGATGTTCCTCCCAAAGTCACAGTGTATCTGGCAGGAGTTGCAATCTTAAAGAAATCAAAGAACACACTGCATAAATAAAACAGGACAATAACATACAGCAATAGGTATTTTAAATGTTGAACATTTATTTTGACCAGTGGCAACTTTTAAAGATATCTTCAATTTATATGAAAATAAGCCAATTTACAGAGCATCCTCCAGAAATGCATACCTTCTACTTAAAGTATCATTTTGACAGAGCCAGCAAGGGCATTAGATTTCCATTAAAAAAAAACCAACAAAAACCACCACCACACAAACCCTCCCCATGCAGCTTGTGGGACAAGCTTTAGGCATCTCAGAATGCAATTCAGAACAAACAGTATGTGAACACTGAGTTTCTTCCAACACTGTCAAATCTCCCAGCTATAACAACATCCTTCTATTTAACCACATTTATTTATTGGTCTTCTTTTAGGCACAGGAATAATTGTGAAGAGTAGTACTTTCACATTTTGTTTGGGAAGATAACCCCTTTAAATAACAGGTAAGAAGCACATCACATTTGTAAACAAAACAAATAGTGGCGTGTACAGCAAATACAATACCTTGTTTTCACATGGTCTGACATGATTCAAGTTTCCCAGAGACTATGCACATATAAAGCAATAAAAAAACCCCCAAGCCTGAATGTAACCAATTGATTCAAACAGACAGTGAAAGTACTTGACAGTGACGAACAACTAAGGTAGAAAGAGAAACTAGAGAATCCTCTAGGATAAAAATAACTGTACTTCTATCTGGAATTCAATGAGGTGTTTAGGCTTTACCTCTTTGTCCCTGTTAATTATGTCAGGGATACAGAAGAATAACTTAGTTGTAATTAAATCTCAGAGGGCACACAATAGTTCTGCAGTGAAGAAGTTATTTTAGAAATACATATAGACTCCTTGAAGGACACACAACACATACCAACTTGCATGTGAATATTTTTACTACAAAAAGGAATGCTCAAGTACATGTAACTATCAAAGAAAGCTAATGAATTCTTTCTGCTGTAAATGAGCAAACCCTGTTTAGTTCACCAGGCAAGATTTAGAGCTTTTGTACAAACTGTACTTACTTTATACAATGCATATGCAGTTAGTGCATTTCCGCCCTGGGAATTTTTCAGGATGCTTGTTACGCTGTCTGGTAAGCCAATCAACTCTAGGAATGGAACAACATTCACCCCACTATAAAAGAGAAAAAAGCTGGTAACTTGATTTGGAATTTGAAACCTGAACAGTTATTGAGAGCACTATTTCCATTCTTTAACTCTATTACACAAACTTTGTAATTTGAGAGCAAAGCGTTTTTTTCATCTAAGCAATATACTTACAGGATTTATATTTCTGAACAAATGGGCAAATTAATGTTCTTTTCAGCATTCCAAAAGGTGACCCATTTATATTATCCCTGTTGGGTTGAGTAGCTTCTAACTCACCTGTGTCCCAGTTTATGTTTGAAGGTAAGTAGATATAAAGGTGGTAAGACAGCTATTCAGGCTCCAGCTGTGCAGGCTCAATTTCATGTTCTGTTTTGCCTAAAATTAATTACTTTTTTTTCTTTTTAAAATTTCAGGCAGCATTCTCCATTGACTTCCAAATATATCAAACAAATGGAATGCGGCAAAGGAAGAGGAAACAATGTGTTATATGGACAAGACTTCAGGGGCTTTGTGCTCAGTTGCTCTACCTTGTCAGCATAAGGTGTTAAGATGGGTGGAGGGAGCTCTTATCACAATTTCTTTCTATTTGAAAGCCAGGGAAGCTAACATCAGCACCAAAGGAAAAAAGAAAGCCCATCTTTATATTACAGTAGAAAACTGTATATAGAAGTTATAGAAGACCTGAGTTTCCAATATTTAGAGATGCTGCATTATTAGTATCATTATCCATTTCTACCTAATAATTTAAGCCTTCTTCTGAGCATGCAGACGCTTTAGCATCAGGAACAATAACAGGCAGTAATTTACTAACAGTTACTAGAACCTACAATCTGAAGGCCTATTGCCAGAGTAGAAAATGGAGACCTAGTAAGATGTGACAGACAGCACTAACCGTGCTGTTTCATAAACTGCCACTGTTTAGTCTCCTATCATGAGCAGTCATTCTGAAAGTTACTTTTCCACTTCAACAGGGTGCTGCTCTTCTGGCATGACAAACTGAAGCTTTGTTATAACTAGTTTCTAGTTAAATATTTGTTTTCCTCAGCCAAATACCTACTTTAGCAGCTAGCTTTAGAGTTTCAAGAAAAGTAATCTTCACTCTATATGAAATGTCTGGATGTAAGCATCAACCTGAATTCATCCAAAGCAAATATTTTTATAGCTCAAGACCTTTATTCCTCTGACATGAGCTAAATTTAGAATGACATTTGGATCTATAGCTCCCAGAAAGGGCAATTATGCCAGCTGGTTAGAGTAACTAAAACAAACACTTGTGCAGTAAGGCATTCTGATGTCAGTGTCCCATCCTTGCCACCACGAACTGTCCTTGTTTCACGCTTTCTATTATTAAATATACAACATTAGCAGTCCAGAGATAAACATTTGCTCATATTTAGCAAATTTAGCATAACTATTTGCAGATAAATAAAACCTCTTTCATCTGAACTAGCAAACTAGCAGCTTATAGTTGATGTAGTGATGTTTTTCTAATAAATGCCATTTTCCAGAGCAGTATCTGGCCCATGCAATAACTAAAAGAAACTAAAATTAGAATACTTAATTTTTTTTTTTTTCAACCACACAAATATTTAATTTCCAATTAAAAAGTCTGGCCCACAGTAGCAATTTTTTCAGTGGATGGTAGGAAAGACAGGAAACAGAAATAAAAAAGGAAAGGACATACATAGATTGTGAACAGCTAAATGAGGTTAATGATATGAAAATCCAGTGATGAGGGAAGACTGGGGATGAAGCAGGGAAGAAGTGGTAAAATACCCCGACGTCCAACAGCAAAAAAAGAAAAGGTCTATGAAGATCTCACCTAATCAGGATTCCAAATCCCTCTCTTTACCTTTTAAGAGGTTACTAATAATTTCAGTGCTGTTTACATCCATGCATAATTCTGGGGAGATGAGCATTCCTTCAAACATTGGCAACACACTTGGTACGCAGCAATAACTGGATGACAGCAGTATGTATGTGACACTCTCATGAACCCTATATACTTTCAATATTAACCTTATACTTTAGTTAAAATGTAGCCACATTTCCCCATTACATATAAAGGAACTTTTTAACATGCAATAATAATTTATATGTCCTTTCACCTGTGAAAGTCAGTCTCAATTCAACCGTGGTATTGTGCATTGCAACAAAATATCAACTTACTTCATGGCTGCATAGTAAAAGGATCCAAACCATACAGTGGAAGTCAGAAGATGCACTGGAATCATGACTTTTCCATACTGTTTAAAAGTTTTCTTGAATCTCTGAACGAGACTAATTGATTTATCTTGTAATGGATCAGGATCTAAAGGATCTGACTCTGCAGGGCTCTGCTTGGGTGTGTCAGTGGCCGAAGGCAAGGGATTTCTCTCTTCTTTGTGAGGAGTGTCTGCTGGCTGTGATGGAAAAGCAGTTTTCTTTGAGGCAAAGTGTGCTGCACCTGCATGAAGACATCGTTTAGAGGGGTCCAGTGCCAAAATCACTTTGCATCCCACATTAGACAACATGGACTGTCCTTTTAAGCACTGAAGGACAGTAGTGTGAGGAAAAAACCAACATGTCCCATGCGCCAGCTGAGATGCACCATGTAATAGATTCCGTTGCATTTTGACAAACTGTCGATGAAGTTTCTAGAGAGAAGAAACAAGAGTAAACACGCTGCATTTCAATAATCTGATTTCTATCTGCTCCAATGCCACTCGAAATTCTCAAATTTTAAATGGTTTTCTGTTCTTCTGCTTAAAAAAGGGTTTCCTTATCTTTCTTTGAAGAAATTGTTATCCTCCAGAGTCAAGGAAATAATTTTACATCTCGTTTCTTCAGCATTCTGAACTAAAATGGCCCCTTCACTTAATATACTCCTCACTGCTAAGATGCTCATTCTACTCTCTAAAAACACTTTTAGGTGTTTAGTGCTATCTACTGCTTCTATCTACAGAATCTTGCACAGTTACTGAAAAGTCACACTTGAAACTTCACTTAGAGTACCAACTGATAGCTTGAGTGATACTTTGAGCCTACATAAATGCAGTATAAACTCATTGAAGTGAGTGCAATCAAAATTAATTTTTGGTGTCAATACATTCTTAGTTTTGGTATAATTTTTCATGTTCCATACTATTTTGAACTAAAAGTTCATACAATTAAAAAATCCCTATGAAAGTAATTATTGATAATCAACCAATGTCTTAACAGTAACAAACCTAATTGTAACAACCTGACAGTATACATCTATCAGGAAGGAGGAAGGTACTGTTGAATATTATGCATTAACATGAGCAAAACTGAACTGTAATTTTCCAAATACTACAATGCAAAGAATATTTTAAAATGGTGGATAACCCCTGTTAACTTTATGATTTTGAATACTTACCAGTTACTCACAAAAGTTCAAAGAACTACTGAGAACTTCCCCACAAAGAAAGTTGGCATGCATAGACAACAAGAAGTAATTTTTCCCCAAAAAAATGCATACTTTGAACTAGTGAATAAAATATTGTCTCTTTTCCTTTATACAATGACTGCAAGTTACAGAACTAACTTTCCTTCCCTCCAAAAAAAAAACAACCCAGTGACACTAATTGATGTAACAAATGCCAGCTAAGTTAGTTATATTACAAGTTTTGAATTTTCTATTTTTACTTGTCATAACATTCAAATCATTCAAATTTAATTAAAACTTCATATCTGCTTCCCCTTCTCTTGTAGTTTTAGATAGGTTTCAGTCAGGTGCTTTGATAGTGAATTTGTCTAGGCTGCTGAAAACGATCAATAATTTATAACATAGGCAGAAGTTTGAAAAAAACCAAACCTGAAATGATACATACCCTTTATTACTTTCCAGGTATGCAACAAGAAAAGTACGCAAAGTTTGTATCTTCAAAAAGTTGCAACTCTCCCACTAGTTCCCCACCTTTCAAATATATGTCTTCAACACACTGATGACTCTGCTGAAGTAAAAACAAAAAAAAAGGCACATTTAGAAAAATAGCAACAACGGCAAACTAATAGTATGAAGATTTTTGGTCAGCCTGAAACCTTGCTTACCGAAGAAGATATGGTATAAATTCATCTTTGAATACTGACATGCTAATGGGAGATTTTTTTCTGTATAACTTAGAAGTTCCTCAGCTGTGAATTACTATTCTCTTCCAAGAGAGGAAAGTTTCATAATACAAATGCATCTGTTGGAACATTCCTGACTGTTTTCTAGGTATTTTTATGTTATTGTTGTGTTTGAATTAACTGCAATTACTATAATTACAATGTTTGATGTGAGAAAAAGTGGAATGGTTTCAAACTCCCTGAGCACCTTTACCTTCTTTGTGAAGGACAGAAAGCCACTTTTGTTGAACTCATACTAACAGGAGGTACTGAATCAATAGGGGAAAGAGGAATTTGTGTCTCTATGTAAGGAAGCTGCTACTCAGTCCTGTTATGAACTCAGTGGGAATCAAGAAGTGCTGCTACTTACGGCGCAATAAATCAGCTACAGGTACTGGCTCTCAACGAGTCAGTCTTCTGTAGGGCTTTACTGGAAGGAGCAACTGCTTGTAATATCTCTTGTTTTACAAGAAGCAGAGATTCTTGCTGAGTTCTTAAATCCAAATGCAATTGCTTCTCAAAACAAGAAGTAGTGAAAACACTCAGCAAAACTCAAGTGTTCAGATGGCACTCTGCCATATGCCAACTACTTTTACTGATTTATAGAAATTATAACAACAAACTTGAAGATGACAACTACATTCCTAGCCTATTGCCACTCACACTTCTTTCCTGAGGGATAACACTCTCCAGAGAGAACTCTTTTCCCCTCTCACTAATAGTACACAACACTGAGCATCTGCCCTAAGAAGATTCTCACAATACCCAGCCAGCAGACTCAGCAAAGGATACCCATCTATGGGAACCTGGGAGCTCTTAAGTCAGACTTCCACTGTTCACCTACTTTCAGTGGATGATACCTCATCGAAAAATACCTGTACTAAACAAGCTTTGAGAATGGCCACCATGCAGCATGGGGGAAACCATGCTGAGCACTCTGATTTCGAGTCATAAACATTCCAGCAGCCTTGGCAGAACATCATTCTTCTGTACAGGACCAAGAAACTGAAAAGCATTTTTTCCATTCTATGTAGTGTATATACAGTAGCACTTCTCAAGGCACCATTTCTAGGCTTTGCTGTCCAGCACCTATTGAGAGCACAAAATTAACCCTGTGTAACACCTCTGACTCATTGCAGTGGCTGCAGAACACTGGGGTATGAAATGGCTTCCATTCTCCTTAGTGTGAAGGAGCAATGGGTCACCACTATGTGTTCAATGCTCACTGGTCAGTACTAACACAGTTGTAATCAGTAAATGAATTTCAAGGCCTTTGCTCACAGAGTTACATGCACCACATAAGACTTAAAAATAGAACGACAGCAATGGCTTTAAAGCAGAGCTTTCGGGGCTGTTACAAGACTTGCCATGCCACCTTTTTTTTTGGTTCTTATATCCTCAGATGGACTTGAAACTCATTAATTAAAGTTTTTTTACTCCATGATGCATGACCTGGCTGGTCAAAAAGGAAGGTTTTGTAACCATCTAAAGTAGATCCTGAAAAGGTTCTTCACCTTGTATGCATAGATGGTACAGTTCTAGCTAATATTCTGAGCAACAGTTTACTTTAAAAATGTGGAGAAGAAAAATACCTTGATATATAAGAAAAGGTTAAGATATGATAGTGCTTATGTTTTAGAGAACAAAAGAAAACATGTTTTTTGAACCAAGGTTAGAATTTTCCTAATGATCTTACTGTGATTCATAGGTAGGTGCTTTGCTTATCTAAATTAACAAAGGAGAGAACTTCTGAAGCGTCAATACATTCACGATTACACTGCCATCCACAAGCACTACAAGACTAAAGGAGGGAAGTATTATAATGGTTACAGGAAAGGCACACGAAGAAAATAACAGATTAATATAACGTATACTCTGATTTTAAAGAAACAAATATTTTTAAAGGGGTGATGGGTGCAGCTGCTCAATTGCAATATTTTAATTACTTGGCTCAACAATGCAAACAAATCTTAAAGAGGACAGAAAAAGTGCACAATAAGTTTGGTTGGAGGTTGAAATAGATATGAAACTAGTTCTTTCATCGCTCTAAAACATGAAGTAGAAGCTCCAGACACCAAGGTAGAAAAGCATCTTGTCTGTGGCATGAGAATTTGGGGGGGACAGAGGGGATGCAGGGAGAATGGTGCTTTAAAGCCTCTTAGATTTCTATATTAGTTTTCTCTTAAAAATGCCACAAAGGAATAAAATATTATGTCTAAGGACAAATATAGCTTTTCTCTGCTCCTGAATAGATACTAGTTAGCCAAACCATGAAACGATATACAAACACTTGTGGGATAAGGTCTCCTCTTCAGCACTGTCATATCCCTGCTAACTATTTACTAGTATCTCCAGCTGGCTGTGAACTGAGCTGTAAAGATCTTGGCTGTTCAGGCCAAACTCCTGGTTGGGATTCTTGGACGTTCATTTAGTTCCTGAAGGTACCTCTGTCTCATGGCAGGCTGTTTAAAAGGCCCCTGAGAAAAGGGAGTGCTCTACTGACCTCTTAAGGAAAAGTATAGATCAACTTCTCATTACAGTGCTGGAGGTTTTGTTTAACAACCTTTGCTACTTCTGTTTTAATTTAGATCAGCTTTGGCATAAATCTGATATACTGCAGGAGCTCTTGCATTTACTCTACTTTCCAATGATAACTAGGAAAAAGATATTAGACTTGCTTTTTGTTCCTGAGGACAACAAAAGTTCAGGATCTTTTAACGTCACAAAACTGGCCTACGTGACTATCACAGTCATTGGCTTCGGATGTGTTGGTAACATTTTATCCAAAAAAGATACAGGGGGTCTTTGGAAAACACAGAACTAACAAGCCCGGCCCATATAGGTACAGCAAAGGCTGCTGTGGATCTGCTGTTGGAAAGAGGAATCATGCCAGAGATGCTGTCAGATGAAATTTTCATCAGGATAATTTGTATAATAACAGGTACCCTGTTACAATTAATGTTTTATGACCTACCAGAGACATTAAAATAGAAGAATGGGAGTGGATGTAAGATGGCAAAAACCTTAGTGTAAGTTCTTTTGTAAAAGAGGTCAGAAAGCATCTGAGGGAATTGAGGGCATAGTATATATAGAGAACACTGGTTTATATTCTCAATTATACTAGAAACACTCTGGACATAATATGTAAATATGGATGACTTTAAAGCATTCTCACTTGTTTTGTTACTATTTAAAAAAAGAACATTAATTATACCACAGGAGAGTTCCCAATGAAAATCCATGAGCTTTTTTCACTCCCAAGGCACCTTTCTATGAAACCAGAGAATTAATTTACATTCTTGTCATTTTTAGTGCAAAGTCAAGAAAACTTTGAGGGTTATGTGTGGCAGACAGAGAAGAATTTTGAAAGGAAACAAACCAAGTTTTCAGAAATCCTTTTCAACTCATCTTTCAGATTGCATAAAAAGCAAATACAGAGATCTCATCCAAGCAGCAAAGTTTAATAAATAACCCCATTGTAATGCTTACTTTTTTACGAAATATAATAAGAAAAATCAAAGCTTGTTTTCAGATTTAAATTGTTCTTTTCAAGAACTTATTGACAGCATATTAAATAAAAAAAACAAAACATCTCGCCAAGCTTATAAACCAAAATAAGAAAACCACGACGGAACTGAAAACATACATGATTTGCCTAAAAATATGGGAACACATTTTAAAATCACTGTAATACTAGTGCAACACATGCAAAGCATATTTCTTCTTAAACTCAATGTAAAATATAACTATAAAATTCTTGGTAAATGCAATGTGTCTGCATAGCATGCAGTCACTAACCATGGACAGGAAAATGGCAGCATATAGGGACTTTTTAGGCTTCGTAGTAGTACTTTCAGTGTCTGAATGAACATGATTTAGAATTTGTATTTCAACCTTTACTACTTTTGCAGTGTCTGTTATTCATTCTAAACTAAGAAATTTGCTTATAATTTGAAGTTTGGGCATCACTAGCTGCGTAGTTTTGTCTGCCATTCAGAACTATCTAAAAAATATAACACCATATTTTAGGTTAAAGGGAGTAATGCAAAATAAATCATGGTGAAATTTATTTAAATCTTGGTAAAAAATCATGTAAAAACAAATAAAGAGTAAACCCTTCCAGACAAAAGACCCTAAAACATTAGCTCCACCCTACCTCTATCATATCTAACCTCTATAATATCTTCACTTAGTAAATGCTATGCTATAATTTTTTAATCATATTACTAATTTTGCTCATATTACTAAATTCAATAGTGATATAAGTGGAGAGAAGCCAACAACTTTTTTACCCTTATTTTATCTAAACTACTCTTGTTCTTGTTAAAACAAACTTACCAAAGTCAAGAAAGTAGAATAAACCCTCACAAGGCCCTTGCACACAGAACAATCTTTACTACTACAATCTTCTGACACTCAAGTATTAAAAAGGACAACAAGAGGTTGGGTTAGGAAAAATGAAAGATCTTGTAGACGTGTATAAAGTCTGAACATTGGATTCAGAAGACAAAGCAGGAGAACCTAATGCAATGCCTGTGTGTTGAATTATACATCTGGAATGCTAAACAGGAGCCTTAATAGCTGATCTGCATCCAGTCAATATGCCAGGAAAGTCTGTTTTCCTCTGTGTTGGAAAGCATTAGATCTTAAGCTTGCATGTAGCTAACCATATGAAAGCGTGAATGCTCTCTCTCAAAGGCTTCTAAAAGAAAGTATCTCAATCCTTTCACTTGTAGTGCTTTCTGCTCTTCAGAACTATGTTTTTAATAACTGGTGCTATTACATCTGTTAACTCTAGTTTTCCTGCTTTGCAGTGCTATGCTGGTTCCTTGGTTCACAAGTTCCATTCTGCCCTCTACTGAATTTTTGTGTAAGTACAACTCAGAGTGGTACTACAAAAGGTCTCTAACTTGCTGTGATTCCTTCCAAGTGTAAATTTGCTGGCTCATCCTCAGAATGTAGGTACATGTCAAGGAAAGGGGAAAAACTTGCTTTTTAAAGTGCTATATGATTTGGATTTTTTTTGTCCATTCGTCACTCTACAGATATGTTTGCAATAGGCAAGTTAGAGAAGTTATGCCTATAGACTTTAACTAAGCTTAAAAATAGGCATATATATCTATGATAAAACAGGGTAAAAAAATCCTTTTGTTAGTTCAAAGCAGGGACTGTATTCATGCGCTTCTTCACACAACCTTTCACTTTAGGCTAATGATCAAAATAAGATCCAATTCTCTCTACTTTCTATTCTACTTGTGGGTAATAACCCTCAATCCCAACAGTCTCTTTCATCCTTGTATCTCCCAAGGTATCACTAGTTCATTACCTTCAAAACACTTGTGTTTTTCTGTCAGAGGGTTTTTAACCACAAAGGCCTTGATATGGCAAGGGTCATGTCAAGGGGCATGTGTGTGGGGCATCTCTGTAATGCTGTGGTTTAGAAAGTTTCTACTGAATAACTAAAGGGAGCTGCAAAAGGTCCTTCATATAAGCAAGCCTCAGGTCTGCAGTTTCCTGCATATGACTGAAGTCTCTCAGAAAAAAAACCCAAACAACCCACAATGGAACTGATAAGGGGTTAGACACTAAAATACACAGATCAGTTTTCTTCACTTCTCCAAAACATTGTTTGAGAATCTCTTAGGATCCTCCCTTACAATAGTACACTGAATTTTGACAGATTCCTCACCTTCAGCTTTTATTGAGCATCTCAAGAGTTCTGACTCTACATTTTAACACATGCTGAAACACACTAGAAATATGGTTATTAGTTCTCTGTTCAGAGTTCAGATACTTCTTTTATCAAGTTCTGCTCTCTCTTATTACAGGGTTCAGAGCTGCTGTGCACATCTCTTTTCACTAACAGAGCCACCGATTGATAACAGAGTCAAAAGGTTACAGACAAAAACTGAACTCCAGCTTGCTCAAGACTTCCTGCTACTCGTAATTTGGATTCTAGTAGCCAAGCTCATTTTTTAATTCATAATTTTTCCAGTCACTCAGCACTTCACTGACATATACAATTTAAATTACAATATTTAATTTAAACAGCTTCTGTAATTATAATAAAATATTTATTCCTGAACAGTGTAATGAAACAATTGAAGACACACTGCAGATACAGTGACTTTCAACAAAACAAATTGTACTAACACAAATAAAGTTCAGCCTTTTTGACCAGAGGTATTGGGTTTGTGCAGCAAGGTTCTGCTAGAGGGGTGGCTACAGGGATGGCTTCTCTCAGAAGCTGACAGAAGCTTCCCCCATGTTTAACAGAGCCAATGCCAGCCAGCTCCAAGACAGACTTGCTGCTGGCCAAGGCTAAGCCCACCAGGGATGGTGGAGGTGCCTCTGGGATAACATGGTTAAGAAAGAATGAAAAAAAAAATTGTTGCACAGATGTAACTGCGGCCAGAGAAGAGAGGAGTGACAATATGCAAGAGAAACAGCCCTGCAGACACCAAGGCCAGCGAAGAAGGAGGGGGGAGGAGGTGCTCCAGCTGCACGAGCTGAGCCTGTGGTGCAGATGGATGCCTGAAGGAGGCAGTGACCCTGTGGGGAGCCCACGCTGGAGCATGTTTGCTGGCAGGACTTGTGACCCTGTGGGGGATCCATGCTGGAGCAACCTGTTCCTGAAGGACAGCATCCCATGGAAAGGGACCCACACTGGAGCAGTTCATGAAGAACTCATGGGAAGGATTCACATTGGAGAAGTTTGTAGAGGACTGTCTCCCATGGGAGGCACCCCATGCTGTGGCAGAGTAAGGAGCAGCAGAGAATGTGTGATAAACTGACCATAACCCCTATTCCCTGTCCTCCTGCACGGCTGGGAGGGGGAGGAGATAGACAATGGGTGGTAAAGTTAAGCCTGGCAAGGAGGGAAGGGTGGTGGAAAGGTGTTTCTAAGATTTGTTTTACTTCTCATTATCATACTCTGATTTGATTGGTACTAAATTCAATTAACTTCCCTAAGTTGAGTCTGTTTTGCCTTTGACAGTAACTGGTGACTGATCTCTCTCTGTCCTTAACTCACCAGGCTTTTGTCGTATTTTCTCTCCTCTGCCCAGGCAAGGAGGGGAGTGATAGAGCAGCTTTGGCAGGCACCTGGTAACCACAGAGTAAGATCTTAGGTATTCAAATAGTTTGTCTTGACTAATTGTAAAAGGCATTTATTAGGAATATCCTTAAACTTAGATCTTAGAATCAGCTTTGTACAGCCTTCTGCCTCACCTTTCATGGTGACTACCAAATCTGTTTCTTTTCTAGCCTTGATAAATGCCATTTTTGCCATCTTGGAACATTACAGGTCTTGTTGCACTGGTTTTTTTCCCTTCATAACCCAACAGCAATCAACAGTATTGTCTGTAATAATATATTAAATGCAAATTATATTATGTAATAATTTTATAAAACACTTAAAACAACAACCCACACCAAGTACCAAGTCTTTTACTCATCAAATTCGCCCAAAATGCTTCTAAGACTTCCAAAAGGCATCCTCAAGGAAAAACTACAAAGCCTTAAAATTAGAAACAAAACAGGAATAAGAGTAAACCAGCACGAAACTGGAAAAAACATCCCAGCTTTCACAAGAACAGAGCTCACAGTGGAAGCAATAGGTTCAAGATTTTTTTCTTTTATTCTCACACCACATTTATTTCACATTTTCAAACACTGAAAAGCTGTCATTTTTCCCAGCAAAAAATACAGAACGTTCATCTTTCAGCAGAATTACTGTTGGCAGACATTCACTTCCAGTATAAATCTTTTCTAAATATTCAAAGTAAGTGTTGAATTCTCTGTTGTGAATTCAAACTTCTCCATATGGGGAAATATGTGCAGTATCAATCAGAATATCTTGAAAAATTATGTGTGAAGAGGCTGATCATAACATTTACAGAACACACACACACACACATGCTCAAAACTACACTCTTCATCTAATTTTCAGTAAATGCTATTCCAACATGTCTACAAATGGATGTGAACAGTTCTTATGAAAGAAGTATTATTTTTCTTAAGGTCGTGATCCCCGAGGGGCTAAACCTTCTTGCCCACTATTCAGTTGACTGCCTTACACAGTAGCTTTTGAATAGAGGACTTGCAAAGAACCAAATGACAGCATCTCCAAGTGTCTGAAAGTGCATCAGACTCAGAGAGCTGTGTCTTTACACCAGAAGGAGCTCTGATGGGACTTTAGTAATGGGACCCTAATAACATTCCTACTCATAGTCTGAAGTAGCAGCTTTACTACATTCCTGAATTCAGACTGAGAAAGGAATCCCGTTTCTGCAACACTGCAACCTTTGAAAGTACATTGCATTCTGCCAGATGTCACCAACAAAGTCCAAGGCTTGTGTTTCGCACAGAAACATCCCTCATCAGAATGTACTATCCTATGGCCTTACATAGCAGGAAACAAAAGATGCCATCTACTTTAACATCAGCAAAGCCAATTTTTAAATCCACAAAACATTAAGAGCAAGTAATTAACTGTCTGGCACAGGCTGTGGCTAAGCACTACCGCTGCAGTTAAAAGGTAAGTGCCACCACATCCTACTAAAATCTTCCACCAGCTACTTTTGGGAGACTCACAGAACTGCTGTGAAGACCCTCACATATTTTTATTCATAACCAACAAAATTCATCCATTGGAAAAAAAGCTAATAATAATAAATAATGGCCAGTCTTCGCGAGCGAAGATTTGGGAAAGGTCATTAACCCTTCGAGCCTGCGCAGTGGATTTAAAAAAAGCTACTGCTTTGTTTTATGATTTGTTCATGAGCACCCGACTGCATTAAGCACCATTCCCTTTCCTCATCCCCCTCTTCAAGGACAGACTATGCAAGTTCTAAAGAGCTGCAGGGGATTGTCTGCTGCAACACTCTACAAAGCCACAATCACAGCCACACAGCTTCTTGTTTTGTTCATATAAGAACTGTCACACGTGGTCAAGGTCTGTTCTCGGACAAGATAAAATGGTAGATCCAGGTAATTAAAATTTATAGCCCACCTAAGAGTCACTTTCGTTTTCTGATGTGCACAACCAGAATAAGACCTAATTTTATGATTCAGATGAATTTGTTTAGAAGAAGCAGCATCACGTCTGGAAACACAACAAAATATTTTCATTTTTTTCTGTTGAATCATACACTGGGTAGCTACTTTGAAGAGGATGAGGGGAAAACTGAGTGCTGGAAGGCACTGGAGTAGAAAGGATTGGAGATATTTAGAGGAAACACAAAGTTCCAACCAGAGTGAAGTTCTGTTGTATAATCCCAGTGCCTTAAAGGAGACAGGGCTTCTGTCCTTAACAGACAAAAGTGGGAGGACAGACATAAATAGACACACCAATCTGGCCTGCTAACACCTGGTTAAACCATAATTTTCCTGACAGTTTGAAGTGATACATTTTTGACTTAATATGGATAAAATATGTTGGACTTAACACATTTATACTGGTACCTTCAAGACTGAACCTAATTTAGGAAGGTAGAATCACAACAGATCATATGGATTTTTTAACTGAATAGTAACTTTTTACTCTTACTGGGTAAGAGTAAATTTTTGTAAAGTGACAGGGACATATGTTTTTTAGAGGTATCATGACTCAAGACTTAAGAAAAAGTCCTGTAATTTCAGCAGTTCTTTTGTTGTTGTTATTGCCATACTGCACAAATAATTTGTTTCAAGTCAAAGAATCTACTAGAGGTATATCAGAGTAATTAAGAATCCCTGACCCCAAGTTTGATTCTTTATCTAAACTGGTGGAACTAGGTAGCTACCTATCAGCATATCAAGGTAAAATCTTTTTGGTCTATTGTAATGACACTTGACTGTCCAGGGAGATTTCAATTGTGTTTTGGGCCCAGGCCTCAATTCTTTCAGTGATTTTATTCCATTCCTAATACTGAAATATTGATGATTGAGGATGAATTTGCTTCACCATTCAACTTTCAAAATAATTTCACCTTCAACTATCTGGGTTCACAATGTATCAACATCATAAAGAACTCTGTTGGATCATCCTTCTAATCTGCAAGACTAACTGACTGAAAGGAATTTGTTGGATTCAACTAGTAGTTTTACATTCTAAAAATCAGTGATCTTCCTGCTTTTGTCATTGAATTTGTTGGGGCCATATCTTCAAGACCAGACAGAACTCCCTACAGATCCAGAAGTGTGCCAAGATACAAACTGAGGGCTCTTATCTGAGATTAGGGGACATTGAGAATTCCCTGTCTTGCAAAAACAAACTTCAGTTTCTTAGTGACACCTACAGAGCTAGGTCAGCTAACCTGCAGAAAGGATCATCTACAGCAGGAGAATTATACAGAACCTTTTAAAAAGGTTTGATCAAATCTTTTCTCACCAGCTGCCATAGGCTCTGAAGCAGACCTGCAGACAGTCACATCAGACAAATCTTTAACTTCTTACATTTCTTACATGAATTTGCCTACTCAGTTTTTGCCATGTGTCAGCCACCTGATATCCACCTAACCAAATTATCAAATGTTTTTTTTTCACTCCCTGATCGAAGTGCTTCTCACACAGCAAATGCTGCCACAGAGGCCAGTCATACCCTTTTTACCTGAAGCAGCCCTTGAATAGAAAAGGAGATAAATACCTGCTGTAAAGCCCACAGGAGATGGCTGGTGGGGACATGTTATCCTCTGTGCATGCAATTCCCACATAGGAGCAGCTGCAAGTCATATAAGCTGGTAGTACAGGCAGCACAACACATTCCAAATGAGGAACCTTCTCCCTATCTCTTCCCAAAGCAGCAACACTTTGAAAATCATTTTACGTTTATACTTGTAATAGCAGTGACATCTTGGGGATTAGATAAATTGAGGAACACTTTCAGTTTAAGAACTGAGTTTGGTAAGAAATTCTAGGATACTTCATGTACTACTGTCCAAAGTAATATTTTCTCTTTTGGGACAGTTAGTAGAGGACATTTCAGAAATGGACATAAGTCAAGGCTGAACATGTAGTTTGTAATACCTGACATAAACCCACTTAACAGCCTTAACAAAAATTCCGATGACTTCTCAGTCCAACTCCCTGGATATAGTTAATGATCAGAAGCAGATTACTAACAAGAACCATAACTAACATCAAACAATAAAACACTTAAACAGCCACTTCAGTCTAAAAAGCCAAGACACAGACAGATCGTGGGAGAGAACCCCTCTATGGGGCACAACCCACCTGCTGCCCTTCAGTGGTACCACGGAATCATGGAATATCCTAAGCTGGAAGGGAACCCACAAGGATCATCGAAGTCCAACTCCTGGCTCTGCACAGGACACCCCAAGAATCACTCCATGTGCCTGAGAGCACTGTCAAAACTTGTTGAACTCTGGCAGGCATAGAGCCGTGACCCCTTCCCCGTGGAGCTTGTCCTAGTGCTCAACCACCCTATGGGCAAAGAGCCTTTTCCTAGTGTCCAACCTAAAGCTCCCCTGACACAGGTCCAGCCGTTCCCTCGGGTTCTGTCACCAGAGAGCCGAGAATGGAACCGGTCCTCCGCTGCCCTTCGTGAGGAAGTCACGTAACAGCCCGAGATCCCATTCCCCAAACCCACTCCTTCCCACTCTGATGCCGCAGCAGCAGCAGCCCAACACGGAACACCCAGGCCCCTCGGCTCTGTATTTACAGCTTCATCTTTCTACCAACAAACCAACCTCCCACACCGATTCTCGTGTCGCGGCCGACATCTCTCGCCGCCGGACAAGACGGAGTCGGCAGAGGGCAAGCAGCCGGGAGGGAGACGCGGGCAGCACAACTCCCCTACCAGCCCGGGCCGGGGGGCCCGCAGAGTCCCGCCGCTCTCTCCCTCTCTCCTCACCCGTTCCCATTCCTATTCCCGCTCCCGTCCCTGCCGCGCGGGTACCTCGTGCCGGGCCCCCGCTGCTCCTCACGGGCCCCGTGACGGTTCCACGCGGGCCGCTGCCGTCACACACACACCGCCCGGGCCCCCTCCCCTCCCGCCCGCCCCGCGCAACGTGCGGCAGCGCCCGTCCCCACCGTCACCTTCAGGCCCTGCGGCGGCCCCGCCTGCGCAGGCGCCGGACCCGCCCCCTCCCGCATGGCCCTCTGGGGCCCGTAGTCCCTGTGCCCCGGCGCGGGCTCCGCCGCCTCTCGGGGGACCGTCAAGGCTGGAAGAGACCCTTGGGATCACCCAGTCAAACCGTCCGCCCGGCCCTGCCACTGTAATCCCTAAACCATCATAGAGCGGCAGATCCTGACGCCTCTTACAACACCTCCAGGGACAGTGATTCCACCACCTCCCTGACCAATGCCTGACCACACTAACAGCGATTTTTTTTTCCTAATATCAAATCTGAGTCTCCCCTGTCTCAGCTTAAGGCCATTTTCTCGGGGCCTCTCACTGCAGGCACGGCAGAACAGACCGGCTCCTGCCTCACTGCACCCTCCTTTCAGGGAGTTGTAGAGAGCGACGAGATGCCCCGAGACTCCTTTCCTGCGGGTCAAACACATCCAGCTCCCTCAGCCGCCCCTCACGGGTTCCCCAGGGTACACCGCGCGCGCGCAGCGCCGTGTTTTCCCACTCCTTCCTTTCATCCCTTCCCCCGCTCCATCCCCCGGACGTGACGCTCGTCACTTCCTCAAACAGGGATGGCGGAGCGCTGGGCCGGGTGAGTGCCGGGCCTCCCTCCGTCGCTCCCTCCCTGCCTGCCCCCGGGCGGACCCGCGGCGGTGCCCCGGGTCGGGCGGGGTGAGCGGGGCCGGGCGGGCGCGGGGAAGCGTCGGCGCCGCCGTTAACGGGCGAGGAGGCCCCGAGGGCTCCCGAGGGCTCCCGGCCGCGTAACGGGCGAAGGGAGGGAGGGAGGGAGGGGAAGGAAGGGGCGCATCCCGAGGCCGGCGGACCCGTTCGCCCACTTTTCTCCCCCTCCCCTCTCCCCCCTTTCCCCACGCTCCAGGCGTTTTGAGCTCGCCGGCTGTTCCCGCGAAGGAGCTTCTGCTCCCCCTGGGCGCTTGGTTGTGAAAGTCGGATCGTTTCACAATTTAGCCCATCAAACCATCTGCTTGGAATAGCCGCGAGAGCATAAGGAAGGGTGCGCTGCTGCTGCTTTGGAGACTGAGTCAGGTGCTGCGGCGTAGTGGAGAGATTGTTTCTACAAGTTTGCACTCTGAGGCCATCTGTTTTGAGGAGAGCTGCTCTGGTGTCTCTGTGTAGTGGCCCCCTTAATGGATGTGTTCTGGCAGTAAGAGGCGAGCCTGGATACGGTGGACTGTGCATGGTTTTTGTTATGGATTTGCCAAATTTTTGTTAAGGAGTTGCTAAATTGCCCCCTCCTGTGTCTTACTACAAAGTAAATGCCCTGTGTCCTGATGATGGTGTAAAGAAGAACTGGTGAAAGAAGAACAAGTGTAAAGAAGGCTAGGATGTGCCACAGACCAAACGAGCTTTGTGGCAGTGGTTTGCAGCCCTGTGGGCTGTGTGGGTATTTGTGAAATAGGGATGCGGGAATGCAGTTGCAACTGAATATTCCAGGTTGGCTTGGAGCATAGTGGGTATTCTTGACAAACTGGAAAATCCACAACTGATATGAAAACTTGCTAGTAAAAAAACATCTTGAGGACCTCCATTTTAAAGCATATCAGGTTAAATAATGAATTTACTAATTTGAAAGAACTCGTGTTTCTAAAAAAAAAAGTGATTTGTAGGTTACCTTTTACAGGGAGGGAAAGAGGGAGTTTACAGTCTCAAAACCAATAACACGTTGCAGTTGAATCATATACTTAGGAAAGACACTTCGGAAAGACTCAAACATGAAGAGTAAAGATTTATCTTAATTTGATCTTATTATAAGAGTACTTTGAAATTCTGAGTATTTAATTGTGCTTTCTTTATGAAATAACTAGTCAAATTTGAAGTCTATATGTTGTGTAGGGCAAAAGCATGTTATGCTTTTATAATGCCAGTGTTATGTTTGAAAGTCACGATTGTAACCACCAGTAAGTGAAATTCAACACTGAAAATCTTTGGTGTTTTGTTTCTTTCCCTTCTATAGATTTCCATTCTGATCAGTGGACAAGGAGACTAACCAGCCAAAAATGGCTGATGTAACCAAGACAGAAGAACAGGAAGTAGAGAAGAGTTCGGTTGAAGAAGTGGAAAAAACACCTGGTACTTCAGAGTCAGATTTGGTTCTTGGGTGTGGGGGTGAAGGTGACAGTTCCACCTCAGGTACAGTGCAGCCCATTGCAAATGAAAAAGAAGCTGGTCATGGTGATCACGACGGTAGAGCAAAGAGGAAGAATTTAGATTCTGCAGATGAACCTCCGAAGAAAATAGTGAGTATCATTTATTTTGAGTTGTTTTCAAATCGTTTTTTCAAAGCCTTAGCTCAAGAAAAGATTGAAAATATTTATGCTAAGCATATGTGAACCAGCATGAAACACCAAATATCAAAGTATGTGGGTAGCTTCCTAGCAAAATAACAGGTGCACAAATTATGTTGTCTTCACAGAAGAGAAAGAGGGCTGGTAATCAGAATGTTAGTCTCAGTACATGCTTAGTCTAATTCTAAGACTGTCCTTCCATCATTTGTGTGGTAGCAGTCTGGTAGTGTAGGGTTTACTGGCATTAGTCCAAGTCCTGTATCTTGAACTCAGATCTCGTGTATGTTGTTTTGCTGTGTGTTAGAGCAGTTAACCTGTGCTTGGGAGGTTCTTCCATAAGATAATTTTGTCCTTTCATTTCATCGGTAAGGTATTGTATGGTTTACAAAACTCTGCAAACTGCATCCTCTGTGATATAACTTAAGTCTAATTTGTTTACAAAGTGAAGTACTGAAAGATTTAAGATTTTTAAGACTACAAAAGTAGCAGAAAATATATGCCCTTTTAATTGGGAGGGTGAAAACGGTAATGTTTTATATGATGCTGTCGTTTATTATGTATGAGCTTGTAGAAACCGATGCTTTAATATCCAGTCTAATTTTGACCTTTTGGGATGTTTAAGTGTAGTTGGAAAATGTCTTTGACCTAACGTTTTGTTTCTCTGTCCAGAATTTTCCCAGGATGTTAATTTATGGCTAAGCAGTCTGGTAAAATAAAGGGTGCCCTTCGCTGTGGTAGAAACATTATGAACCCTTTCATCTTTTTAACAATGTGGGATAAGGTTTAGATGAACAAGAAATACATTGTTTTTGTGTAGCTTAAGGGTGGAGAGAAGTGATTGAACATATCTGCCAGGATCTAGATGTTATTGCTGATGGCTCTTTGCAGAGCTGAGATGTTAATGGTTTGTATGAGTATGTCCCCAACACTTGTCTAAGCCGTTCTAGCTTATGTCACCTTCAGTTGCCATTCAGAGAGCCATCTGTGCTTACCCTAAAAAAGAACAGAAGTGGTCAAAATATTTGTTAGTATCAGTCAGCCTGGTTTGGTAATAAACAGATGATGGGGTCATGGAGATTCCAGACAACTACATCTGTATTCGTTCTGAAGGTTAGCAAATATGTATATGAAACACTGAAGAATTCACTTGTTATCTTAAAGTCAGTCAAACCTTCTTTTCCCTTGAGGAACAGCTATTTGAATAGTAAGATCCTGGGAAATTTGCTTTTGTAGTCAACTCTGGGGAATGCTTTTGATGGTTGTATGGATTCATACTGTCTGGGCTTTGTAGCATGTTTTTATATTTTAACTGAGAATCCTTCATTCTGATTTGTACTGTTATTTCAAATGCTTTTGTGCCTCACAGAATTTGTGTTGGTTCTCTGTGTTCTGTTACTTTATTTATAATTTATTTTCATTTCATGTATATAGCTGAAGATTATTTTCAAGGTGAAGAAATGTTGGGAGCATAATATCTGGGTGTAGATTGCTTCTCTTTGTAACATGGGACAGAAATCTCTTGGAGTATTTAAAGTTAAGGCTAAATCAAAGACATTTCTGTAGCTAATTGTAAAGCATGAGATAGAATATATTGTTAAGTGATTCCTCATTCCCTTAACATGGTCTGCTTAAAGCTCTGGCAGTGGGGTCCATCCACCTGGGGCTTTATGCAGCATTGGCTAGTTGGCATTTTGGTTAAATTGGCAGTTTATACACTTCTGTCGGTGAAAACACTGAATTTCTGAAACAAGCTCTTTGAAGAGTCTTCAAGTTCCTGGAGAAGGAACATCCTTTTCTTCAGTCCCAGGCTTAAGGGAAGTGAAACTGATTCTTTGAGAGCGGTGAGAGTATTAGAGAACTGAAAGTATTTCTATGAGGGAAAGATGCTGGGTATCATCCCTTGGAAATTACTTGAATGAACTGAAAAAGGGATTAAATTTTTAAAGGACATGAGCTTCAGGACACATATGGGAAATCTCTTTATAATGGTGGTGCTCTTCATAGTATTGCTTGTTTGCTTTCTTAAATTCTTGAACTGAACATGTGTGTCTTTTGATTAAATGAAAAAGTAATAAAGAAAATTCACTGCTTGAGTCTCTTCCTTCGTCTCATTTCTGCAGTCCGAGATAGGCCACGGGCAAGCTGTAGCTGCACATTATAATGAACTTCAAGAAGTTGGATTGGAAAAACGTAGCCAGTCTCGCATATTCTACCTCCGAAACTTTAATAATTGGACGAAGAGTGTCCTCATTGGTAAGCTTCTTTGATTCATCGCTTAGATCAATCAAAGTGATTGAGTAAAATGTAACCATTTTTTGTATCAAAAGGTAACTTTTTTGTTTCCCTACTCGATTGACAGTCTCATAATACGTAGTAAGTTTTTCTACTGCAGTGAAGTGTTTATATTTAATTTGAATCTCTGTGATACTGTTTTATATTGTTGGAGTGCCAAACGTATGGTAAAGTTTTAAAGATCAGCTGACTTAAAAAGCAGAAAAAGTTCATACTGGAAACTGTTCTTCGTGACATTTTTGCAGAGAAAAGTACAGCTTTACATCATAAAGAAACGATCTGTTCTTAGATTGAGCTGTTCTTATTATTTAAGTCTAGCTCAAATAATTCATTAGCCATTTTCCCAACGCAGTCTGGGCTCTGGTCTTGGTTAAACAGTTCTGCAGGAAACTTAAACACATAAATATTTTCTTTGTCACCCGTAGTCAGTGGTTTAAGAGATAAAAAACTAGAGGATGTAATTCTTTAAGAATCAGCAGGTTTTTATTAGAAGGCAAAATCCACTGTCCCACAGATTAATTCCTAAGTGAGAAAACAAAACCATCAGATATCTGCCAACAAAGGAAAGACTTATCGGCACAGCCACACAGGTTCATGAAGAGGGATCTGTGCCAGGAGATGTTGGCACCATTTGTCTCAGCATGCTGCTTTTTGTTGTGTTGTATCAGAGCAGTTAGAAGCAATATTTAGATTTATATAAAGCTGTTCCTGAAGCCTGTGTTGAAGCCTTTCTGTCATAGGGAATTTCAGCAGTGTGGCTTTGTAGCAGTTGTATCAAAACATATTTCATGTCTCTTACTGTGAAGAAAAGTTGCTAGCATGCTGATATGTTTTACATAATATGCCAACATCAGTCAGAGCAGAGGGAATCTAGACAGAGTGGAGATAGAAGAGAAAATGAAACTAGTGTATGTAGGGTAAAAAGGCAGTGAACAAATAGGTAATGTTATTGCAAGGCCTGGGAGAGTGAGTGGAAAACATTATTCGTTTTTGTAGAGTGACCAGGAAGAGATGTTGTTGTGGCTGATGCGTTTAATTGGCTTTTACTCTTCTGCAAAAGGTTTTCCCATACTTTCAAATAACAGCTGCCTTCATTATAATTGTAATGAAAGGGAACCCTGTTTCCCTACACATTCACAGGGTGGTTGTTTAGCCATGTGCAGTTTTGCCTCAGCCAGGGAAACAGTTCAGAGCTTCAGTCATGTTCCACACAGAGCACATTAAGCACAGAAAATATTCATTATCTTCTCTATAGTTTTAAAAGTTTGTGGTTCCTTTCATCATTCTAGACATTTAAGTCTAGACTTAAATATTAAGAAGACTTATAGGCAAAGTAAGGTCTGAGGTGTTTTAAAATTCTCAAACCCTTTTGGTCCTTTAGGCTTCTATGTGCAATACAAGTGAGGTACAGAGACGTGTATATATGTTTCCTCTTTTTATTTTTCTAGGTGAATTTATAGACCGGGTACGACAGAAAAAGAATGATATAACTGTTCTGGATCTAGGATGTGGCAAAGGTGGAGACTTACTGAAATGGAAAAAAGGCAGAATTAAAAAACTCGTCTGTACTGGTAAGAAGACATAACTTTCTAGTGAAAGTACATCACTGATCTATGGGAAGACAAAGTACATCTCCAGTATTTTATTTTTTTTTCCACTATGCCCAAGAATGCAATGAACATCTTTTGTCAAAAAATCTTATTTTGTCTTTTAACCTGAAGACATTGCCAGCAGAAATACAAGAATCATTGGTTTTCTGTGTATTTAGCTTTCAGTTCAACTCCTAAATACAAGCTAGTATCACTAAAGAATCACAGAACTGCCATAGATTGTCTTAGGCAAAATGTGGCACTCAGGAAAACATTGACATTTTGTATTTTATGTCTTATCTCCCACATCTGATCTCTTGTAGTATTTTTAACTGTTCTGAAAACACACACAGAATTTAAAAAACACATAAACCCCACAATATTGTGACAAAAAGTGGTCTTGGGTATTAAAATTTTCAGACTAAGAAAGGGGAAAGAGCTGAAAGCTAAATAAAAAAATGTCGTTTGAATAATTTGCTTAGATATTTACAGGAAGATACCGTCTTCCTTTTTCCCAAAAAGTATCCCAAGGATAATCAGAGGAAGTATTACTTAACTTCATATTTAATTAGATACTAAAAATCCATAAAATTCCCATAAGTGGGAATTATTCTGGGTATTCTACATTTTGCAGTACTTTCTTGCATTTTCCAATGGGCAGTATTCAAATACAGTTAATTCATTTACTTAAAAATTCTTATGTAAATTCATTGCATATTGTCAGAAGCTCGCTGCCTGAGAAAGGAACAGTTTTAGAATTTAAAAAAATTTCTCATGATGTAACATATCAAAAATAATTGCATTTCAATATCTTTTATATTTGTAAGAACAGTAAGAATGAGAATCCCTGAGACTTGAACTGTTTTAACAAAACTGAAGATCAGTTTTTTATCCCTGCCATATTGTACCTTCTGTATTCCAATAATCATTCCAGTTTTCTTGTCTGGAGAGCAGTTTATACACCTCTTTTTTTTTTTTTTTTTAATTATCTTTTCATACATAGATATTGCTGACATTTCTGTGCAGCAGTGCAAGCACCGATATGAAGAAATGAAAGCCCGGTGTCGATATAATGAACACATTTTTGATGCAGAATTCATACAAGCAGATAGTACCAAGGTACAGTTTCTATGCTTTGTAATATTTTGGAGATTTAACATTCTTTTGTTAAGTAAGTATAGGAAGTTGATGGTAGTGCTATAATATTTTTGGACATATATTTGTTTAAGATCAGATTATTGTACTACCAGGAGAATCAGCCATATGAGTTACTGGAAAGTTGCTTAAGATGTAGTTAGATGTGTTTTACTGCTGTTGTACAGTGTGATATTCTTGAAGCCTGAATGTCTTTTTCAGATAATCAATCTGGTGATTTCAGTCTCTTTTACTTGACAAGGGGAACACAACAACTTCTCACCTCTGGAATTTCTGTGAGGCAGCATGGGATGTTGGAAACTACCTTGGTGAATGTTTTTTTAAATAATGGAATAAATGAAGGACCTTTTCTGATTTGACTTGTACATTTTGCTTATCCCATTTTATTTTTCTAGCTGCATTTTAGTTACTTGTATCTTCAAAACTTGTATGATAGAACAGGTTTCTTAGACTGTCAGGAGGCAATGGTGAATGCATTTCTGAGGCTTAGGAGGCGGTCTTGTAGCCAGAACTGCTTTTGCTTCCTAGAAATGCAGGCTGAGAGTACCCTGCTGATTGTAGGCTGAGGTGCAGAACCTACCTGGTTCCAGCTTATCTATGGAAAAGCTGAACCTGTTCTCAGCCTTACAGAAAGAGTTGTTTGCTGAATTCTTGGTTGTCTTTCCTTCTTCTGAGAAATAGTCTGTTGCAGGTTCATGTAATTTCTCTTGGCTCAAAGTTACAGTTCGGGGAGAGAGTCTATCCTTGCACACAAAAGTTCATTTCCCTGGCTTTGTATCTCTATCACGAATGTTGTATATCCTGCAAAATCTCATTCTTTGAGCTCTTTAATTCTGCCCACCTCTGTTTCTCACTTCCTTGAATCTTTCTTAAAATGTGGAGGAGGATTAAATGAACAGATAAAATTGCTATTGGTATGTGAAGTGTCTGTTTTTATCTTGCCATGTGAGGAATGTTGACTGTGGCATGAACTACTGAAGTTTGGGAGTGAGTGAATGGGTGGATGGAAAGTGTGTGAGAGAAGAGGAACTTGGGTAGAACTGTTAAGTATGAAATATTTTAAATACAGAATGCATTTCTTGTGTCTTGGGAGAACTTGTATGCTCCCGTGTTGTCTATGGTGTTGCTACTAGTATTGTATAAAAGAAGTCTGATCAAGAAGACTTAAAAGAACTGCTGAGTACAGGGTCAAACTTTGGCAGGCTTTAACCTGACAAATTCCAAGGGCTTCAGGTTCTTCAGATTTTAGTTACTTGGTCTGGAGTGGGTAGGAGCGTGTTAGGATGCATGTATGTATGTGAGAATACAGACAAATACAACTTGGTGGTCAGAGCAAACCACCATATTTAAAACAGCTCCTTCTCCTCTCAAATATATGGTTAA
Organism: Lepidothrix coronata; assembly: GCF_001604755.1. Classification (NCBI taxonomy): domain Eukaryota; kingdom Metazoa; phylum Chordata; class Aves; order Passeriformes; family Pipridae; genus Lepidothrix; species Lepidothrix coronata. The sequence continues at coordinate 5,673,572 of NW_016690255.1, read as the reverse complement.
TGGGTCAATTCTCATTCTCTGAGACTTAGTAAACTGAAAATTCATTTTATTACAGTAGTTTTTTCCAGTTAAACGGTGGCCAGTTATAAACTCTCAACAGTAAAGAACCTGTGGAAACTACTAGGTAACTGATTTGGGTTTTGGCCTTTCAGGTGCAGTGGTGTTACTTGACAACATGAAAATAATTTGAGGACATGATAACTTTGGAATTGTGTGTATTCTTGGTGTTCCTAAATATTGTGTATGGTTTTCTGTGTAGCAGAGAACTTTTTCTTACTCTTACCTTTTTCATCTTGTCCATGTTAACTTGTGAAGGAATGAGTGCTGAAAGGAAAAATTTAAAAGGATTACGGGCGTGGTGTATTTGTTGGAAGATTTAAGTGAATCATGCTTGTTTCTGTAGCTTTTGTTTCTTTTAAATCTATTTCAGGATCTCTTGTCTTCCAAATATAATGATCCAGGTATGCGCTTTGACATTTGCAGCTGTCAATTTGTTTACCATTACTCATTTGAGACATATGAGCAGGCTGACATGATGCTTAAAAATGCTTGTGGGAACCTCTCTCCTGGAGGTTATTTCATTGGCACAACTCCAAATAGCTTTGAACTTGTGTAAGTACTTTTATATTCTATTAGTCTTTCAAAAGTCTGTGAAGCCTTGTTAAGTGCTAATTGTTCTTGCAGTGCTCCAATACATTTGAGCAACAGAAGTGAGGTTTTTTGCAAAAATTTTGGATTCTAGTCAAAAAAAATCTCACTCATGAAGCTGACTCAAACAGGTAAATCAATACTAATCCTTGTCTCTTGCACCCAGGCTCTTCTGGTATAGAGAATAGGTCTTCATACACTTCAGCCCTCTTTAGTGACTTAAATAGTGGCAAAATGGCTACAGCCCAGGGAAAAACTGTCAGGGTTTTGTGGTTGTTCCAAGAAGCCTGTCTTGTCCATGTAGATTGTCTGGGCTAAAGATTAATCTTCTAGGTCCATTAAGTCCTTGTTGTGTTGTATAGGAATGATAAACTGTTCAAACCTAGCATGTGGCTTCCTTTCATTGTTTCATTTCCTTATTAGATAAGGAAGGTGGGAAACTAGAGAGATCATTGAATATTCCAGTACTGTGAGAAACACTTTCAGGCCTCTTATGTGTAGTTTTCTCTGCCTGCTAAATACTAGTCAATTAATGTTTGTTTATATCTCATTTTATAGAAAGAGACTTGAAGCTTCAGAAACAAATTCATTTGGGAATGATGTGTACAATGTAAAATTTGAAAAGAAGGGAGACTATCCTTTATTTGGCTGCAAGTATGATTTCCACTTGGAAGAAGTGGTTGATGTCCCTGAGTTCTTGGTTTACTTTCCATTACTGGAAGAGTAAGTTAAGTTTTGAATTCATTTTACAATGACAGCTGTGGAACATAATAAATATTTGTTTAGTTTATATGTTATTGCATAACACTTGCAGAAAATAATGTTTTGGTTTTCTTATTGTATTTTTCAGTTCTTTGTTTTTTTTGTTGTTGTTCCAAATGCAGAGGTTTCTTGCATTTCCATCCACAACCACTGTCCATTGCACACAGTTGAGGGTGCTCTGGTCAGAAACTGTGAAGACTTGAGCTAGGTCTCAGACAAGAACATCTGTATCTGATATGTTTGATCTGTCAGCAAAACTTTACTGCTGTCAACTTTTTCTTCTTTGAACTTAACTTCCTGAGGGATTTCTTTCTATGTTTTTTTTAGTCCTTCAAGAAGCTTTCTTTTGTGACCTCTTCATTGTGATGCTTCTTTCTTGTCTTCTACAACTTTCTTTGAATGTTTGTAGGATTTTTCCTATGACTTATTTTTTCTTCATCTCTGAGCATACATTTTACTGTTTCCTCTGTGTGAACTCAGATTTGCCTTTCCCAGCCTGTGTTCTGAGGTACGGGCAAATGTTTCCGTGTTGGGGTTTTTCCTGCCATTCAAGCTCAGAATGCTGAAACAATATTAAGCTTTCCCATCAAGCCTGTATATTCTCACACACTTTATTTGTAGTTCTCTATGAAAAATCCCAGCATTTGTCACTGACAGCTATAACTGAGTGCTGCATGTCCACAGTGTCTACATATAATTGAGATGTAAGGCACTAAATCTAATAGAAATAAGTTCTTGAAATATATCCCTAATATCTGACATGATGGATACTGCAGTGAAAAGAGTGTAGTCTGTCTGGAAGTTCTGTATTTTGGGAGAAGAGTAATTTTTCTATTAAAATGTTTGTAAATAATTTCTGCCTAGATTTTTTTTGTCCTAATTAAAAAAAAAAAAAAAGTACAGTTTGTGGTGGTACTGCTGCTTTTTTCATCTAAATGTCTTAACTAAAAAAAAAAAAATTCTAGAAAAAGTGTAATCCTACTGAATACCATAAGATGTCACTGTGGCTTAAAATTGTTCCTTTGAAAATAAAGCTACAATAATTTTGAGGCTTCCCTAACTAAACTTATTATTTTGACAGAATGGCGAAGAAGCACGGTATGAAATTAGTCTATAAAATGACATTTCGGGAATTCTATGAAGAAAAAATCAAGAACGAGGAGCATAAAATGCTGTTAAGGAGAATGCAGGCCTTGGAGGTAAATTTGGAGTTGACTTGTTTCATTTTAATAGCATTTTACTTCTTGTTAATTATTTGTGGAATAATGGAAATTCCTGTTGTGAACATTTTGCAATTAATTAGGGACTACCAATAGAAAGAATTTAATTCCTGGAACTGAAAGTGCGACTGTGGTGGGTTGACTTTGACTGCCTGCTGGACACCCACCAGCCTCCTCTCTTGTTCCCTCTTCCCAACAGGATGGGGGGAGAAAACAGGAAAAAAAACCCTTGTGGGTCAAGATAAATTCAAGGAGATTACTTAGCAATTACCGTCACAGACAAAACGGAGTAAACTTGGAGAAGATTAATTTATTGCCAAAAAAAAAAGTAGTAGGAAAGTGAGAAACATAGACAAACCTAAACATACCATTCTCTCACCTACTGCTTGTTCCCAGGCTCAGTTTCACTCAGCTGTGCCCTGAGATGGCTCTGTTGGAGCTGGTGGAACCAGCTGTGTGTGTCCTCACAGAAGCCACCTCTGCAGCCCCTGCTGCCATCACTGGGCACCAGCACCCCATTGAGTGATTCAAGTTTGGAAGACAATATTTCAAGTTTGAGGCAAAGTTTTCGTTTTTATGAAGTAGGAAACAGAAGCACAAGAGTCATGCCAGGTGTCAGATAGTGGTGGCTGTAATCCATTTCTTCCTCAGCAAAGAGAGACTGAAAGCTCTATCTTTGTGCAAGGAATATTGAGTGAAAAGACAGAAAGGAATCTTTGTAGGAATAAAAAGACAGGCTGTGTTCATAGAAGAAAATGGTACTTGACTCTAACCAAACTTATGTTTTGCCCAATTTTTTTTGCATATTTTATCCTCAGGCTCTTATCCTGGATGACTTTAGCAGCTTCAGAGAAGTTTTTCCATGCCACCTCTGAGGCTTTGGTTTTACTCACAGTTCTCTGTGTTTCCCTTTTCCCCCAAACAGTAGAATTCTTCAGCATAAAACTATCAAGTCAAGTATCTGGTGACTTACTAAATTGAGTCACATGGACTGCAAGTGAACTTGACTGTCCTCGTTGACTCTGAAAGTGCCAGTGCTGTGTGTGGACTCACTGTCAGTAGCATGGTGACATGGCCTTTGACATACCATCTGTGTTCTTAGAAAAGTGAGAGTTATCTTAAAGTAGTGGCCACTTACAATTGAGGACTGAATTGTTACATACAGATTGTTTGTAACGGGCATCCTTACTAAGTATTTCTTAGTTTTGAAGAATCAGTTGTATACTAATTTCCTGGTAAGTACGGAGTATCAGACCTGTTCCTTAGGGTACTATAAAGAAGAGACCTAAATTTAAAATCTTCTTTAAGAATTACTGACTTCTGTTCTGGACTTTGTTGTGACAAACCCATGACTGATGTGATTAATGTATCTTACTATGCAATTAATGTTTTTTCTTATGTTTCTTATGTTTTCCAGCCATATTCTACATCTGGTGATTCCAGGCTTGTTTCTGATAAACCTGATGATTATGAGCATGCAAAAGAGTTCATGAAAGATGGCAAGGCAAAGTTACCATTGGTAAGTTTCTTCAACTTCAGTAGAGCAAGTGGTGTCTAAAATTGAGGTCCTGACCTTTTGGATATGTGGTGCCTTCATTTCAACTGCAGTAGAATTAGTGTGAATGTCTCTCTGCATTTGAAAAATTGTAGAGCTGCAGGGCTGAGGAGTTAATTTAATCTATATCCTATACTTAAAGAATCAAATTCACTTAATTTGGTAGCTGTTAAGAAATCTGTAATATTGTGAAAGGGAAAGGATATTTCTCCATCTTCTTCTTTCTAACTGCTCTTAATTTGAAGAATCTTCTTATGTTTCTGCATATCCGCACTACTGATTTAAAGTTTTAGTTCCAATCCTCTCATAGGAAAGTTGAAAACTTTGTTCATGACACCATACATATTTGAAATCATCCTTTTTGCTGTCACAGATACAGCATGGGGCTGGTCACCTTGAAGTTTTTCCACTTGGATGTTTCTTTTTTTAATCATTGGTTCATCCACTGTTTGTGCTCTGAATTCTTGAGGATATAGTCCTTTTACTGTATATGTAAAAACATATAGAAGTCCTACATCAAGAAGGAAAAAAAAACTGCTTTCAATATTTGAAATCTAAAAACTTTAAAAAGCAAACTGCTTCTTTTAAGAAATAGGCTTAAGAACATGAGAGTGGCCAAGTCAGACCAAAGACTTTTTTTTGCCAGATGCTTTTTTTCTTGGTCAGGGTTGGTGAGTGGGTAGCATATGGACTGAATTGTGTCCCCAGTGAGAACTCGTGGGAAGGAGATGGAGTGGGCAGAGCAAAAAACCAGCTTGTTGTTGTTACCTGATGTTTCTTAATTGGTGGGGTAAATGGCAGCAGCTTTTTACTTGTGGGCTTGCCCTGATTTTGTGTGGTTGACTGAGCTGGGAATAGATTTCCTAGGCTGGATGGCAGACTGTTTTTTCCAGAATGTCTGAGTTGGATTGGGAGTTAGTATCTTGCAAATAGAGTTTCTGTGGGCAAGTATTAGGTGGAGGCAGGCAGTGTTCCTGGGGAAGGTGGCAGCACCGCGATACAGGGCCTTTTCTTCACTTCTGTGCAAGTGTTGGGTATCTTGGGCTGGAAACAGCAGCTTCAGCCAGGTCAAGTCACACTGATGTGTGGTGATGCACCCAGCATGCTCTGCATTGCAGAGGCATCCAGACCAACAGTCTGTTGGCCCATTTTCCTATACCTGGATGATTTAGGTGTGTTCTGTTGTCTGGGGTGTTCCAATTCGTCCCCATCATAGTTATTGGAGTTATGAGTATCTGTGGTCTACAGTAATGCTCTTCTTGTCCCTAAATAGCCAGTCAATGTAAAAGATTGATTATCCTGAGTTAAATCTGTGTTTTATTGCTTCTTCATTTTTGTTGAAACTGTGGCTTTTTTTGTCACCTTCTAGGGAACCTTGAGTAAATCTGAATGGGAAGCAACAAGTAAGTAATATTTTTGAAAACTCAGTATTGATTGAATAACTGCTGTGGAAAGTGTGTAAAATAGCCTGTTGGTTATGGAAGAAAATACCAATTTTAAATGTAACAAGATGTTATTATTTGTGTAATTCAAATGCCTGTGGATACATTACGTAGTGCACACATCTCAAGAAATTGGAGGGAAAATGCATAAAATAGTTAAAATTTTGCCTTTTTTTTTTTAAATACCTTCTAACACGCAAACTTTTGGGCTAAAATAGTTTTGGAACTATCCTTTACTTGGGATGTATGAAAAATGATACCAGTGTTAAAGAATTATTTTGCTAGTGTTAGAGGATTAAATACTACGCTTCTGTATGGTACACTTGGATATTATACCATTATCAGTCAACTAGAAAACAAACTCCAGTTGGGACATACATTCACCAAAAATAATACAAACCTGTTTGGAGAAGACAGGGACCAGAGCTTTACTCTTTTCCTGTAGTGATACATATATCAGGAAGAAGCAATTAAAACATGAATAGTGAAGAGGTATTTGAATGTTTTATAAAGAGAAGAGAAAAAATCAGTGCCTCAGACACTGCAAAGGCATTAAATATGTTTTGAAATTATGTGAGCACATGTGATGGAAAACGTTTGATATTGGATTTTTCCGATGTTGAGTTCAATAAAAACTCAGTTATAAGGGACTGACAATTCTAAGGATAAAAATTGATTCCTGCAGAGATTTTTACTCAATTCTGTGTAAGTGCAGCCAATCAGCATTTGCATTTTTGCAGGCCATTGTTCTGATTGTTTTAGTGATTTGAAAGCAAACAAAAAATGCTGTTTAATTCACAAATGAAAAAATCTTCAATCTGCTTTTTTAAATTATTATTGAATTTTAAAAGGCGTGAATCATAAGGAAGATATTAATTCCAGGAATGTAGAAGTATTATGTACACTATTAATCGAATTGAGAGGAGCTTTTTATACCTTTAGAAGTTCAGTGATTACTGTGTTTCCTAAGTAGTCTTGTTTTCCAGAGAGATTTGGAATACAGAGCTTCTGATAGCTTGCTTATTGCGTGGAACTTTGCTTTGTTGCTGAGGAATGTCTGATAGGCTTGTCTTGAAAGATTTGCAATGTAGCTATGACACCTCATCCATTAAAATAAAAGTGGAAATCCATAAATGTTTATTAGACTCATGGCCTCAAGTAACTGGTTTAACGTGTCTGTCTGGTCTGGAGCACAAGAACATCCAACTTGCTGGCATTGATTATGTGCCAAGTAAGAGTTTTCCAAGGGTGCTGGTGTGGACTTTACGAATATCCATTACTGGAATCATACTGTTCTGGACTTATAATTTCTTCTTTGTCCATGCAAATTTTAAAAGCAAAATTAATAATATGTGTCATGAGTTTATTCACTTTTCAATTAAAAAAGAAGTTGATAATTTCATCCCTAATTGTCCATTACTGTGTGTATGAAGGGGTCTTAACTTACTTGCATGTGACTTTTTATGTGCAAGTGAATGTTAATTATGTGTAGAATGGCATAGTACTCTATGAATTCTATTCACATTTCAGTAATATCATTAACTGAATACTAAATTAGTGTTGCATTAACCTTATCTGCAGTACATAAAATATTTTGCTTTTGCGCATTCTGTGCTTTATTGTGAAAACAAGTATGCTAGACTTGAATGCTAGAGTTACTCATTGGGAAACCATAACATTTTTTATCATTTTAGTAATCTACTAACAGGTCATTTGGACAGAATATCAACCTGATAACATGGTGAGAACTTAATTGAGTTGCCAAGGAAGCAGAAACTTTAAATACTCGCATTTTCTTTTTTAGGTATTTACTTGGTATTTGCATTTGAGAAGCAGCTGTGAAACTTCACATACCAGATGCAGCAAGAAGAGATCATATCCATGTGCAAGTTGGAATGGTCAGAAATCCATTGTGGCAACTATTTTTTTATTTTTTATTTTTTAATTATCAGAAGTGTGCAGGACACTACCAAAAACTAGAGCAGCTCGTGATTCAGAGTTACATTGCCTGTCTGTGACAGATGGACTTGTGTGTGTATATATAAGAAAGATTCTGAACTAGTCTTTTTAAGCATTTGTAAGCAATCTGCATGCTCTCCAAACTTGTGTTTGAACTGACACAACTTTATGTTAGACACAAATGTTTTGTTAGTAGACGTATGTTTGTGATTACAAGCCTGACCCTGCACTTTCTGAAGTTGATGGAAAGAAGAGTGTTGACTTTGATGGTGCAGAATGAGGGCCTAAATACTGTACTGCAGAGCTCAGTTAATTCATAATGAGATTTATTCAGACATAGAGGGTATGTCTACATTGCATGCAGAGCAAAAAAATACCTTAGTCAGTTTGAGTACCTCCGTGCTGTGCTCGAGCCTGCAGTGTAAATCTACCTTAGTGGTATTCACGGTGTAGTTTACATGGTAAAATCACATGATGTTCTTGTTTTTCCTGCTTGCTGATACATAGTGTCACTTCATGGTGCTTTCATGATTAAACGAGTTTGTTCTGTACAAAACTGCTCTGAACGTACTCAATTTCTAATGTTTTAAATCTCTGCTTCGTTTTCCCAAATATGACTGTGTGGTAATCGGTAACAGCTGCTGAACTTAAATTACTTTAAATTACAACATTTTCTATTGTATTAAAGACTCTCCTGACTTTTTGGTAGTTTTAATGTTTCTTGAAACTTACTAGGCAGATCTTAGGATACATTTCTTTCTTGTTTCATAAAATTCCAAGTGGGCTTGGCAATAGGATGTTGGTAGTGATGGGGACCTCATTGCAGTCCTTAAGGCATTAGAAACGTGATCATGTCGTGGATCATGAACCAGAAGGGGAGCCTGTGGAACATTTGAGGATAACAGCAGTTCACTCTGGAAGGGAGGGCTGTGTGCCAGGGTGTGAACCTACATACATGTGGGTAACAATCCCCAAATTAAAGGCAAATATTTTGCTTGGAAATATAATGTAGTGATAACAGGAGACAGAACTGTGCCTCACTACCATCCTAACTGCTTGTTAGTCTCAAAGCTGGATTAGGGATTTCTGGGGCAGTGTTTGCTCGGCTTTCCAGTGCTTGTAGCCACCAGTTACTGAGAAGGCCTGAATACTTCATGTTTTTTCTCTCTGTTTTTGGTCTAACAGTAGCTGATGGCTGCTGTTAGCTACTATAGTTTATGTAGAGATGAAATGATGAAATTCTGATGGTACATGAGTATTTTGAAAAGTTGTAATAAACCTAGAAAAGAACATTTCCATTAGAGTTAAGTATTCAAATTGAGTTTGTAGTTGTATTGCCTTCTCCCTGTAATTGGGTTATGTTCTTTCCTCCATGACTCATTTTTTTTAATTGTATAGAAGAACACGTATTACCTTCACTTCGCTGAAGCAGTAGAATTAGTCGGTTCTGCTGCTGAAATTAAGAAAACAAGACTTCCTTGTCTGCTAGAATTAGTACTCATGAAACTAGCTGAAAAATGCTGACTTTAGAAGTGCTGAAATGTTTCCTTGAAAACTGTGTGCGTCAAAGCTAGTTTTGTTAGATTTCTTGTATCAAATTCCATTTGAAAGTACATTGTTATGCTATTTTTGGAAGAAATAAGAATAATAAAAAGAAAGGGAATACAGTGGAGTGTCTTTTCTCTTTTAAGCAAATCTCAGCATATCACATAGTCACATAACAGTTGAGGTTGGAAGGGAACTCTGGAGGTCATTTGGTCCAAATCCTCTGCTCAAGCAGGTTCACTCAGAGCTGGTTGCCAAGGACCATGTCCGGAGAGCTTTTGAATAGCTCCAAGAATGGACTCAACAGCCTCACTGAACATCCTGTGCTAGGGCTTGTTCATCCTCACAGTAAAAATGTCTCCTGTGTTTCAGTGTGTGCCTCTTACCCTATCACTGGGACTTTACATCCCCCCTTGGAGTACACATTTATAGGATTACTCCCCTGACTTAAGAAGCTAGACTTAGAATCACAGAATGGCCTAGGTTGGAAGAGACCTTAAATATCATTTCATTCCAATTCCCTGGCTGTGGGCAGGGACACCTTTCACTAGACTGGGTTAATCAGAGCTCCATCCAGCCTGGCCTTGAACACTTCCAGGGATGGGGCATCCACACCTTCTCTGGGAAACCTGTTCCAGTGCCTCACCACCCTCATAGTAAAGAATTTCTTCCTAGTATCTAATCCAAATCTACTGTCTTTCAGTTTGAAGCCGTTCCCTGCTGTCCTGTCATTACATGCTCTAGTAAAAAGTCCTTCTCCATCTTTTTTGTATGCTCCCTTTAGATACTGGAAGGCTGCTCTAAGGTGTCCTGGCTTTAGCTAGGGTGGAGTTAATTTCTCCTCACTAGCTAGTACAGTGCTGTGTTTTGGATTCAGAATGAGAATGGTGTTGACAACACACTGATGTTCTGATTTTTGCTAAGTTGTGTTTATTCTAAATCAAGGACTTTTTTTTTTCCCTTGTCACGTGCCCTACCAGTGGGAGGGAGCATAGCTGGGACAGGTACCTGAACTGACCAAAGGGATATTCCACACCACAGAACTTCATGCCTGTATATAAACTGGGGGGGAGTTACCTGGAAGAGGAACTGAGTTGGGTTCAGAAAGAGGGTCTGGCATCGGTCAGCAGGTGGTGAAACAACTGCATTGTGCATCACTTGTTTGTTTCCTTTTTAATATTATTATTATTATTTACCATTATTATATTTTACTTTCTTTTCAATTATTAAACTGTTCTTATCTCAACATATTTTTTACTCAACGTAAGTTTTACTTTGACTCTCCTGTCCATTCCACCAGGAGAGGGAGAGAGAAGAGGGGTTGAACAAGCAACTGCATGATGCTTCGTCTTCAGCTGGGCTTAAACCATGACATGAGGTCATCTTGAAGCCTTCTCTTTTCCATGCTGAACAATCCCAATTCTCTTACCCTTTCCTCATAGGAGAGGTGCTCTGTGCCTCTAATCCCCTGGTGGCCCTCCTCTGGACTGCTCCAACAGGTCAGTTTTCTTCCTGTGTTGAGGACCCTGGAGTTGGACACAGCACTCCAGGTGGGCTCTCACCAGAGCAGAGGGGCAGAATCCTCTCTCCTGCCCTGCTGGCCATGCTGTTTCTGATGCAGTCCAGGACACAATTGGCTTTCTGGGCAGCAAGTGCACGTTGCTGGGTCATGTCCAGCCTCTCATCCACCAGCACCCCCAAGTTCTTGGCAGAGCTGCTCTCAATCTGTTCATCCCCCAGCCTGTGTTATACCAGAGGTTGCCCTGACCCAGGTGCAGCACCCTATTAAACCTTATGAGATTCCCATGGGCCCACTTCAGCTTGTCCAGGTCCCTCTGGATGGCATGGCGTCCCTCAGGTGTGCTGCAAATCTTACATGTTCTCCTGTTGAAACACTTCAATAGTTTAATTTACATAATGAACATCTCAGTCCTTTGACTATGAGTGTTTTCCTTTTGAGTAAGAGTCTATTTAATAAAGCACTCTCTTGTCTAATATATATTTTTATGAAAATAAGTGATTATGTGCTGTATACTAATTGCTAAACCGTGTTTTTAAAGAATTTGAAAACCGTTAATTTAGGGAATGTTAAGCTGGGTAGCAACAAATTTAAAACATCTGCAGAGTATTTAAGGGGCTGATAATAAATCCACTTTTGCAATCCACTTATTGCCAAAGTAATAATGCTTCTGGAGGAAGAAATGGCTCATCTAATATCAAGCAGGATTAACAGTAGTCCTATAATCTCAGTTCTTGGTGTTCCTTGTATGCCACAAATGAGAACCTGTGTATGGAAGCGAGGGAATGAACAATCTATATTGTATATTATGAATGCAAATAAGCGTCCTGAGTTTTCCGAAGTGTGAAGCACAAAAATCAGGTAATTTAAGTGCCCAAAGCTGTGGAGACAAGTGTGGTTTTTGAACAAGAAACCTCACTTGAGATTTAAAGAGAAAAGTCTGAAATCTGAATCCTTGTGCTGATGGCATTATGAATGCTGTGTACTGAACAACAACTTCTATAAATAAACTATATTAATAACAGTTAATATAGTTTATTTTTTCGCAGCTTCAGTGTGCAGCGTTTTACATGGATGTGCTTGTACTGGTGAAATGGCTTTCCTTTAACCTGCCTTACAGCATACCCCTGTAATACATCACTATCATAGATTTATGTACTGCCTTGAATGTTTCTGTTACTTAGAGAACAGATGTAAGGCAGAACTAAGCTAACTTGATCAATTAGGTTTTGATAACTTAAAGGTTTTGTGATGCCGTTTTAATGGAAGCTGTCATCCTTTCTTCATTTTATTAAAACTATTTCTCAACATTGTTGTCTTTTTATTTGCATTAATGTGTCTCCCGGCAACTGAAATCCACTTTCAGGGGAAGATATTTGAGCATTTAAGGTCTAACTGATCTGTGCTGTTAATAGTTGAAGCCCAAGGAAAGAATATTTGTTTAGTTCATAGGCCATATTGTTTCAATGCGCAGGTTCATAAGGGTTGTGCTCTCTCCCTCTGAGTCTCACAGTCTTGTCTGAATTCATTCAAGTTGTGTTTCTGACAGTCTAATTTGATCACTAATTGCAACTAAACTGCAATTTTACTCTCTTTACAGTGGAATGAACATCACCATGGGATTTAGAGTAACAATGCTCACATTGCTGGAGTCATACTTTCTCACTCCCACCCTAGGTTCTTGGCTCTTCTTAACTTACAGCTCTTTCATAGTCTTGGAATAAGAGTACTCAGCTGGTGACTTACTACCTCCCAACTAGTAACATCTTCCTTCTCACTTCTAAATGGACAGTGATGGAATTGTTCTTACTTTAGATGCAAGACTAGTCTTTGTTTGTAAGTTTTAAACTAAAAAAACCTACATTAAATAATAAACACAAAGAAAGCCTTGGTTTATATATAAAATACAGCTTTTAAATATCTAATTTTTATAGTCCAAGCAACTTCTCTGTGGAGCAGTATTTTCTGGTAGCAGAATTATTCTGAATTCTTTGGTCCAAGTAGTCCTTTTCTTTCTTGGTTCACTTTGACTCCTACAGTGTACATCTCTGCAGTAGACAGCTAGAACTGAAGCCTGCTTCTTTATAAAAGAACTGTGAGCTGAACAAATAACAATAATTACAGGGTTGGAAATTGTTGGCTTCCTTGTATAATTTATAAAAGATTTAATTCAATGTTTCTTCAGCTAGAAGCAAATCACTGCTTCCTCTTAACAACAGCCTCAAGTTAAAATTGGGCTTCTTTACAAATATGTAAGAGTATAATGGTAGAAACTGGAGGATCTGGTCTGATTACCAAGAATCTGAGCCTACAGGAGGCTTTCAGGCAAAACCATGGAACCTCAACTCTGGTAACCAAGAGGCTGATTATATAGTGTACAGTTTGTCTAATGCCTGTTTAAGCTAAAAATTATATAAAATTTAACACAAACTGAGAAAAAGACATAGTCCTAAGCTTCCTTAAAGATATACCTGTCAGTGATTAGGTTAAATATGTCTTTTTGCTTGTGGGTTGTATCCCTAGCTTGTGGTATGATAGCACTTGCATGTTTGATGCTGTACAGACAGCTGAAAGAATAGTTTATCCTCTGAAGACCAGCCTTTAAATTAGAAGAAAATGGTTTTCTATGTTACCCTACCTGGATGGACATTGCCTACACTAGTACTACGGGTTTATGCCTAAATAAAGATGAATTGATGTTTGATTTTAATTCTGTAAGAATATTTTGGCTATTTAATAGAATCATAGATAGGTTCATGTTGGAAGGGACTCCTAAGATCACCTAGTCCAACCTCTTTGCTGTGGCCAAGGACACCTTCCACTAGACCAGGTTGCTCAAAGCCCCATCCAGCCTGGCCTTGAAAACTTCCAGGGATGGGGCATCCACAATTTCTCTGGACAACCTATTCCAGTGCCTCACCACCCTCACAGTAAAACATTTCTTCCTTATATCTAATCTAAATCTACCTTCTTTTAGTTTAAAACTGTTATGTCTTGTCCTTTCACTACAGGCCCTTGCAAAAAGACTCTCTTCATTCATCTTATAAGCCCCCTTTAAGTATTGAAAAGCCTCAATAAGGTCTCTCTAGTGCCTTCTGCAAGCTAAAGAATTTTGAGCAAAGCAGAAATAGTTTATTGTATGTTTGTGATGAGTTGATCCTGACTGGAATCCAGGTGCCCACCAAAGCCTCTCTAGCACTTACTACCTCACCTGGGCAGGGGAGAGAAAACATAATGAAAGATTCCTGGGTCAAGAGAAGGGGAGGGAGAGATCACTCACTAGTTACTGTTATGGGCAAAACAGACTTGACTTGAGGAAATTAATTGAATTTATTACCAATGAAATCAGAGTCAGATAATGAGAAAAGCTAAATCTTAACTTCCCCCACACCTTGCTTCTTCTTAGGCTCAACTTCACTCCCAAATTCTCTGCCTCCTCCCCTCCAGCAGTAAAGGGGATGGGGAATAGGAGTATATAGAAATACAAATTATAAAATTACTGTTGTTTTATGAAATTAATCTGCTGATGAAGATGGGGTTGCTGTTCTACTAATCACTACCAATATATTAGAAAAAAAGGCAAGAAAAAGTAAGTTTTATGTTTTTCCTCTTCAGAGGTTTCGATTGACTCCTGAGGTAAATGGGAATGAAATATATAATTTGGCTGCTGCCTTCAGTTTTTATATGCCAAACAATTTTGTGCCCCTCTTTCCTAACGAGGGAAGAGAAGGAAGATGTCCTGCTGGTAGAAGTCCATTAATTCTGCAGCATTGTCACCTGTCGTTCTCACGGCATTATTTAGGAATCTTAAGACAAAACAATGGAGTTTTATAGTGGCACCACTTTTAAAAGAGTGCCTGAAATGTTGATTTATTATTAGACTTTCATCTACAAGCTGCCTGACAGAAGAAGTCAGTGTATTAAACGACTTTCCTCTATTCTGACATTACTTTTTTACTACAATTTTTAATTTTAGTCATCATTCCTGTTGTCAATTTGTGCTAACTTCAAAGATGACTTAGGTGCACTGATGAAGAGCATCCGCCATGTCTGTGCACCTGTGACTGAGTCACAGATGGAGCTTGCTGTAGAATTTTTGGCTCAATGATTGATTTCATTAGGTTTTGCCTTAAAAATGGTTTGTACAGGGTAGGGCAGTACACTTTACAATAAATAGAAGAGCAGACAAAAGGATTTTTTTTTTTATTTCCTGTGTTTCCTTTTTTCCCATTTTTCCCTATTCTGCTATCAAATGCAATGTTGAGAGTTTTTCAAGTCTCCTTTGGGAGTTGATCAGTTCAATTATTGTAACTGAGACTTTTATAGTAAGAATATTTTGGGAAGAAAAAATTTATTAATAAAATGCATCTTCCAGCTTTGCAGAAGTTCCTTCCAACTGTAGTGCAGAATAATCAGTGCCTGTTTCTTTATTGTACTTGAAATGAATTTCAGTCTTTGGTGGTCACTGCCTTAAATAATCAATTGCTATTGTATAAAACACATCCATTTCATATGGGAAAAGACCATGGATCCTCCAGCACAAATAAGACTGATGAAAATATGCATTCCAAAGTAATGTAAACATACTGAGTCTAGCAGGCAAGGAATTTTCCCATAAATTGTCCACAGTGGGGAAAATATGACATTCTGCTTGCAGATTCAAGGCCAGGAACAGTTCATGGAATAGAGAACATGAACTTGTTGTGCTTTGAGTAGCAATTTCTACTTTAAATTAACATCTTAAATCAGGTGAACGTTCTTTCCTCCCTTCTTGAAGATGCACTTGTCTCCAGACGGTATTTGTGGTTTTGCTTATCATGTTTTCTCCTCTCACAGCTGCCCTTTCTAGTTGCAATCTAGCAGTTTTATACACTGAAACGTGTTATAAAAAGAAAAATGAATCTTTCACAAGGTCACTTTTCAATCATTTGGTGTGCTGAACCTCCTATGTGGGCATGAAACCAAATCCTGATTGATTGATTGCTCACTTCATCCAGTCAGTATAAAGCCAGCTGCACTGAGTGTGGTGGAGAAAAACTAACTCATAGTCTGGATTTCTGTATTCAGCTGGTGAGACTAACCACATGTCTCCTCAGCCTAATTGAAAAATGGCATTTACTCACAAGAGGATGTGTTAATTTTCCTTTTCTCTCAGTAACAAACCAACCTGACTAATCTTGAATTTGCACTTACACAGTGAAGTATTTGTTTTACTTCTGTCACCTTGAAATTCTTTTTAGATTTAAGCATGTTAGATCTAAAAACATAATTTGCTTTGATCAACTAAGGTGGTGACATTTATGTAGAGACCAATGACAGGGTTGCTTGTAAATCATTCACTAAGACTTTCTGCAACTCAGCCTTGTGCTGTGGGGCAAAACTTTGTTCTGTTGTCTGGCTTGCTTGGCACAGGATTATACAGGATTATACAAAGGGCTAGTAATACAAATGTTTTAGATTTCTAAAACTGGATGAGGAGGAGTTTTAAGTATTTGAATTTGAAATTATCATTCACACACACCCTCTCAGCAGTTTCAAAATTCCTGTAGAAATCCCTTCCTCTCTTTTTGACTCTCTCCTTTTCCTTGCTTTCCCCAAGTTTTACCTCTTATGTGGCTGACTTCTTGAGAACCCTGGTCCAGTTGGGTTTACTCAGACTATATTGAGCAGAATAAGTATGACCTAATAGAGTCTTTTTTTTAAGAGTGACTTCCTTGCCATCACGTTCTGCAAAGAGAAGGGACAGTAAGAGAGTTAGGGTAGAGGGGCCAACATGTTAGGAGACAGAACATGTTAGTTAATATTTATACTACAAAACTTACATAATTCCAGCTGAAATGCAATTTTTCTTTTAGTCACTAGAATCAGCTACTAGGAACTAAGACAGAGAGTAGCTCAAAATAGCATGAACATTTCCTAACTAGTCAAATAAACAATAAAAGAATTTCCCAGACTCTTGTTTACTTATGCTTAATAAAGTGTGAGATAATGAATTAGGACAAATTGCTTATTAACAGGCAACAGCTTAGTCAAGGCAATGTGTTGTCATGAACTACCAGAATGAGGTATAGGTGTCTATAAAAATGTCAAGTCCAAGTTGAAGCCAAAGCTTAGAGACTGGTTTATAATCACTTTTGTATTATACAGTGAATAGTTTTTACAAGTAATTGACATGGCATTCAGTCCTGCTGTAATTAAAGAATACTAATGAGACATGCCAGGCAGTGCTCTGCTGGGCAATTATACCAATTCATAAAATGACGTATGGCAGGCAGCAGAATGAATGCAGGGTAGACACACAGACCACCAGCAAAAGCTCAGGAGTCTGGGAAATGCTGAGTTAATACAACTACGTGAATAAGTAATTGAATTCTGATATCTATTGATATGTTGATAGAGACAGAAAAAAGTGACTCAGCAAAGGCTCAGTGTGATGTTGCACACAAGAATATTTCTTCTCTCCTGTTTGCATGACTGATTTGGTGAGCAACAGGTTTCTAGAAAGCAACAGGGGTGCTCTGTAATGTTTTAGCACTGTCAGAGGATCACTTAAAGGCCATTTGCTTCAGCTTTAGCTGCTGGTTGTCGTCTTCTATATATATAACATAGCATTTTTTTCTGCCTGTACTAAGCATCTACTTGTTTAGCCCAGGTTGGTTCTTGTCTTTCTGTCCTATTCCTATGCATTCAATTGCATTTGTACACAGTACTGATCCGATAGTGTGTAAAATTTCCTGTTACTTCTTTGCTAGGATGAGTTTCTCTCAGATCCAGTTCTTCATGGAATATAATTGCAGCATGCCTTTGTTGTCATTTTCCCAAGGCCGTAGGCTTTTGACTTAGTTCTTTATAAAATGCTTATATAGAGAGTCAGGTCAAATACTTCTTCAGCTCAAATACTGTAGCCTTTAAACAGAACCTTCCTTGCTCAAATCTGCATTAAAAAGAGCTGGCAAACCGTGTTCTGTGTAGGTACTCAGAAATAGGAGCAGGGCGGGTGTTGCCCTGGGATTTAGGTGCTGAAAAAATCTCCCGGAGCAGTTAATTAGGGGTGAGATAAGACAGGGTTTATTTTGCCAAGGCTAAGATGTTACAAGACGCGCACAGGCAGTGCCTGAGATGTTACATTTTATAATACCATCCATCCAATCCCAGATGTGTCCACCCTGTGGCCTTTACTCTGGACCGCCCGGGGTCCACCCCCTGAAAATGGGTCTGGGGTGTATTTCGGGACCCTCTGTTCATCCCATCTTCATCTTCATCAGAGCACAAAGGGTACATAGTCACCCAGTTTTTGACCGTGTTCTGTGGTTTAGGCCAAGATACAAGCATTCTCCAAACAATCTGGGCCTTGCCTTGACAAAAGACTAAACATTTCTGCTGTATTCGGGGGTACGAGTGATATAGGGAGCATAGAATGGGGTAAGAGGGTTAAGGAATGTGTAAACAAGGGTGCTAGAGGGAAAGGGACAAGGGAGGAAGGGTTGCTGCTTTTAAAATCTACTTATAAAACTTATAAGGCTTACCAATATTAGAAAAATAAAAAAAAAAATTAGGGGCTTAAGGCATCACAGGCAAGGGAAAAATGAAGTCACCAAATTTTATTTCATACTTTCACTAAATTTTATTTCTAATCCTCCTTTAAGTCCTTTTATTTCTTTCCAGAGGCCAGAAAAGTACAGAGGAAGAGATCAGTAATTTTAAATTACATTTTATTATGAATTATGAATCATTAATCTATTTAGTTGATGAACATTTTTATTAAATGAAGGAATGAAACAGGAGGCTAGGCCCAAAAGAGTTAACTAAGAAATTTGGGCCTTCTAACAAGCTACCAACTTCCAAAATGATCTGTGCTCGTTCTGTTCTACTTACTGGACCAAAGCTTAAGAGAATGGTAAAAGAACATGTAATAGGCCTAGAGATATTAAAGATAGGCCTAGATAAATTAAAGATGCAGTAGGATAAGGTAGACATTTGAATAGAAGAAATAGGCCAGGAGCCAGGGCTTTTTCCAAGCTTCAGTGAGTGGGTCAAGAACAATGGAAAAGGGTCAGGCTGAGGAAGATGAGTTTAAGCCCCCAGACCCATGGAGGAAGGATGGAACTACCCTGAAGATTGAGGGCCAAGAGAAGCACCAACCCAAGTCCTGCCTGAGCTCCACCTATACTCTGCCTATTATTAATATGCATAGATAGATGTTGTAATCACTTGAATATGCATTTAATCACATCTGAAAATTGTATAAAACCTGCTGATTTTGTGTGAATCCTTCAAGCAAGTTTTTCCGGCAATAGCTAGCTTGCTCCCAGCGCTGCTAATAAACACCTTTGCTGCTCAAAAGATCAAAGTCTCTGGGCAGTTCATCATACCCGATTTTTCAGATTCAGGACATAAGGTATTCATAATTTTTACTCTGCTTGGGAAAAAACAAGTCTAGGGGAAGTGCTTCAAGGAGCACAAGCTACTCTGTGTACAACTCAAGCCTATATGCAGATCTCCAGTTTGTAACTGAAAAACGAGGTACCTGCAACAGAACAATCTTCTCTGGCTGGAGGCTTGCTGTACTCAGAAAGACAATTCCTTATTTAGGCAAGACATCCTCAAATGGTAGAAGTGAAGGCAGCGGGATCATACTGAAATGAGAGGAGAGGGTGTTTCCTTGATGTTTGATATGTGACATATTCTGTAGTCTCAGGCTCAAAGGCAGAATTTCTCATGCCAAGTAATGACAGTCCATGAGAGTTGTGTGGAGCAGGAATAGACATATGCACAATGTCACTGTTGTGCCTGGTATTCAACACTATAGAAAATTATGGTTAAGCTACAGTTTTATTGAGGGAAAGAGCATAAACCTGTAGGTATTTTTGCAGTAGATCTATGTAAAAATAAAAGTCCATTTATTTTCAGTTCTAAAAGTATGATATTTGTGAACAGCTTTGTTTTCTTAAACTTTGTGAGTCTGTTTATGGTTGAGTCCCTATCATGCTTGCTGAAAACCTTTGTCTAGCATGTGCTATTGGGATGAAAAGCCATATGAAATGAAGATCAAGCTTCGGTCTGACTTCCACTGTGGTCAGAGGAACTATTGCAAGTGTCTTCTACAACTTGCCCCTATTTTTCTGAAAATGTCCCACAGCTGTGCAAGAGAACCTGAGTGTATCCACATCGTGTACATTGTGTCTGATTCCAAACTGAAAACAGACACTTTGGAAAGTTAATTTTATATTGTTATCTGTCTTCTTTTAAAAGTCAGTTGGTCCCTTGTCTTGCTGATTTCAGCACCAATTTTCTTTTCAATTGCTAGAAACCAAATGACACCTCAACACTTGGAAACTGTTTCTGTAAATCATGTAGGAATTTGAGGCATATTCAGCAGAAGAATTTGCCAGGAGCTGTAATTCAGAGACAAACCCATTAGTGACACAAACAAATCACAGCCTGACAGAGGAAAATGAGTCAAGCATAAAATAATAGATATTTCCTTAATCACATCAGAACGTTGACATATCTGGAAGGATACAATAGCAATATGGTAGTAGGTTTTATTAGTAGAAGAGATATTTGGCTGTTGCAGCCCTTATAATCATGTTCGATGTATCTTTAAATTCTGCTTTTTATATTAACCATTCTCATCTGGTGATACAATTATTTTTGGTGATCCTCATTACTTGAAAACTTTTAATAATTTTTCAGTTGTAAATCATCAGAGTGATCCATGTATCATATAGCGTCTGTTCTGGATGATATTTAACTCGAAAGCCTTCAGACACTTGCATTTGGAGTTTTCCCTTTCCCTTTCGCAGCAACAGCAACACTGTGAGTACTGTATATTTAGGCTGTGTATGTCTACCTGTTGTATTGTGAGTACAGTAGTTTTAAATGTATTAACGTAAAGACTCTTAAAGGCACAAATCCTCTATCTTCTTTAACATCTCTCTTCAGCTCCCAGAATAAAAAGGGCTTGGTATTTCCAAGGAGGCTACAGAGCTAGGATCTACCTTTGCTTCAAAAAAAAATGACGATTTTTTTGTCCCTAGCCTTTATAAGATCCTTTTAAAATTTTAACTTCTGACTTTTCAGTGGGGTCCAGTGTGGAAAATACTGTGAAAAGAATAAAGTTTTGTTACAGACTTTTGGGAAGCAGGAGTAGATGGCAATTTGGACTTATCGTAGGCCGTATTTAGAGGTTTCATTGCCCTTTCCAGTTTCTGATGCTACCAAAGAAACTCATTTGAAATGATGCAATCAAGGCTTCTTGTGCCCGAGGTGGCCTATTTTTGCTACCTTAAGTGTGTTTGGCTTGTTAGTGGAGGTACTACGTCTTCTTTCTGGAGAGAGGTTAACAATCTAAGGAAGTGGTTTGTAGCTGCCTTTTGTCATAGGTCTGCACAATTATTCTGTCAAGCTACTTCACATATTGTTCCTCGGTGTTGATTTTGCATAGATGGGATGTAATCAGAATGCAGGCTCATCATATGGTTGTATTAATTCTGAGAAGGCTGGTCGATACATAGACGTGACTGTCGAAAAATGATTTGACCTGTTTTGGCACTTGCCTTTGTCCCTTTGCTGTGTGCTATCACACGTCCAAAAGACAGTTTTGTCAGTTTCTTAGTAGAGATAAAACCAGTGATGCTTAACCTGGGGGCAGCATGATGTAATGTGTTCTTTTTATTCAGTCCCCTCTTTGTCAGCCCAAGACCAGCGTCAGGTTTCCTGAAAGCAGCTTTGCATCAGAGATCCACATTGTCCAAGTCCAAGGCAGTGGCTGCATTCCCCTAAGTTAGGGTAATTTTTTTCTTGTCTACAGGGTTGCCCTGACAAAAATCACAGAGGAATCCAGAGAACTAGCAAGAGCAGTACACTTTTCCAAGAGTCAAGGTTGTTCATTAAGTGAGGGGGAAAAAGTGCTTTGTGACTTGTGCACAGCCTTGCAAGGTGGTAATGCCCATCCTAGTAAAAGTTAGGTACTCTGTTATTCACACAAATTAATGTTTTATTTGACTTTCTTTTTTCCTCTGTACAGGATGTGTTTTCTGAGACTGACTGCATATCCAAATACTGGCTTTTAGACTTCTCCAGTCTCCCTCCTAAAACTGGATTAATGTTGAGGAGTATAATATAATAATGGCCAGTCTTCGCGAGCGAAGATTTGGGAAAGGTCGTTGACCCTTCGAGCCTGCGCAGTGGATTTTTTAGGTGAGACCCAGCGTGCGCTGAACTGAGCCCACCCTTTAATCCTGAGGTTCATCTGCCGGGGCCGAGCAAGCTTGGACAGTGGCAGTGAGGGTCTCAGAACGTAGGTTTGTTTAGAGTGACCTTCTCTTAGATGGATTTCCTCACAGGGCTGACGAGCTCCATCTGCCCGGGGGGCTGGGAATCGAACCCGGGTCGCAGCGGTGAGAGTCCTGCACCCTAACCACTAGACCACCAGAGGCCCCTGTTGAGGAGTAGCGTTAAGAGTATCGTTATCCCTTGGTATCAGAATGAGGAAAGAGAAAGTACTGGTACAGGGTCTGGCTGAGATGGAGTTCCTATCAACCCCTATAGTGGTGGAAAAATGTGGAGAAAGGATTTACCAGATTAAAGTGTAGTAAAACCTAACAATTTAGGTTTTTCTTAAAAGTAGAAATCCAGTGTCTAGTTGTACCATTAGGCTCTGGTATTAAAGCCTTATGTTACAAATTCTAGACTTGTATGTAGGTATTTTTCAAGTACAATGCTGTAATGCTTTAAGTATTTGTAGTGGGTTGGTTTCTTGGATTTTTTAGGCCTTCCTTAGCAACAGGGTCAGAGATCTAAGGAAGTATTCCATATCATCTCTTTCCGTAACAAAACGTATAAAAAGGCGCAGATAAGAGAGTTCGCTCTCTTCTCTCTTCCGGTGGCTGAAGGCAGCAGGTCTCTCCGCAGATGGTCTTGCTTGTATAGGCCAGGGCCTGCTGCTCAGACCTGCTGTTATCTCTGATCTCTCCGAGAGGCGTGGGGGAGTTGGCTGCTGCCTCGCACAGTTCTGCTGTCCCGTTCAGGGAAGTATTTAATTAGATTTTTTGTATTTATTCACTAGCTCTATAGTAATGGGTATATTTAGAAGATATTTGGTTTTAGTTCTTTTATCCCTGCTTCCCCCTCCCTTTTTCCTCCCCCCCCCCCACCTCGAGAGCTCCCTATTGTATTCAAATTGTATATATAATTGTAAATATATGTAATATATATTTGATATAATCCCGTTTTGTTCAGACTTCGTTCAGGTTTTTTTTCTGTGGTTCATTTTTTTTTCCCTCACTTAGGGAGAGCGGGAGGGGGAAGGACACAGCCTGGACTTGGTGGGAGAGCCAAGCCAAACTGATACACACATTCCTATTGGGGGCTCATCCGGGATATTTTGGTTAAGTTTGGCCTGTTTTGAAAACATTGTCTGGGAAGACAGCCAAGCTTGGGTTTGTTTTGTAAACAAATCTATTGTTTTGAGAACAAGATTGGGAACACTGCCAGGGTCCGGGGAAAACTGCCAAGCTGCAGTCTTTGTTTACAAAACAATTACCGGGAAAGCAGCCAAGAAAACTTTGTTTATATAAACAAGGATTTGTTTGAGAACACGGAGAAAGAATAAAGGTAAACAGTGGGAAGTGCTAGCTCTACCTTCTTCAGCCACTACCACAGGAGCCCTGTAGGTGGCCCTAACAATGACCCTGATGCCTTAAGTCCCTAATGTTTTTTTATTTTTCTAATTTTGTAGGCCTTATAAGTTTTATAAGTAGATTTCAAAAGCAGCAGCCCTGTCCCTCTATCCTGTAGCACCCTTAGTTTACACATTCTTTAACCCTCTTACCCCATACTATGCTCCTCATATCAAACCTACCCCTGAATTCAGTGGCAATGTTTCGTCTTTTGTCAAGGCAAGGCCTAGACTGTTTAGAGAACAGCATATCAGGGCCTGAATAACAAAATGGAGTCAAGAATTAGGTGAATATGTACCCTCTGTGCCCCGAAGATGATGAGACTGATGAAGTAGAGGGTCCCAAAAAGCCCCCCGACTCAATTCTCAGGAGGTGGACCAGGGGTGGTCCAGAGTAAAGGCCACAGGGTGGACACATCTGGGATTGGATGGATGGTATTATAAAATGTAACATCTCAGGCACAGCGGGCGCGTGTCGTGTAACATCTATTGCCTTGGCATAATTAAACCCTTTCCTTAATCTCACCCCTAATTAACTGCTCCGGAGTATTTTTTTAGCACCAACATCTCCATGGCATCAGCTGGTGGCCTGTACGGGGAAACCTGGACTGGAACTTCTTCAGACTGGAAACTTTCATCGTGCAGGAATATTCCTCAGCGAGCCGGCATTTATCTGAGATAATTCCCGCCCCGCTCTGAGAAGCTCAGCTCCACAGAACCCATGGAAGCAAGCACGTAGCGTAGAGGTGAGATAAGAAAAGAGCGAATAAGGGAAAAAGGTACCTTCCTCAGTTAGCAGCTGCGGGAAAGTTTGTGTTCCCGGGAGATAGGGAACACGGGTGACTGGAAAGTTAACTTGAAGACTTGGGCCCATATAGTCATGGAAGTCGCTTTCCAGTCGGTGGACAGGTGGTTCATCAACCCAGGTCAGAGTGGGTTTCAGCCTAGGGTTGTTTTGTTTTTGGAAGGGACGCTTTCTAGTGTGCTCTGACGCTGTGGGGGAGCCAGTGGGGCTCCAGAGTCAGTGTGACTTGGTAGAATAGCTGAGAGGTTATGGTAACAGCCTGGTAACCCTAAGGTAGCAAGTTTGAATCCCAGTGTGTGGTTGTGATCTGTTTTTGTTTTGTAATCATGGGTCGTGTGGATTCAAAAGTTGAGATCCCTAAAGAATCCCCCCTAAGAATGGTTTTGAAGTACTGGAAGATTTTAACTGGTCCCAGTAAATGTAATGGCCAGTCTTCGCGAGCGAAGATTTGGGAAAGGTCATTAACCCTTCGAGCCTGCGCAGTGGATTTTTTAGGTGAGACCCAGCGTGCGCTGAACTGAGCCCACCCTTTAATCCTGAGGTTCATCTGCCGGGGCCGAGCAAGCTTGGACAGTGGCAGTGAGGTCCCCAGGACGTAGGTTTGTTTAGAGTGACCTTCTCTTAGATGGATTGCCTCACAGGGTCGAACCCGGGTCGCAGCAGTGAGAGTCCTGCACCCTAACCACTAGACCACCAGAGGCCCCAACTGGTCCCAGTACAATTTTAAGAAAGGAAGAACTTTGCAGACTATCTGTAGGTGCATGACTGTTATTTGGACAGATGAGAGCAGTGGCTTGGCCGGAATTCGGTTCTTTTGAGCTAGACACGGTGTTGAAATTAATTTCACTCCTCAATGCAGGACAGAAATGGGAAGAGATCAGGTATGCAGAATTGTTCATGTTTCTGTTAACACGCCTTGGATTGAGAGAAGGAGATAAGAAGAACGAAAGTTCAGGAGAGATGGAAAAATCAGAAACGGCTTAAGGAAAAGGGAAAAAGAAAGATCGAGTTTTATTTAAAAACACGGGAAATGGTGATTTAAGTGTGTTAATGTCACCTAATGAGAGAGAAAACAGCCCGGAAGAAACTGGAGCTTCAGGACCGGCTCCTGCTGAGCAGGAAGGAGCCATTGAAGGACTCCCTGGTGTTGATCTGGCCACACTGGGAGGGATTAGGCAAATTAAGGCCTCCGGAGGAGTTAGCTCGGGTCCGGCGGGAGCGAGTCCTGTCGGTTTGGCTGGAGCAAGCACAGAGGTGCAGATAAGATCTGTAAGATCAGCTGTTGTTGAAGCTGCTTTTAGCACTGCAGAGCAAAGCGGGAGTCATGCAGACGCTGCGAGGCTAGCTAGCTCAGAAATAACATCTAGTTTGGTTGCAGTAACCAGCAGGAGAGACTCCTGGCCCCACAGGGGCAATGGAGGGAGGGTCTACCCTGCCTGTTCCAGCGAGCGTGGAAGCAGTCCGTAGCTCTGCAGCTGCTGGCAGCTTTGCCGGAGCAGACAAAGTTGTCATGGTAACAGCAGAGGTGAGTGCGGGAGTAGCGGAACGAGTAAGAGCTGAAGTTGATAGTTCTACCAGTGATGGGACAGGAGCTATGAAGGCTGAAAAGTCGGCTTTTGCTAAGGTTGCTTTTGGTGTAGTAACACCAGAGAAAGTTGTTATAGATGCGGCATCTGTTGTAGAAACAAGGGAGATTTTAGAGGTCACAGCGAAAGCGCCGCTGGAATTGGCCAGTGTAGGGATGGCGGCAGGCGTAAGAGTTGCTGATTTAGACAGTGACAGTAAAGTGAAGGCGTCGGCCCCAGGGGGGGCGACGGCCCCAAATGTAGGGGTGTTTGTGAGAGCGAGTAGCCCAGCACCACAGATGGGTGCAGAGGCAGTTGATTCTATCGGTGGCGATAGCGACATGAGAACTGTAAGAATGGAGCTGCATGCCCCGAGTGCAAGAGAGACCCCAAAGTTTGCTGCAAACACAGCAGGCTGTACTGTTGGAGAGGCGATTATAAGAACAGCCATTGCCACGGCAACGGAACTCCCAGCTCAGAGAGCAGGGGAGGTTTCTGGAACGGCCGTTACCACGGCGACAGAACTGGCTCGGTAAAAAGAAAAGTGTTGCCTGTGTCTGATACAGTGAGAATGCGTGTAACAGGGAAAAACCAGGCAAAGTTTGTCCCAGCTATACTAACAGGCGAGAAAGGAGGAGAAGATCCGGGGACAGAGAAAGCGAGATTAGAGCAGAGAGCGATCCCGAAATTTAAAACTGTGGCGAGCACAGTAAGGCGGGAACAGGAAAAACTAATCCCAGTTGTTGGTCTGACTAATGAGAAGGTTTTGGTTCCTACTAGTGTGGTCCAGGCAGAGACGGGCAGATGCGGGTGCCGCGAAAGCTATGGGACCATTGGGCGCGGCAGCACGAGAGAGAGCTGGGGCCACTGACTTTGCAGGGGTGGCGGGACCCAGCTCTGCCCTTGCTGTTTCGGGAACCGCCCCAGGTGTGGCAGGCAGAGATCGGGTCGTAGCAAAGACACCGAGAACTACGAGAAAGGCTAGGGCAAAGAAAATAGATGGGAGTGTGGAGTCTCCCCTGTCCATGCTGGTTGGCGCGGGGGGGGGGGGTTGACTCCTTCCCCTGTAACATGCAAGCAGCTGCAGTAGGTGCGAGTGTCGTGGAGATTTTAAAGCCACCTGACGACTTTACAGTTGTCATAACAATAAAAATGCCTGCTCCCATAACGAGCGGAGCAGGGCCGAGGGCGAGAGCGGCCAATGCCCAGCCTACCCCAACGTGTAGGAAAGGAAGGGGAAAATCACGTGACTGTCGCGGGCGCCGGCACCGCTCCGTAAGCGCAGGGGCAGCGTTAACCACCGGCACAGCAAGAACAAGCCCAACTGCAGAACAGTCAAAGTCTGGGTTTGGTACAGGAGCTGCTGCCGCCTCTGCAGACGGAGCGGGGGCCGCAGCGAGCGCACAGGCAAATCATTTCCTGGCTGTGGCCAACACAAGCGGAGCTACTCATGGCACCTTGGGGGCTGCAGGCAGGAGACCGGCTGGGGGTGCAGAGGCTGCAGGAGAGCCTAGAGCGATGTCTGTGGCTGGAGTCCCAGCCCAGCCTAATGCGGGACCCTCTGGCTCTGCCATTAGGGGCGGAGATGGAGTCGTCGCTCCCCCTCTGGCCCTCCCAAGCCTGCACAGTCCGTGCCCTCCCACTGTACTGAAAAGGGGGGGGGACAAAGTCAGTGTACAGTTCCAACGAACACAAAAACTAAAACCTGCTGGTGCAATATATGTAATAAGGTGATGCTTTGAACTATGGGAGCTATTTAAGTCTAAGGGGAAAGAAACTGATTTGTCCCCAATAAACAAAACTAGAAAAAGAAACTGTCTATTGACTCTTGCATCCCTTGTCTTTTAAAACTGTCACAGGCTCATAACCTGTGAAAGAATATTCCTACCCTAATTCAGTAAGGGGGGAATACTGTTTTGTTTTAAATATAAACTAATAATGTGTCAGAAGTTAACTGTTTACAGATAGTTTGTTCCAGCAAGCAGACCTGAAAGCTGTGCCAAAATTCAAGCTGAGGAACCATGAGAATAACTTTTATGCAGAAGTAGACAAATGTCTTAACTGCAAATGAAATACATCAAGACCAAAGGGTATTAAACTGCAATAAGACCAACTTGCACTAAAGGTGCCTGTCCTGGGCTATCCCACAGAGAAATGTCCAGGCCCAGAGGATGAATGTTACCAATACTTTTCTTAATTTCGACATCAAAGGCCTGGTAAAGGAGATCCCCATGGTTACAATTGGCTCCAGTTATTGTCTAAACTGTGTTGCAACAATACTGTTATTGATGAAGGTAATGAAGTGCTACTTAAAATTGGAAGAATGGTATTGTATTGCTTTCCCTGTTGTAGAAAAGATTGCACCTCAAAGGGACTCGCTGGAACTTTGGAAAGGGCTGCGGACAGGCCAGTCCCCAGGTGGCATGGAGCCTGGGTAGATTTTGGTAAATTAGTAGGACGTGTGTCACCTCCCATTAATTGGGAGTTCACACCGGAACAGATGTTTGATTCTGGTGAGATGGCCCGCTGTTTAACAGAAGGGTGTTTTTCCTACGAGGATTCGAATATGCGATTCTCCGCTTTGTGCTGGGGCCTGGCTAGTGCTTATCAAGCTACTGTAGACCACTTTCAAAAAGTTAAGGCTGGGACCAGAGCTCAAACTATGCCACCTGAGACCAGTGATGTTCCCGTTGAGTCCACAGGAAGTGAGGCCAAAACACAGCTTAAAGTCAATGCCGTTTCTACTAAGTCCACTAGAACTGGGACTCAAGCTAAAAACCGGAAAGTCATTGTTGCCCCTATAAAGAAGAAAAAGGGTAAGGGTAAGGGAAACTGCAGAACCTACAGACCCATCTCTGTGACTGGAATGCACGGAAGAAGAAGAAGAAGAAAGAGGAGAAGAAGAAGAAGGAGCAGAAGAACCTATCCAATCCACGCAGGAAGTAGCAGACGAAAGAGCAGCAGCAATGGACGAAGGAGCAGCAGCAGCGGATGAAGGAGTGACTACAAGCGAGGAAGGAGCGACAGCAATGGATGAAGGAGCGACTGCGAGAGAGGAAGGAGCGGCTGTGACAGAGGAAGGGGTGACTGCAACAGAAGAAACAGCTGCCAGAGAGGAAGAAGCAGTTGCAAGAGAAGGGGCGCTCCCAAAAGAACTAGGGGCGCATCCAAAGGAAAGTAGAGCAGTATCAAGAGAAATGCAACAGTACAAACGACCCGTAGTATATTGTCACTCGATGATTTATATCCTGACTACACATTCAGTGTTTCGAAAGACGCAAAGAAGGGGCCAAAGCGTTCCCCTCAACCTGAGGGAGAATTATCCCTACCTCTCTAGACCCATCCTTCTCTTGGAGGCATGGATGATTGGATTAGGCCCTTATCTCAGCACCCGAAAGACTACTCGCTACCTCCACGAGCTGGGTATGGTGAACGACATAGAAGTCCATCCCCACAGTATGAATGACGTAGAAGTCCATCTCTGCGGCGTGAATGACACAGAAGTTCATCCCCACGGCGTGAATGACATAGAAGTCCATCTCCATGGCGTGAACGGCGTAGAAGCTCATCGCCACAGCATGCCTAGTCCCCACCTCCATGTGAGAGATACAGAGAGGAGGCGGGAGTGGCTCCACATAAGAGTGGAAGAGTAAAGAGGAAAGTGGAAAAGATTCTACACGGGAGAGATGGACAGGAAATAATGCGAGAAAGCGAAATTACACAATCACTGACCACAAGAGAGCTTCGAGATATACGAAGAGATTACATTCACTTGCCTGGTGAACGAATCCTCACCTGACTGGTGTGATGCTGGGACAAGGGAGCCGATAGTCACGTGATTGAAGGTCACGAAGCATGACAATTGGGATCCATTGCCCGAGACCATGAGAGAGAACAAGAAATGGGAAGGGAGACAATGGAGTCCAGTCTTTGGATCCGAATCCTCCACACTGTGAGGGCGAGATACCCATTCAAGGAGTCTCTGATCAGCTCTCCAAGAAAGTGGAACACTGCGGAAGAAGGCATCCAATACCTACAGGAAATGGCCATGCTAGAGATCATCTATTCTGATCCAGACTATTATGACATCCAAGTTCCCGAGAGTGTTCCCTGCATGCAGCCCATGTGGAAAAAGGTAATTAAAGGTGCCCCTAAACTGTATACCTACTGCTTGATAACCGCATATCATCCAAAGATGGACAAACCAAGTGTGGACACCATGTGTTCTTGGATAAGGAGCATAGCAGAAAATCTGGAATACTCCTCCGATCCCCTATACCAACCCACCTACAATAGGGAAAGAATAGAGAGAGATTATGAATACTCCAGACTGTGGATGTGGTCTATCTGGACTTCAGCAAAGCCTTTGACACTGTCTCCCATAGCATACTCCT
>NW_016690255.1:5604458-5642510 GCF_001604755.1 Lepidothrix coronata | reverse complement strand
AGGTGGTGGATTCACCATCCCTGGAGGTTTTTAAAAAGAGATTGGACGTGGCCCTTAGTGCCATGATATAGTAATTGGAGTTGGATCAGGGGTTGGACTTGATGATCTTGGAGGTCTTTTCCAACCCAATCTATTCTATGATTCTATGATTCTATGAATAGAGAACAGAAGACGAGAGCAAGGGTGATGGAGCTAGAAAGGGGTTATTAAGAACGTTGTAAACATAACCACGGGTATTACAGGTCTAATCATCAACAGGACAGAGCAGATGATAGATGTTCTTATTGTAAAAAGAAGGGACATTGGAAAAGGGAGTGCCTGGAGATGAAGAAATGAAGAGGACCGGAGGTTTTTTCCCCAGCAGAACCTCTGGTTACAGCTAAGCTGGGGGGGGGAGGATGTTGAATTCTTGGTTGATACAGGTGTGGCATATTCTGTATTAAATACTTTGGAAGGGAAACTGAGTCATGAGACTATGACTGTGGTAGGCGCTACAGGGGTAAGTGAAACAAGGCCATTTTTTAAACCTTTAAGATTTAAATTGGGCAAGCACTGGGTAACTCATCAATTTCTTTACATGCCAAATTCTCCTAGGCCTTTATTGGGTAGGAATTTATTGGAAAAATTAGAAGCTGAAATTAAATTCTGCAAGGGGGGAGAAATAAAAGTTATAATTCCAGATACTAAATATATCGAGGCAGCTGCTTTCTTTATACAGGAGAATCATGGAGAGATTCCTGCAGAAGTTGAGAATGCTGTCATTCCTTTAGTCTGGGCCAATGAATACCCTGGGAAGTCTAAACAAGCTGAACCAGTAAGCATCACACTCAGAGCAGGAGCAGCCCCGGTAAGGCAAAAGCAATATCCTTTGAAACTAGAAAGCCGAAAGGGCTTAGCACCTATAATTGAAAGGTTTCTTAAATTTGGCTTACTGGTAGAATGTGAATCCAGATTCAATACCCCCATCCTACCGGTGAAAAAGGCTGATGGCAAAAGCTGTCGGTTAGTCCAAGATCTTAGGGCCATCAACAAAATAACCGAGGATATCTATCTGGTGGTAGCCAACCCCTATACCCTATTAACCACATTGACAGAAGATCTAGGGTGGTTCACTGTACTTGATCTTAAAGATGCCTTTTTCTGCATTCCTGTACATAAAGGAAGAGCTTTTTGCCAAGAGCTTTTTGCTTTTGAATGGGAAAATCCTGAGACAGGGAGGAAAACGCAGCTCACCTGGAGAGATCTCCCACAAGGCTTTAAAAACAACCTGACTATATTTGGGAACCAACTCGCAAAAGAACTGGAGGACTGGAGAAGACAGCAGCAAGAAGGAGTTGTCCTGCAGTATGTTGACGACATCTTAATTGCAGCCAAAAGCCGGGACCAATGCATCGAGCTCACTGTAAGTCTCTTGAACTTTTTGGGGCTAAGTGGGTATCGGGTCTCGAGAGAAAAGGCACAGATAGCCAAGGAGATAGTCATCTACCTGGGGCTTGAAATTTATCATGGGCATCGGCGGCTCAGCACAGACCGGAAAGAGGCCATTTGCCATCTCCCAGAGCCCCACACCATACGAGAGATGCAGGCCTTCCTGGGAATGGTAGGATGGTGTCGGCTGTGGATAGCTAACTATGGGTTGCTAGTCAAACCTCTATATGAAGCCCTGAAAACAGCCAAAGAGGGAGTTGTAACATGGACAGATGAGACCAGAGATGTATTTAAATAGCTAAAACAATCCTCGATGTCAGCTCCAGCACTAGGATCACCGGATCTAACTAAACCTTTTGAACTGTTCACACATGAGCAATTGAATGTCGCTCTGGGGTATTATCACAAACTCTGGGAAGCCAACGAAGAGCTGTGGCTTATTTCTCCAAACAGCTGGACAGTGTTAGCCAAGGGTGGCCGGGGTGCCTGCGAGCCGTCGCAGCAACTGTTATCCTGATCGAGGAGGCGCGGAAGCTCGCCCTTGGGCAGCACATCACCGTGTATGTACCCCATGCAGTTCAAGCCATGCTCGAACAGAAGGGAGGCCACTGGCTGTCCCCCAGCAGAATGCTTAAATACCAGGTTGTGTTGCTGGAACAGGACGATGTTACTTTAAAAACAACATCTATTGTAAACCCAGCTATGTTTCTGTCCTCAATGTTAACTGGCAGTGTCCCTGAGCATGACTGTTTACAGACTATAGAGGAAACTTGTTCCAGCAGACCAGATCTGAGAGATGTGCCTCTGGAAAATGCAGACTGGGAACTGTATACAGACGGAAGCAGCTTCATGCGAGATGGTAAGCGCTTCGCAGGGTATGCAGTGACGACCAGAGATGAAGTGATCGAGGCAAAGGCCTTGCCAGCGGATGTGTCATCTCAAAAGGCAGAACTAATCACACTGACAAGAGCCTTGGAACTGAGCGAAGGAAAGAAGGTAAATATCTGGACTGACTCAAAATATGCATTTAGTGTTGTACATGCCCGTGGAGCCATCTGGAAAGAGAGAGGACTACTTAGAGCCCAAGGCAGTGGAGTCAAGCATGCAGACCAAATCCATGCACTCCTGCAGAGTATTTGGAAACCGGAAGAGGTAGCTATTATGCATTGTAGGGCCCACCAGAAGGGGAAAACAATTCCCGAGTTGGGAAATCAGTTTGCTGATCAAGCAGCAAAAGGGGCTGCAGAAAAAGGCATCCTGGTAATAGTACCGCAAAAAGAAATTGATTTAACAAAATACACCCCTAAATATGATGAGAAAGACAATCAGTTAATTAAATCACTGAAAGCTGAAATCAAAGAAGGGGGGTGGGCTGTTACCCCTACTGGACAGGTTGTAGTTCCACCACTGCTCCTTAGAGAAATAGCTCTACAGGAACATGAGGCTACCCACTGGGGAACAGAAAACCTTCTAAAACATCTAAAGAATACAGTAATAGGGACAGGTATGACTGAAGTTGTGCAGTCCTTGCTAAGTAGGTGTGAAATCTGTAAGTTAAACAACCCTGATACAACTAAGAGAGTAGTACTAGGAGTAACAAAGGCTGGAGACCAACCTGGAGATTAATGGCAAATAGATTTTGCTGAGTTACCACCATGGGGGTGGGGTACAAATACATACTTGTGTTGGTTGACACTTTCAGTGGATGGCCTGAAGCATACCCCTGTCGCACTAATGCAGCAAGGGAAGTGGTAAAAGCTTTGCTCAACCACATAATTCCAAGATTTGGGGTTCCTCTAGGAATGTCATCAGATAAAGGAACACATTTTATTGCGACAATAGTGAAAGAAGTATGCCGCATCCTGGGAATTGTCTGGGACCTACATACCCCCTATAGACCTCAGGCTAGTGGCAAAGTTGAGCGAATGAATGGTACTCTGAAAATGCAGATTAGCAAAATTTGTCAAGAAACATCTATGTCGTGGGTTCAAGCTTTGCCACTAGCTCTGCTGAGGATTTGTATCCAGCTGAGGTGGAGGGATAACATAAGTCCATATGAAATACTGTATGGAAGACCATATCAGGCACCACACATACCAAGGGACGTACACGTAAGAGGGTGAGCTGATTTACAAAAATATTTGATTGCTCTAGGCTTTACTTTACAGAAGCTCCAGAAAGTCATCGAGTTATCCAGACCCATAGGACTGGACACTCCTGCTCATCCATTCCAGCCAGGAGATTGGGTCTATGTCAAGTGGTGGAACAGTGACCCCTTGCGAGCCAAGTGGAGAGGACCATACCAAGTCCTGCTGACTTCCCTCACCGCCGTCAAAGTTGCTGGCAGAGAACCCTGGTTTCACTATTCCAGAGTCAAAAGAGCACCAACTCCTGGAACAACCAGCCAATTGGAACCGGACACCGATGAAGAAGATGTGGCACAGACTGTTTTTGCTGTGTATTCTGTTTGTGCTACCGCTAACTATGAACTGAGTTTGGGATCAAAAATTGCATGTGGCCCTAGTCCAAAATGTGTCTAAAATTCTTCGGAAAACTGAATGCTGGATTTGTACACAAGTACCAGCAATTGATGATGATAGTGACTGGTCCTAAGTGGTATTTTACTAAATGAGACAAACTTTGGTAAGTCTATGATACATCTCCTAGGAACCTGGAAGCCAGTTACAGAGGCTTATTATCCAGTGGCCCTAAGTAATGTGATTTCTAATCAAAATGTTGTTCCCTGCATGATTGTAAATGCTACAGGAAAAATCATTCTCCCCCCCTACTGTGATAAAAACAATTCAAAGGAAGGGGTAAATCCAGAAATTGTTACAGGGATGGCACAGTTCCCTTTGAGACTAATTCCTCCCCAGGGTTCAGGATGGTACTGGATCTGTGAAAAGGAGGCCTGGAAAGTTTTGCCCCTTGATAAACATCGAGCCTGCGCCCTAGGGGCGGTAATCCCAAATATAACAATTCTCGACCCAATTGATGAACAGGTTTGGATAAAACCTATCCAAAAAGAGTGAAAAGAATCCTCTTATTGAGTGCCCTACAATTTTCCACAGCATAGTCAGAGCCTTAGTCCCATCTTTAGGAGTAAGCGAATTGGAAAAAGCAATTGTAAACATTTCAGCTGTCATGGAAAACATTCAAGATCCCACTTCAGATGCAATTGAAACCCTAAAAGAACAATTCCAAAGCTTGTCTCGTAGTAATACAAAACCGAATGGCCCTCAATTTCTTGCTAGCCTCACAGGGAGGTGTGTGTAAAGTTATCAACACCAGTTGCTGCTCTTACATAGACCAGACTGGTAGAATTAGTAATGATTTGGCCGCAATTCAAAATCAACCCAAAATCTTGCACCAAATATCTCTGGATGATGTCTCCCTGGGTTTAGGAGATGTCCTCCACAAACTCACTTCATGGTTACCGAATTGGACTTGGATGAGACAACTGTTTATTTTAGTAATGTACATACTTAGTGTTAGTATAATAGCTCACTGCATGTACCGATGTTATAGTTGTTGTAGGTGTAAGTAGTAGAGATTGGACAAGACCTTTGGGTTTTGTCCAGTCTCTAAGGGGGGACTGATGCCTTAAGCCCCTGTTAATTTTTTGTTTTTTCTAATTTTTGTAAGTTTTATAAGTAGTAGAAGTAGATTTTAAAAGCAGTAACCCTCACGCCCTTTCCCTGTAGTACAAGTAGTTTACACATTCCTTAACCCTCTTACCCTATTCCATGCTCCCCATATCAAATCTACCCCTGAATTCAGTGGCAATGTTTAGTGTCTTGTCAAGGCAAGGCCTATACTGTTTAGAGAACACCCATATCTAGGCCTGAACAACAAAACAGAGTCAAGAACTAGGTGACTATGTACCCTTTGTGCTCTGAAGATGGTGAAGATGATGAAGAGGTGGTCTCGAAATGCACCCCTGACACAATTCTCAGGGGGTGGACTTGGGGCAGACCGGACCAAAGGCTACGGGGTGGACACACTTGGGATTGGACGGATGGTATAAAATGTAACATCTCGGGCACAGCTGCGTGTGTGTCTTGTATTGCCTTGGCACAATTAAACCCTTTCCTTATCTCACCCCTAATTAACTGCTCCTGAGTTTTTTTTTCTTTAGTACCAACCGAGCAGGCATCATCTAGGAGTAAGCGAATTAGAAAAAGCAATTGTTAACATTTTGACTGTTATGG
Source organism: Lepidothrix coronata (assembly GCF_001604755.1). Taxonomy (NCBI): domain Eukaryota; kingdom Metazoa; phylum Chordata; class Aves; order Passeriformes; family Pipridae; genus Lepidothrix; species Lepidothrix coronata. Next base: position 5,636,871 of record NW_016690255.1, on the reverse strand, counting down.
AAAACATTCAGGATCATACTTCAGATGCGATTGAAATCTTAAAAGAACAATTCCAGAGTTTGTCTCTTGTAGTAATACAAAACCAAATGGCCCTCAATTTCTTGCTAGCCTCCCAGGGAGGCGTGTGAAAAGTCATCAACACCAGTTGCTGCTCTTACATAGACCAGACTGGTAGGATTAATAATGATTTGGCTGCAATTCAAAACCAAACCAAAATTCTGCATCAAATATCTCTGGATGATGTCTCCCTGGGTTTAGGAGATGTCCTCCACAAACTCACTTTGTGGTTGCTGAGTTGGACTTGGATGAAACAGCTGTTTATTTTAGTGATGTACTTAGTATAATAGCTCACTGCATATACCGATGTTATAGTTGTTGTAGGTGTAAGTAGTAGAGATTGGACAAGACCTTTGGGTTTTGTCCAGTCTCTAAGGGGGGATCTGATGCCTTAAGATTCTTTTATTTTTTTGTTTTTTTCTAATTTTTATAAGCTTTATAAGTAGTTATATAGTAGAAGTAGACTTTAGAAGCAGCAGCTCTTATTCCTTTATCCTTTAGCACAGTATTTTACACATTCCTCAACCCCTACACACCCTTGGGGCCAAGGATCCAAACTGAGCTGCTGTTGGTGCTGATCTTCAACAAGACAACAGCCTTCAAAAAATAAACATGGGCTACATATATATATATATAGATATGAGTGAGATATAGATGTTGCATAAAGAAATGATATGGAATAAGGGGTGGAGAATGTAGTGGGTTGGTTTCTTGGATTTTTTAGGCCTTCCTTAGCAACAGGGTCAGAGATCTAAGGAAGTATTCCATATCATCTCTTTCCGTAACAAAACATATAAAAAGGCGCAGATAAGAGAGTTCGCTCTCTTCTCTCTTCCGGTGGCTGAAGGCAGCAGGTCTCTCCGCAGATGGTCTTGCTTGTATAGGCCAGGGCCTGCTGCTCAGACCTGCTGTTATCTCCGATCTCTCCGAGAGGTGTGGGGGAGTTGGCTGCTGCCTCGCACAGTTCTGCTGTCCCGTTCAGGGAAGTATTTAATTCGTTCAGACCTCTTTCAGGTTTTTTTCTGTGGTTCATTTTTTTTTCCCTCACCTGGGGAGAGCGGGAGGGGGAAGGAGACAGCCTGGACTTGGCAGGAGAGCCAGGCCAAACCGATACAGTATTCTAAACTATTTTACTATCATCCCTCTTCTACATAGGCTGAGCTCTGAGGGCATTAGCTTACTATTTATTATAAAGGAGTTAGCTACATTGCCCAGTGGGCTTGCAATCAGCACATATGCCAAAATAATAGATAGAATAGCACAAACAGTACCTAGACAAATTGGTACTGTCAAAGTCTACAGAAGCATTGGAGAAATCTAATATGGAAAGTACTTGTACAGGGTCTGGCTGAGTGTGGTAGAGTAGAGGAGGGAAGACTCTTGGTCAGGCACGAGTAGTATGACACTGATTATGTGGATGATTATGATTAGTTTTATTGCTAATACAGTATATAACATAAACAGGTCTATGGGGTTGTAATATAAGCATGTTTGGCTAGAAACATACGGGTTTACAGTCTTTGACCTTGCAGAATGCATAATTACAAAGCATCAAAGCACCTATGGGAGCTACTTTGGGATTTTACCTCCATACATGACCAGATTTCACTCTTTTTTTCACACTTTTTTCACACTTTTACTTACCCATCCAAAAGTGGCTGTTTCCCATCTTCAGGCTGGACATACCCTGCAGGCATCCCTGTTAAGGGCAATATCCACACAGAAGCTGCCTGCAACCTCGGGAGACCAGTTTACCCAGGTGGCCCAATCTCCATCAGCATTTCATACCCTTTTGCAGGCAGATGTGTACCAAAGTTGTTTGCAATCATCACAGCTCCCCCGTCTCTGGAAAGTATTCATTATGCAACCGTCCAGACAGTTTCTTCTGCAATTCCCACCTGATGTTCTTAGGAGGAATAACAGTGCCCACCAGAGACAGCAACAGGGAGTGTGTGTGTGTGTAGGATGAATAAGAACACCCAGCTATCTTTTGTTGCTGTTCCATTGGGATGGAGTTCGTATTAGCCCATATGATGCTGTGCTTTGCACTTGTAACTACAATAGTGTTGATAGCACACCATTGTTTTGGCCATTGCTGAGCAGTGCTATCACAGCATCAAGGCTTTCTTTCCAAACCACTCCTCCAAAGTCCAATAGGCAAGGTGTTGGAGGGGACACAGCAGGTCAACCAACATCAGCTGACCAAAATGATGTCCCGTACCATATGATATCATGCTCAATACAACCAAGCTCAATTTTAAAAGGTTACTGATTTTAGGCATTTACTAGAGATAATATTAAAAGGTCTGATTGTTTAAAGATGATTTGTTCAGCAGTCCTTGAAAATCAAGTCCCTCTTAAAATCCTGCATATAAGAATGAGTATATAAAGCCGCTTGCATTAGCTCCTAAATTTATTTGTGCGGGTGGATATTTGAACAGCAGTGTGTACCTCCTAACAAAAGTAATAGCAAGATGAGCAAGTTTGGAAGTCTACGATACTTTTCTTTCTGATGGCAAAACAGGTAAATTACAGAGCTATAGGAAAGATTATTGCTGGTGACTATCTTTATGTTATGTATTTGTGCTCCATCTACTGAGCAGTAATACAATGTGATTTTTCACAACTTCTGCAGGCTTGTCTTCACTCAAGCACTTGTAGTCATTACAGTGGTCTACTTCATCATAGATACACAGCATAATTTTTTGCCTCCTTGGGATACAATTAAACATTTGTGGATATTGAAGATTCTGTTTATCAGTGCATTGTTTTAAGTTTTAAAATTTGGTGGCTGTGCAATTAGTGTAACCAAGTGACAGATGGAGTGCAGCATGATTATAATTCTTGATTTTTTGGAGGCAATTAACAGTGAATGGAGAAGGTGCTAATTACTGTAGCTGGTTGCAATGCACAACCTAATTTCTTGCCTTTGCTAAGCTTGCAGAGGAACCTAGATGTTTTTTTGGAAGTTTGGCAGTGTAAATTCAGTGCTAACTTCAGAGGTGTAGGCAATTTTGTAGCAAATTTGTCCTTGATACCTCTTTGCTCATTGCTCTTCCAACTTCAGGGATAGAAGTATTCTTTTATTACTGTTGACTTTGTAAGAAGCAGTTTTTTGGCCAGCCTGGGATCACTTTTTATGTATTTATTAATGTCTGGAAAGAAACAAAGGCAACCTAGAGAAAAAAGAAGCAGCCATTATTTTTTCTTTCCCATTTATATATTTAGTAGAAATTATGGAGCAGAAAATCATGGGATTGTTGCGTTGGTTTTTGCTGGGATAGAGTTAATTTTCTTCATAGTAGCTGGTATGGTGCCATGTTTTGGATTTATGCTGCCAACAGTGTTGATAACTCAGGGACGTTTTCTTTATTGCTGAGCAGCACTTGCACAACATCAAGGTTTTTTCTGCTTCTCCTATTGCCTTAACAGCAAAGAGGCTGGGGGAAAAAGAAGTTATGAGGGGACACAGCTGTGAAAGCTATGAAAGCTGACTCCAGTTGACCAAAGGGACATTCTGTACCTCAAGGTGTCATGCTTAGCATATAGAACTGGGGGAAGAAGAAGGAAGGCACAGGGGATGTTTGGAGTGATGGTGTTTTTCTTTCCAAGCCACTGTTAGGCATGATGGAGCCCTGCTTTCCTGGGGATGGCTCAACACCTGCTCTTGGGAAGTGGTGAATGAATTCCTTGTTCTGCTTTGCTTGTGCACACAGCTTTTGCTTTACCTATTAAACTGTCTTTATCTCAACCATGGGTTTTCTCACTTTATTCTCCTGATTCTATTCCCTGTCCCTCTGGGAGCAAGCAGCTGTGTGGTGCTTAGTTGTCGGCTAGGGTTAAACCACAAAAATTGTATAATCTAAAATGGAGATGAGGAAGAAGATCTATATTACCTCTTCAACATCAGTAAAACAACCTACCATTGAAGAGAATATCTGATTTTACAATTCCACACCGGAGTAATGTCAGCCACATGTACTCAAGGATACCTAAATCATCAAGGTGGTTTTGGGTAACTTTCCACAACTACTTGTCAAGGCAACTTCCAATAACTTCTGTGAGTAAAATACTGCTGTGGTGACCTTTAATAATAGCTAAAATACAGGGAGAGGCAAAGGGAGTGAATTCCTGGACAAGACTTCGCTCACACCTGAAAGTCATATCAACCCATTCAGTGCAACATTCAGCTTCCATTTGTTTGAATCTGTTCAAATCTGTTCCTTGAAACATTTTTATATTCCTAATCTGTGGTCAAAGTGCCCTTGAAGAGAAAAAGTCATATCAGAAAACAAATTGTTTTGAACCACTTAGGGCCAAATTTACCATTATATGCTTTAAAGATTGGGTAGAGTGCTCCTGTGAAAAGCTGGAGGCTGGAATTTTTGTTAAAGCTGTGGCCTGTTGATATTATGAGAGCTCCCATTGCTTTCTCTGGAATCAATCAGTATTTCTGAGTGTAAGGATAGGTCACTGTGCTTTCTCTGCCAATAACAGTTAAACTAGACATGCTGCTCATTCATAATTTAAGGTAAATGTATTCAGAAGTGTGTCTATCTTCCATCACTCAGCAAATTTTTCTTAAAGTTTTCTAATTTTTTTTGCTTGATTTTAATTTTAAAATCCCAACGTGACTTTTGTGGTTTTAGAAGATAACAAATTACTTCAATCTTGTATACTTATTTTTTTCTCCATACTGAAAGCAAACAGTAGAATTTCTTCTAATGGGAAGCTTGAAATTTGCAAAATGCTATTAGTTTGTTCATGTTATTTCTAAGAAACAAGCTTACTAATCTTATGGATCAAGCAGAGGGCACTGGCTTCCCAAATGCTCATTGAAACAGAAACTATTAATGAAGTAACTTTTTAATTGGGATCAACGAAGGAAAACTGGGGATAGTGGAATATATTTACATGTGTTCCTTTAACTTCTCACCCCTGAGAGAGAAAGGCAGGTGACATTATAGATTTTCCCCACAGATCTCCTGTGCTGCTCTGGAACCACAGGCTGATGCTCACTTTCTCACCCATAGCATTGGATGGAACAGTGGATGATATAACCTCGCTGAACCACTACCCTGTCCTGTTCTTGAAGAGGCCCTGAGACGAAAATCCACTCCTCAGTGAGCTTCAATGTCTGCATGTCTCTTACAGAGCAACCTAATCTCATGTGAATAAGTGAAACCTTTGGCTGCCAGTAAGAAGAACTTGAAAGAAGCATTAATTATTAATAGTAATATTACTTCTTTTTTTTTTTTTGGTAAACAACAAACCAAGTGCAGTTAGTGCTAAAAGAAAAAAATAAACACAAAAAGGTATTTAGTTACAACAATTGTTTCCAGGGAGAAATACCAGAGCACAGATTCTCTTAGAAAGCAAGAAGATGGTGTATTTTAATCAAGATTTCAGCATCAGACCTAAAAGAAGGTTTCTCAACCCCTCAACAAGGGCAAAAAGTGCCTTGCTGACATAGTTACCTTGCCTTTTTTCAGGCAGCAAATAAAATAGTCTGAACAAATACGTCATTTCTCCTCTAAGAGGTTGTATGAGCATCCAAACGCTCAGTTTTATACAGGGCTTACCTGTAGACAACAGTTGTTTTGTGTTAGTGTCATTAGTCATGTGAAAGTGGTACAGCTTCTTGCTGAAGGTGTAGTTGTACTGTTACAGGGCATTTACAGATGCAAAAAGACAGATGTTATACACAGAAGCATCTCTACCCATTCAAGTACAACCAGGTGTGCCAGGTGAAACTGTCCTGGCAAAGATGTCCCATCTCTAATTGATATATCTTTCCTAAACTAAATGAAGAAAGCTGAACTGGAATTCGATCTTCCGATTATGATTGTGTCTCCTCCTTAATAATGGGCTGTGCTTTGGTAGGTCCAAAAAACATCTGCTATGCCTCTGTATTCCTGCTAACAGATGTCATTTGTTAGCAAACACATCAGATAACTTCAGAGAACTTTAGTTATACCAAAGGAACAGGAAGGATACTGCTCCCCACCCACCCACCCTCACTAAAACCAAGCAAAAGAAAAAATCAACCCTCTAGGAGCCAATCCCTATTATATTTTCATAACTCTAGGCTGGAAAATATGTAGGGCAAGGTTTTCTAAAATGTATGCCTGGAGTTAGCCTTTAAGTCAACTTTGCTGACTACTGCATCAGTTCAGTGAGCGCTGTGCATAATGGTCATACTATATAAAAGTCAATAAATAATTACAGCATAATGAAGAGGCCTATTAATGACTTAAATTATAGATGATGTTTTGTGATTCTTAACTGGTGTCTTCGGGGCACCTTTTTTTCTTGTTCTTCTTGGGATTTTGAAGGGTAAAACTTAATGACTCAAACATATGTCTTTAATCTCAAAAGTAATAATCATTCTGCTGTTAATGAAAATCTATTCTGAAATACCTCTTGGAAAAAAAAATCAAGAATTCAATGATTTTGTAGGTCAACTTCAAGAAACATAAATAATCAGAAGTTCAGAATAAAGTAAAAAATGGGCTGACGGAATAGAAGAAAAGATTTTGGACAGGGCTAAGATATTAATATCCAATGTATTTTGGTTTTGTTGGCTGGGCGTGGTGGACACATATTCACATGCAAAAAACTTTATTAACACAATTGCAAGTAGCTGGAACATTAGCCTACAATATTAAAATTGGCAAGAATCTGAACTGGAAAAGATTTAAGCACTGCAGTTTGACATGGCAGTAAAGTTACTGTTCTGGTCCTCTGTTAAGAATCTGTCTGTGATGCAAAGCTCTGATGCAATACAGACTCATTCAGCTAGTTCAAATTTCTTTAAACAATTTTGATAGGTTAACTTGATAGTGGCATGCTTTAGGGCAGTGCTTAAATTGCCTGTCCACCCTGTTCCAGCTCTTTATCATGTCAGGCATTGATTATCCCATTGTAGAGCATAAACACTACACTGTGTGCTAAATCCAGCACAGACCATAAAGATAAAAAACATATCTCTTCCGCAAAATCAGGTGTCCTGACCTTCTCACTGCATCCTCTAACTTGTAGGGACATGTCACCTCAAGCAATTCCCGTGGCCTTCTTGTTATTTTTGGCACTTTGCATGCTCACTGTGTTAATCTCAAAATAATTTAAAAAGATGCTTCTTGCATCTAGTTACTGACAAATTTACTGTCTTTTAGAAAGACTTTAATAAAGATGAAGAGGTGAAAATTTCATTAGTTGATTAAAATCTGTCTCACAAAATCTGGAATATTAAACTTTCATTTGCCTTTGTATTTTAATTAATTTTATTATTTATAACTGAGAAGCACTGCAATTTTTTTTCTAGTCTTGTTTAGTCTGCTGAGAATAGACTTTTATAAATCTGAAAAAAAGACCATGTGCTACTGTTTTGTTTTCTCATTGCTATTGTCACTTCGTTAATAGTAGTTAATTTTAACTCAGCACCAGAAGGTTGCAAACCTCAAACTGAACATGCTCAGTGAGATAATTGATTTTCTCTAGTTTGTTTCTCACTGTGTATTAAGACAAAGCTCCAACTGTCCTACTGCTAAGCCTGACTTCAGGTTGTATTGGTAAGTATATACTTTGTGTTGCCTGTTTTTCAAAAGTGATGGTATCATTGAACGTGATAATGTTGGTTCTGCAGGTCAATACTAATTCTGTTCCTAAAATTGAGATGTATACTAAGCAAGTGCATTTCTTTCTCATTTCTGGAAATGAGGCTTCTTTTGTTTCATCATTTGAATAAGATCCTCTGAACTTGCTCTGCCTGCAAATTTATTCTCTAGAAAAGAGTCAGGAGACTTGCAAGTTCTCTTTGTCCTGATTGTTCTTATTGATCTAAACCTTTGGATTAAATTGTCCCCTTCCCTTAAATAAAAAATATTTGCATATATATATCTAAATTGACTACACAGCTGCTACTTTCCCTGAATCTTCTTTTTTTTTTTTTTCCCCAGAAGAAGTAAGTTCTTTGCTACAAATTTGTGCATCTGTAAGTGTTCAGACTTTAGTTGTTCCTTGCTGGCTTTCAGGGAATTTGTCACATGAGCTAGTCATTGACAGACCAGTATATATCTGCAAAAATATACTTGGTTTTGTAAATCATAACCATGTTCTGTAGCTGCATGACATTAGTGACATTAGTGGAGTCATACTAACAAGGGCAATCCTTGCTGTTTAAACTTCTTTTACGATGTTGGTGGGGGCTTTATATGTCCATGGGACAGTACACATAAGAGTACACAGCAGTACAAACATAGTCTCTAGAGCTAAAAGGTTATGTTGCTTTTGTGATCAAACTGCTGCTCCATCAACGTGTCTTATATGGGCATGTGGAACAGGAGGTCCTGTCGTGGTGATGTTCTGCTGTAAGGTCTACACAACTGCATCTTCCCTCTCAGCTCCCTAGGAATTTTCTTGAAGAGTGCTTGAGCTTTCTGTCTGTCAACCCTGGAGACCATGAGGGCTGGTGACTCAAATACAGATTCACAGGAAAAATTTAGTTTGATTTTTCCTTAAGATTAAAGCTTAATTTTTTCCCCAGAAGTTTGAATCATCTATCTTTCATCCCCCAAATGGAAATATTTCAACCCCCGCTTTCAATCAGCTATAGAATTTGATGTGCATGTTAGGCATTCAGTGGCTTTAATAAGCATGAGGGTCACTTTTTCGAAGATGCAGGTTTTCACCACTTTGAAGTCTGTGATGTTTAGCCAGCATCGACCTCCACACTGCAATTAATGAGAAGCTCAACAAAAGAAAGTGAGAAAAATTGTAGATGCTGAACAATTTTTTTCTTTTTATTTATCAGCCATTAGAGATGTAGAAATGTAATTTAGTTGAGAAACCATTGCATAGTCCATCTTAACTCTTGTAGAAATTGCTTTCCCAGTTGATCCAATAGCAAGTGATTTCTTGGAGACACAAATCTGCAATTTCTCTTAGTCTGAGTGATTAACCCATACGCTGGGCTTTCTGGGTTAATTTTCATCAGAACTAGGGCTTGCTCTAGAGACTGTCCTCTCTCTGCAGTCATACTATCTTCCTTGCGTTGTGGCTGGTTTGTTTGTTTGGCAGGGGGGAGAGTAGGGGGGAGGAGAGAAAGGAAAGGTTTTTTTGATCCTGTTTCAAAATGTGCCAAAAAGAAAATGTCTTCTGTTCTTCTTTTGTAACTAAGCACTTTGTAAGCCCAGGAAGATCAGAAACGTACATCATATCAGCAGCCTCACCAAATCACTATGACAAGTATTTTCTCAGGTTCTGCTTCACTTTTAATGCTGGATTAGACATCAGGGCATGTGGTTCCTGCTTTTGTGAGGGATTAATGATGCTTGAAATCTTAAATGCCAGGAATCTTGGGGGCTTATGAGAGTCACTTGATTTCTGTACGTCAGCAAACAGCTTGCCATTGAGGAGACTGTTTTAGTGTAAACTAATTTAAATTCTCAATGGTACAAGTGAATGCACTGGGCACTGCAGTGTAGAAGATGATGTTATGGGTTCAGACACAATACTGAACTACTTTCCTTTCTGCAGATCTGTTTATTTCCAGTGGACATAATTTGCCTTTTTAATTTTGACATCTTTTCATTTCAGCCATAGCAATAATCTACACTTTCACTCCTTAGTGGGTGAATTCTAGAAGAAAAATAATTCCAACTTCTGAAAAAATGTCAGTATTTTTTTTCATTTAGGATACAGTGATTGAAAAAAAATCTTGACATTAAAAAAAGAGATACTGTTAATTGCAAGCCTTTATTGTAGGAAAAATCAGGAAAAGTAGTATAGGAAGAGCCTGACAGAAAAAAATTGAGTTCTGAGCTAAATGGCTATTATTTAATTCTAATTTTTGGTGGATTTAGACACCTTGTTAAATAGGAAATTGTTGCATTTTTATCAGCCTGAAGAGAGAGTGAGGAAAGAACCTCTATATCAGTACAGAAATCTTAGATTAGCACTAAATACTACTTCTTAAGAGGCAATTGTTAATATTGCTGCCATAGTGTTCTTGAAAAATTGCCTCAGTAGCACATATATCTATGTTTAGTTATCATATGCATTGAATAAGAGACACTTGCACTTGCCATGATGGGAACTGCATACACACATTACTGCATCTGCAGTTTTCCCTGTGTAGCAGTGTCTCTTTGTGGGTATAGTGAATTAATAATTATTCTCACCGTGTGTCTTCTTGAGGTTTTCCTTGAGCTTTTATTTTACCTTTCTGTAGTCATGCTGTGCTAAAATGCCAACACCTGACAAGAGAGATAGCACAGGACAAAAAGGCACTGAGTGATCAGGACTCTCTGCTCAAACCAAGCAGCCAGCTCAGAATGGGAAACACACCACTCCCAGGGAAGGGTTCATGTTTGAGCTCCTGTGCTGGGAAGAGGGAAGTAAGCAGCTTTTTGAGGGATCTCTTTAGACTAGAAGTTTATAAAAAAAACCCCAGAAATCAGAATCTGTTACTCATTTTGAGGAATGCATGCTTCTTTATCCTGAAATAAAGTGTATTTGAGTATATATTTCACACTAAAATAAAGTAGGGAAGGATGATCTAAGCACACTGCACTGTGTTTGGAAGGTTTGCTCTTTGCTAGTGATTTCTATTCTCTTGGCTTTTATCTATTAATGTAAATATAACAATGTGCTCAGACACTGTGCAATGCCTGTTTGTGTATGTTTTTTCACATTTGTTTCATAACGAAGATGCAAACTCTAAACCAGGGAGTTCACAACTTTAATGAAAGTTAAGGAAAGGTGGAGTTAAACTGCAAGAGAAGCCGGAACTGGATCATGAGAGAAGACAGAAGAGAAGCAAAGCCTGAATTTCAGAACTGGTCTGTATCTTAGGGATGTGTGAAACTACACTAAGGCAGAAGAAAGGCTCCTGGCTTCTCATCAGCCTGAGGAAGTTTTAAGATTTAGTGTGTAGGTCATGTGCTAATGATACAGATGAGAAGAATAGTGAGTCATGGTTGGCCTGTACAGTCCTTTAAAAGGTCTTTGCCATCGAAAGGATGGCTCTGTTCCTTGAGCCAAAGGAAATAGCTGGTAAGTTGCCACCACAGAGCAGGCCTCTTAAAAACAGAGAGCCCCATGCCCGTCCCAACAGAAACAAAACGTGTCTTTGGTTGTACTACTTCTTAGATCCCATCAAGAAAATTGCAAATAAAGTCAGCTATTTCTTGCTGGGAAATGATGTTGGAGCACACCTGCAGCAGAAAGATCTGTTTGTGTATATATATGTATTGGTATATGGGTGGTTGGAAGACCCACCAGGCAGCAAATGTGTTCCTAACACTGGTGTTACAACTGGGCTGGAAAAATGGGGAATTGTCAATGTGAAGTGTCAATGTGAAGTTGTACTAGGTGATTATTGTAGGTCCCTTCCAATCAAACCATGTTATGCCATGCTATGATATTCTAAAGTAATATCTAGGGCTTTTCTGCTCAATATTAAAATATGATCAGCTTTCATTGAATTGCCTGGGATCATTAACAAAGTTAAAATATTCAGACACTGAAGACTGAATCGAAGACCAAAGAGCTGAATTATATAGCAAATTAGCAACATTTTATATGCAAAAAAAGAGATTCTCATGCACAAGCATTTTATGAAACAAATGAACAATATGCTCTTTGTCTTTGCCATACTGACAGATAAGCTTGCAGAAATAAGACATGAAACATGTAATTGAAGTAACACTTTTAATCACTCATTTTTGATAATTGCACTAATGAATGAAGACATGTTAAGTACTCTCTGTGGTTTAGCAAGAAATACTTGCACAGAATCACAGAATGAGTCAGGTTGGAAGGGACCACAGCTGGTCATCCAGTTGAACCTCCCTGCTCAGTCAAGATCATCCTAGAGCACATTGCAAAGGATTGCTTCCAGACAGTTCTAGAATATCTCCAGTGAGGAAGAACCCACAACCTCTCTGGCCTCTGTTCCAGCACTCAGTCACTTGCATAGGAAAGAAATTCTTCCTCATATTTGGGTAGAACTTCCTGTACACCAGTTTCTGTCTGTTGCCTCTTTTCCCATTGCTTGGAAGCACAGAAAAGAACCAGGCTCCATCCTGTTGACATTATCCCTTCAGATACTTACATGCATTGATGAGGTCCCCTCCTCTCTTCTTGAGGCTGAACAGGCCCAGCTCCCTCAGCCTTTCCTCATGAGGGAGATGCTCCAGTCCCTTAAACCATGTGTAGCCCTCTGCTGGACCTGCTCCAGAAGCTCCACATCTCTCTTGTACTGAGGAGCCCAGAAGTGGACTCAGCACTCCAGACCTACACACCAGGGCTGAGTAGAATGGAGGGATCAGCTCCCTCGACCTGCTGCCAATGCTCCTCCTAATGTACCCCAAGATCCCCTTGGCCTTCTTGGCCACAAGGGCACACTGCTGGCTCATGGACAGCTTGTTGTCCACCAGGACTTCCAGGTCCTTTTCTGCAGAGCTGATTCCTAGAAGGTCAGGCCCCAGCCTGTCCTGGTGAATGGGGTTATTCTTCCTCACATGCAGGATCCTGCATCTGCCTTCAATGAATTTGGGACAGTCTTCTCTGCCCATCTCTCCAAACTATTGAGGTCCTTCTGAAGGGTTTCACAGCGCTCTAGGGTGTCAACCAGTCTTCCCAGAAAAAAGTATCTAGTAAGAACCTGCTAAATGGTTTGTTTGCTTTTTTTCTTTATCCCAGTCTATTTGTAGATTATTGAATTACTCTTCTGTCAGAAAGTTTCCACAGTCTTCTGCTGGTCATCAGTGCTTTGTGTAGTCTGCAGCTGGCAATTTTATGTGATTCACCAGGTCTGTACTTCTGACCCACCCTCTAATAAAATTCTAGGGGATGATTCAGTACTGGAATTGGCTCTAATTAGAGACACATAAAAATGATGGTTACTACACCTCTTATTACTCTTTTACAGTTTAGGAGGCTATTTACAGCATCATCCAGTTAAGGTTATTAAGATATGTCTTTCTTAACTGCCTTATACTCTTTCTCAGCTTTCTACTCTAATGCAAGGAGCACCACAAATAGGTACTGAGAGTGACAAGAGATGATCTCAAACCATTTTGAAGGCTCAGATGAAAGGGTTGATAAACAAAAGTGCTAGTGTAGTGCAGTCATACTAAGTATGGCTGATCCTACCCTTTAACAGGGCACAGCTTGTGTGATATTTTGATGTCTTTTCACAGTCTTGCTTTTCTTTTTGAAAAAAAAAAAAATCAAATGTTGATTTGAAGATTATGGCCGTGATGTAAAAGAAAGTGTTCACTATGCCACAATTTACTGCAAAGCCTAACTTTTAGGTTTCCAGCTGTTCCCTTGAAAAGCAAGGGGACTGAACTACAGTTTACCACCACCTCATCCAGGTTTCTTTATTTAAGGACAAGAAGTAATGATGCCTTTTTTTTTTTTTTTAAATTTCAATTAATTGCCTGTCTTTATTAAAGTCTAACTGGCTGGTAATGCTGGGGAGGTAATAGTGGGGACCTTGATGAGACTCAGACAAGGCTACTCAGCACAGAGGTCAAAAGAAATAATTTTCTCAGTCTGAGAAATTAGAGAACATTTGTTATGTGATTCAAAAGGCCATGATCTTCCCTTTTGGTGATCCATGCCTTATCTCTTGCAGCAGTCTGCAAGAGATCTCTGTGGCCGTGAAATATGCTAATGACAGCATAGGCAAGAAGTAGAGAGAAGAAGGATTTCATAAACAGACCAAGAGCACCAATCCAAAGAAATGTTACAAAGAACAAATGTATTTTCATCCAATAGATAAAAATAGCTTGAGAAGGACATTGAAATTGAATTGCTTGAATGTAGTAGCACTGGACAAGTTTGGTAGATTTGTATTAACCTCACTAACACTCATCTCTGAACCTGTTAAGATTAGAACAGATTAATACCCGAATGCATCTGAGCGTAACTACCTATTCTTACAGAAACGTCTTTGGGGGCACGTGCAGGTTCTGCTGTTGGCCCCACTTATATATTTATTGATAAAATCAGTATCTTGCTGTTGTGAATTGCATGCAATTCCCTGCTGGTTTTGACATGGTTTAACTTGACCTACATGTCAGGGTAGTTCCAGTGGATGTGCTGGATGAAGGGGAGCTCTGGCATGATTGCCAGTGGTGCTGATGGCAGGCAAGGGCTGGCTCTTTCTGCCAGGGGCATTGTTATGGCTGCTTTTGAAGCCCAAGAGGCAGATATGTATCTAAAGTGGCTTCTGCTCTCTCTCACCACTTCACAATTGAAAAAAATGGCATCGGACAGAAACAGGCCCTGGTATCTCTTTCTCTGCTGAAACCCTATTTCACTTCTTTCTTCTGTTCACTGATGTCTTTCTGTAACACTTTCTATCTCTTTTCCTGGAACCCAACAAAATTTTTTGTTGAGTTCAGTGAAACAGGGGATTCTAGCATTTAATTTTTTCCTTACACCATGTAAGATGTTACATGAAGTACATAAAAAGTGAGGTCCCCAGGACGTAGGTTTGTTTAGAGTGACCTTCTCTTAGATGGATTGCCTTACAAGGCTGATGAGCTCCATCTGCCTGGGGGGCTGGGAATTGAACCCGGGTCGCAGCGGGGGCCTCTGGTGGTCTAGTGGTTAGGGTGCAGGACTCTCACCGCTGCGACCCGGGTTCGATTCCCAGCCCCCCGGGCAGATGGAGCTCGTTAGCCTTGTAAGACAATTCATCTAAGAGAAGGTCACTCTAAACAAACCTATGTTCTGAGGACCTCACTGCCACTGTCCAAGCTTGCTCGGCCCCGGCAGATGAACCTCAGGATTAAAGGGTGGGCTCAGTTCAGCGCACGCTGTGTCTCACCTAAAAAATCCACTGCGCAGGCTCGAAGGGTTAATGACCTTTCCCAAATCTTCGCTCGCGAAGACTGGCCATTATTACATAAAAAGACCTCTTCCTAAGGATACATTTTAGTGTCCCTTTTGGAATGACCATGGACCTCAGTAGCACTGTCAATGGCTCCAGATCCAGGTTCCTTCACGTATACCCAGCTGTCCTTGTTTCTATGCTGCAGGGAGACCTGTGAACCTGTACCCCAGGGCCCCCATTCAACCTCTCTTCCTCTTTGCATCTGTGAAAAGAAAATGGTGGACTGAGAACAGAATGGGAGCTTCAGTGTATTCCTCAGGGTGCCCAGGTCAGGTCCTGTACTGTGTTGGTACAGCCTATAGCTAAATACCAATTCAGGCTTTGTGATGCATACATTACTGTTTGCTCTCACTGACAGTCCAGACATGACCTTTGTGACCTGGGAAGGCACTGAGTGCCAACTTGTTGGTAGAGTTAGAGAATTTATTTAACTGAACAGTCAAGGGAGCTGAACACTAAAGTCATGAACATCTGAAAGACAAGCCTATTCATTCAGGAGTCCTCCAGCTGGAAGGTGAAGGCATTCTTGGATTCTTCCCAAGGGAATCCAAAGATCTGCTCCTGTACCCCTTTACTTAAAATCCTCATAACTCACCTGCATGCCTTCACCCACTGCTACTTCATGTCCCTTTTGTTATTTGCTTGTCGAGCCATAACATTTAGAGCTGTTTACTGCAGCAATATAATGACAAAATTCTTTTTTTTGGGGTGAGGTGGGGAGGGAAGTATTTTTCCATTTTATCATCTAATATAAAAAAAAATTCATCTGTATCACTACCCATTTTGCAGGCAGGCAATTTTTCTGCAAGCTTTGTAAACAAGGGAGTTTCTTTGCATAGCATAGACACTTGTACCAAGATTTATGCCTGCAGTGTCTGGCTTGTGGAACAAGAATCCAAAGGCTGATTCATAATTTTTATATGAGAATCTTGGCATTGCTCTAAGGAATAACAGCCAAACCATCCAGTCTGATGTGTGATTTATTTCTTGTAATTGGCTGGTCTACCAAGTCCTACCAGGTACATTGAGAACTTTTGTAAAGGCAGCTAAGCTGGTTGCCAAGAGCTCTGTTAAACTGAACATACAGAGAAATTTGTAAATGGAAAGAATAGAATAAATATAATAAACAACATCAATAACAAAGCAATTTGCTGCAAGAGACGTAATTGGAAGTGGAAAGAGCACAACGTCTGCACAGTTCTTTCTAGATATAAGAACACCAAAAGAAGTAAAATTTTACTGTTAGGTATCTAATTTCCAAGGTCTGAAATGGGAAAATCAAAAGCTATGCAAAAGATAATCAAAGATAACAAAAAAAATGTTTTCCATTAAAGAACAGGAAGAGAACTGCAGGTGACCCTTCTCTATACTTTTCTTTTGGGCACAGCAAAGAGCTATGAGCTCAGAATTGGCACACAGGTGAGATACAGCAGGGAGTGTGTGTGTTGGCTAGCTGGCATCCACTCAGACTGAACAGCTGCACTTGAGCATAGTTTGCTACCTCTCGTTTGTGATAATCTAAATTCTCTTTCCCGTACTGGGGAGAAGGGATAGGCAAATTTCATCTCCTGACTATAACTGCATAATGCTCGAGGAGACATTTTACTCAAAATAATAAAGATGCTTTTCACTGTCACCTTTGCTGCAGGGACTATTTGTACGTAAGAATATTTCATACAGTGGTTTCAATGCATAAACTTTAGCTGAACACTGAATACAAAATGGCACAGAATATAGCAGTAAAATTAGTGTTTGGTGGTGGTGACTCTTTAAAAAAAATATTATAGGCTAAAAATGAACATTTGAAACTGTTATACACTGCAAAAAAAATTCAACCCACTAATTTGTGGAAAAGTGGTGATTTGGAGATGCAGAGACTTTGTATACTGAATGGCATTTGACTATCTGGTTAGTAAGTAACATGGAGGGCATTTGGCAGTGTCAGGAAACTGTGTGCTTTGCATTCACCAGTCTACACACAGAAGCAGGGACGATTTGCTAAAGACTTGCACTGATTTTACCACCTTTTGGTTAAGGCCCAGAAGGAACATCAGCTGCCTGACTGCTAGACCCACAGAGGAACTTTAACCATCAGAATACTGAGTCCTGAGTTTAATATTTCTTAGGTCCCATGAAACCTTGGGGAATTCACATACATTTTGGGAAGCCCTGGCTCCTGGCATGATACTGTGTGTTCCTTCCATTTCTACACTGAAATCTTGGTTCTAGCGAGGCAGACAGAACACAACCGTTTATTTGTTCTATTTTTTTTATGCAAATTATTTGAATATATCTTCTTCCCTGAGATTTGTAACAGTCGGTTCTTATTTCTGAAAAAAACCCCAAACTGAATATAATGCAAATGCTTACAACAGTAATAAATCTCTCACTTCAATAAGAGTCTTCTGTTCTCACCCCTTTTGGAGCACTATTGCAGCATGAACTTATTGGTAGTATACTAGCAACAGCAAAGAAAACAAAAAAATAAAAAAGAAACAACTCTATGGCTTTGGAAAGGAGCATGCCTAGTACATCTCCCCCTTTAATATTATCGAATGGTCGTAATGAATTTCAGATCAGAATCACTGTTCAGTTAGAAAGACAGGAGAAGACCACTAGATGGTGGTAAAAAACCAATCCTTTGCTACGAGATCTGTGGAAAGAGAAGTCCAGAGGGGCAAAGAAGGGGAGGAGGAGCCACAGTTTGAGTACTGAAGTCATTATTGCTTGGAGTCTATAAAAAGGCAGTTGCACAGTAAGTAATTTATACGCGATCAGCTTTGACTCTATGGATTTGCTCATTCCTTTCCCTCTATTTTTTTTTCCCATCTATTCCCACCAAGGAATCCCCAGCCCCAGATGTTGGGAGAGGAGGGGGGCTGAAACTTCAGCTCTCTGGAGGAAAGGTTGCAGGCGATGAAGAGGAAGAGCAGCTGAAGGAGCAGCTCTGATAAATAGGTACAGTTAATTCTTCACTGCAAATAGAAAGCTACTTTAAAAACTGAAAATTGTTTAGCATTATATGCTTTGAATTTTATTTGCAACAAGTCACTGACAAACAACTCTAAGTGTTACACTTATTAAGAATAGAATGGCTTACAACTTGTCCTAAATATTGTCATTACAAAAAAAAATTGAATAAAATATTAATGATCTGGAATAGAAAACTTATGCTACAACGACTTCTACCCACACTAATTCTGTAAACTTAGTGTATCCTGAAATGTATGGATTTGCCTTGGTTAGGTGTTTAATACCATTAATGCTTTTAAATGAGCATATTAGTATTGCACAGATAAACTGTTTATAGCACAGTTCATGCAAACTTAAAAGTACAAAGGTCAGGAAAGCATTTAATTATGTAACTGAAAATATTCAATTCTTAATTGTGACAATGATCAAAACTTCTATATATTGTATTCAAGTGAGTGGTTTCTGCTGGACCTAATACTACATTCTCCTACATTTCTGGAGTCTGAGAGTCAGGACTGTGAAAACTGCTTGTTTGTTTTTTCAGCAGAATTTCCAGGAAAATCTGGGGGATTATTCCAGGGGACCAAATAGAATAAACAAAAGAATAAATGAAGGGTGGGTGAATCTCTTCATTAGTTTGTTGTTTTAATTTCCCAGTAAGGATGGGTAGAAAATCTCTGAGCTGACCAAAGGTTAATTTAGAATCAGTAGAGGAATACGGTGTGGAAGTGGCAGGACATGCATGAGCCAAATTAAATAGAAACAGGTGATATTTATTTTGTCAACTTCTGCCTGTACTCATCGTAATATATTTTTTTTTTGGCAGGATCTTTTATCTTTTGGAAAATGCATTTATCACACTCCTTGGCAAGCCCCTCAGAAGGAATAGAATGTGTTAGCTTCCAGACATGAACACGTCCTCTCAATTGTATGTTTCTGAACTAAACTTGAGTGCCTTTGGTAGCAACTTTACTGGGCCTACTGTCAAGAGCAAGTCATCGCCATGTGAGCAAGTGGTCATTGCAGCTGAGGTGTTCCTAACTCTGGGCATCGTAAGCCTGCTTGAAAACATCTTAGTTATATGTGCAATAGTTAAGAACAAGAACTTGCATTCACCAATGTATTTTTTTGTTTGCAGTTTAGCAGTGGCTGACATGCTGGTTAGTGTGTCTAATGCTTGGGAGACCATAACGATATACTTAATAAACAATAGACACATCATTATGGAAGATGCCTTTGTCCGTCATATAGACAATGTCTTTGATTCAATGATTTGCATATCTGTGGTGGCTTCCATGTGCAGTTTGTTGGCTATAGCAGTAGACAGATACATCACTATCTTCTATGCCCTGCGTTATCACAACATCATGACAGCGAAAAGATCAGGGCTTATTATTGCATGCATCTGGACTTTTTGCACGGGCTGTGGCATTATCTTCATTCTTTATTATGAATCAACTTACGTGGTCATTTGTCTCATCACTATGTTTTTTACCATGTTGTTCCTCATGGTCTCACTGTACATCCATATGTTCCTCCTGGCTCGTACTCATGTGAAGAAAATTGCTGCTTTGCCTGGGTACAACTCTGTCCGCCAAAGAACCAGCATGAAAGGAGCCATCACTCTGACTATGCTTCTTGGCATCTTCATTGTTTGCTGGGCTCCATTCTTCCTTCATCTCATCCTGATGATCTCCTGCCCTCAAAACCTCTACTGTGTTTGCTTCATGTCTCACTTCAACATGTACCTCATTCTCATCATGTGCAATTCAGTGATCGATCCCTTGATTTACGCCTTTCGTAGCCAGGAAATGAGGAAGACCTTCAAAGAGATAATTTGTTGCTATAGCCTGAGAATGATCTGTGGTTTATCAGACAAGTATTGAGAAAGCAAAACCAAACCAAGAAAGAGAATAGAAATGCAACATCTTGCCGCATCTTATAACTCTGCTGAAATGCCAATGGAACATAGTTTCTCTGTTCAGCTGTGATGATTTCTGCAGCAATCAGAACCTATTTTTTAACATGTGATTTTACATTTCTTTCCCTCCACACACCTCTGTCATGCTGATGGTAGGAGCTACTCAGTGCGTCTGTATAATGGGGAAAAGAATATTTTGAATCTCATTTACTCTACCAAAGGCTGGATTTTTTTAGGGGATTATACAGGGAAAGCCATACTTTCTGCTAAACGCAATGAGTGAGACCTGCCATGTGAATGAAACCATCATCCTTTCAATATGTGTTTCTTTTAATATTATCTTTCTCTCTAGGAAAAAAAAATTGTCTCTCTAGGTAAAAATAAGCCTGGCTTATTTTGATGTCCAGAATTACCAGGTGGTGTTTTTTCTTTTTTTTTTTTTTTTTTTTTTTTTTTTTTTTTGCTATTTATTTCTAAAGATACAAAATCAGAGAAGTAGCTCCAATTATCAAGCTTCACATACCTTGGTCAACAATTATGACCAATATACATGCACATATCAGCAGTCTCGTATTCCAGTCATGACTGTTACTGTCATAAAATGTGTATTATGTAAGAGGCCTGTGTTACCATGAGATTTTCCAGGTTGGATACAGTACTTTGTCATATATGACTATCTGTGTTTTAATCACACTGATGTGTGATGTATCTTAGGTGGATTTTAAGGCTGAATATGAAGACTGAGCTGATTTGAGTTTGTCTGTTTTCTTTATTCACCAGGGCTAGAGAAGTAAAGGGTACATGACTCTAGATAGTCATGTAATGTTTTGTGAAGATCGAAAAACTTGGGTGAGTGCCTGCCTTTGAACAGACATCAGAAAAACCTTTTGGTTGTGAGGAGCCTCTGTTACTGGAGGAAGTTGTTCTGTAGATTGTATATTTCAAGCTGGGAGAGAAAAAACAAGTTTGATAATCAAAAACCATAGCAGTCAATGGCAAAAGACGGATTTCAAAACCTCAGGCACGTGTTGCTATTACAAAGAGTCCTGACTTTTGCTCCCCAAAAAAAACAGATTTTGTCTTTGTTGAGAGGATTCCAGGCTGAAACTCTCATGCCTTTTGTGTGAGTAATTTGCATCTAGTCATGCTTTCATAAACGTGCTGTTCTGCAACAGCTGTGTAATGTACAAAATGTTGGATTTATCACAGATGAAGGAAGTGGAAGTATGGCATTGATTTCTTGATGAGCATGGATGGTGCATATCTTGCACTGTGATTTAAGCTATGAAAATATTTCAAGTGGTGACAACCCACTAACTAGATATCAGAAAAAATGGAAAAATGAGCTATTCCTTCTGAAATCTGAAAGAATAATGCTTGTTATACTTGGTTTACAGATGCAGTAAAACTCTTGTTCTCAATAGAAGGAATATGATATATTCCATGGGTGTTAGGTTATACCTTCAAGGTGAAAGTCCTGATTCAGTTATAGGAAATTTTTTTACAATAAGGGTGGTCAAACATAGGAACAGGCGCCCAGTTGTTGTGCAAACTCCATCCTTAAAGATATTCAAAACTTGACTGTACTCAGCCCTGAACAATCTGGTTGAAGTTGAAAGGTGATTGACTTTGAAGCTGGCCCTGCTTTGAATGATTAGGAATAGATTACCTCCATAGGTCCCTTCCAAACCAAGTTATTTGGTGTTTCTATGAAACAGTTTGCATATTATGATAAAATGATAATTTTTCCCTCCTAATTTTATCTTTTGTGTAAGAAAAATTGTAAGATATTCTCCTCCAAACATTTAAAAAGATAGAACACTTGTGTTTTCATTTGCTTTGGAGGTCTCTGACAGGAGAAGTAAGGTGTAGCTTTAGCACTAGAGTTATACATTTTGTCTGCTGCACCTGAAAAGATATTATTCGTCCAGCTCACACTTATCTCACTCTAACATGAGTGGGAATGTTATTCTCAGTGAAGATATCTTATTGTGCTGACTGATATAATGGTTATATCAGTGCACTAGGTTCTGGAATCTTCCTTCAGCTACATCTGAAAATGGGATTTCAGAGATATGTTTGTGGTCAGTAGTGAGAATCTTGTCTTGTTTCAGTCCATCTCTTGAACCCTATCCATAAATAGCACCTAAATGTGGGCTCTTGCAACTAGGAATGTAAATGGCAAAAGGAGATAGCTCCATTGCACAGTGAAATGCATCAGCTGATGTAAATAAATCATTCAATCCTCACCAGGTATTGCAAATAAGACAGTCTTGTACATAATTGCAAAATGACAAAGGGGAAGCCAAAAGTGTAAAAGCTTTGGGTGTTTTCTTGAATTGTATATTAATTTTTTTGTTTTGTTTTGTTTGAAGTTTGTTTGATGTATAAACACAGACATATGAAGAAACTATTAAACTGGATTGCTGGAAAACCCACTGTTACTGGTTACTCATTGTAACGCGTCTGCTACCTTATAGATTATTCACAGAGGGAATATTGCATTACAGACTTTCATGTCTCAATTTAAACAGATGTCTTATTAAGAAACACGTTCTGAATGAGAGTTACAGACTAATACAATGTATTTACATTCATACCTGTGTTCCTCTGGGTGTCAGCATCACATCTTCATTATAAGCTTTAGAGGTGGGAAGCTGAAACAGCTTAAGGGTGAAACGAAAGTATTTGCAAGAACAGATTAGAACAGTTCCTGCAAAAAAAGCTGTTGCAACTATAGGAATGCATATAAAATACATATCTCTGGAAGACTATGACATGCTTTAATATGTTTCTTTCTCCTGTTTAGCTGCAGAATAAAAGGAACATTTAGCGTGCTCTCACTTCTCTCAGAGACTAGAAAACACTAAGTATTCTGATAGAC
The DNA here is from genome assembly GCF_001604755.1 of Lepidothrix coronata. Lineage (NCBI taxonomy): Eukaryota > Metazoa > Chordata > Aves > Passeriformes > Pipridae > Lepidothrix > Lepidothrix coronata. The sequence continues at coordinate 5,614,125 of NW_016690255.1, read as the reverse complement.
TGGGGCGGGCAAGCAAGCATTGGGTAATTAGGAAATTTGCTGTCAAGGGACAGTCATGAAAAAATTAGTTGTTAGGCTATCATTGCACCAAGTCCCTGCAATTAACAACACTACTCTTGCTTATACAGCCAGTCATTTATGGTTTAGCTTTAGTAATTGGAAAAAACCCATCAAATCACACTATTTCTGTCCCAGAGCTCCAAAACCAATTTATATTGCCCAGTGTTACTTTGATGACAGAACATTTCACTGTTTTTAACTTGTGTATTTAAAAGCTTTTGATAAGCAATTATTTGGATCTCAATTCTGTTGCAGGTGGGACTTCCACAAAGTCACCTGTATTTTAAGCAGGTTAGTATCAGCAGGAATATTAATAGAAAAAATCTGAATCTTTTCTCCAGGCCAAGGCCTCAATAAAGTACCTGGAAATAACAGTTTTTCAAGAGCCTTAACATCTCCTCTAAAACAAAACAGTCATAACTGAATGGAGCAAAGAAGTTGTTTATGATCCGGGACTTTAAGATCCTGCTTCCCAAATGGGTCCAAATCTGTCATAAAGGACTCTAATTGCTGAGTCCTACTTCCTCTGAGTTTGGACTGGGAGGGATGATTGCTTTCAGCTCTACAGCCTACACCCAGTGTGTAACCAGTGTTATGGTACAGACTAATACAGGCCTGCACCCAGTGTGCAACCCGTGTCCAGTGGTACAGACTAATACAGTGTGGAATCCTTTTGAGAGTGGGTTGTGCTTTCATTCCCACTGCTAGGCTTTTCCTTCTAGAAAACCTTCTCTAAGTGTCTGTCTGGAGACTTGAGTTGTGTTTTTGTGAGTCCTGAGCAAACAAGTGCAGAAACCACAGGAATTTCCTGCACACACAAACTTTAAGAAGGCAGAAAAGATTTGTAATCTTTGGGAAAAAAACTCCCCCACACAGTCTGCTCCCTGAAATCTTCAAGGACTTGGTTTTACAGCAAAGCCTTGTTGGGGATTCTCCTGCCTGTCTTGCTGTAAATACTTCTGCTTCTCATCAGCTTCTTGCACAGAAGACCAACTCGTGGTGACCACTGCTGCGTTCAGGAATTGCAATGGATGGTCCCAGTCTTCAGCTGCGTTGCAGTGCAAGCACAGTTAGACAGAGTGGGTAAAGAAGACATGGGAACATAGATGTGGAAATGAGGATCCCCACATGAGGGACAGAAGGTCATGCAGGCTGTGGTGGAGCTGCCTGCATAAGTCCCTGTGCTAGGTTATCTCCAGGTGAGACGTTCTCCCTCCTTTTCTAATCTTATCATCTGTTACAACCTGAGCTGTGTGTATCTTGGATTCCACTTGTTTTTCATACAGGACAGAAAAGGAGAATCTGAGATATGTGTGTGTGTGTTTATACTTACATACATGCCTACATAAGTTCTTACTGGCAAATATAAAGTACAATCACAGATGACATCAACAGATGAAATGTATGTACCAATGTACAATTTCTTTTTTTCTAACCTCCCTGCTCCTTGTCATTCCGTTATTTGTTACACTGCTTTCTAACCTGCATGTGTTTCTCAGGTATTTCCTCTACCTGTGAACAAACTAGCAACAGTTTAAATCAGAATAAGAAGGAAAAAACCTCAAGTACTTTTTACATCTCAAGCTTTTGAAAATTACAGCAAATCAGTGCAGAACAGAGTTCCCTTAGCACCTGTCACACTAAAGATCTAGTAAATTAGTTAAATTCTTGTGGTCCTTAAGCATTATTCCTACAACTTTTTTTTTTTTTGAGCTGCTTGCCTAAAAATGCATGACTAGCTGTGCTGAATACTGAGACTGGAGGGTCTTCATCAAAATAAAGAACAGTTTTTTATGGACATAATGAAAAGTCTGGATACATATCTGGTAACCCTCTGGAATGCTAGTAGAGCTTCCAGCAAGCTATGGTTTAGGGTATTGGGCAGGAGGTTATATTTACAGCTTTATAACTGGGCTCTCTATGAATGTGTCATATGAATTTATCTAATCACTTTCGTATCTCTTTATTTTAATCTGCAATATCTTGTTTCCAAGGTTAGACAGTTTGAGTGGAAAAATTATTTTTTTCCATTATGAAATATCTTCCTGGAAGTTTTCTTCAGTGCCCTATAGTCCTTATGTCGTAAAGAAAAGAAATAACTAGTCCCCATTCACTTTCCCTGTTCCATTCATTATCCTACTCGCTTATATTCGTCTATAAAGTTTTCTTTTTTCCAGCGAAGGATCCTAGCCTATTTAATTTCTACTGGTATCTTCATATATTGTTGTTGTTACATTGTTTTCCTAGATCTACTATATTCTTTTTGGCTTGAGGGAGGGCAAGGCGGGGGGGGAGGCAGAAAAGCAAACGATAATCCAGATCTAGATGAAAACTACATTTTTACAGTGCCAGACGATGGTGTCTGTTTTGTTCTCTAGGCAGTACGTAGCAATACACTTTCATTTAGTACAACATACTCCATAATGTGGAAAATTTCAAGATCTCTAAAATGCTTATAGGAACAAATACTCTCTGTTCTCTAAATAGGCTTTAATTTTCAATTGTAAGGGCACATAAAATATATGCAAAAAAATACATTACTTAGGAGTGCTTCTGTGTTTCTAGGTGCAAATACCTGCCTTGGCTGTGCCCCAGCTCTGTAGCAGAACTCATCTGCTGGACACAGCTTTCATTTCCCTACCTCTGATGAGATGAAAGCCTGGGCACTGAGGGTAGAAGGGCCTTTTAGTGTGTCCCAGCCGTGCTCCTGGGTGGCTGAGGATCAGGGACCCCAAGTTCAGATACAAACGTCTCCTAGAAGCTCATAATTTCTTTGAGAATATCATTTGTGCAGCTGCCTCCAGATGGTGATTCATCACTCCAATCCTTTCAATTAGGCTGTTTTTACACCTGATTAAAGCAAGATGAGAAATGGAATGATGAGTTGTGTACGCTGGGTCCAGATGATTTTCAAAGGCATCAAAAGAACTTTTTTAACGCCCCACTGGATTAATGCCTTAATTAACAGCAACAAACCAAAACATAAACCCACAAAGAAAATGACATTAATTTTTCTCCCTAGTTTGCCAGTTTTTAGCAAGACACAGTTAGTTTTGGCAGGCAGTAAGCAGAGTTCCCTGTGAATTAGGTTTTTCATTGGTTTTCGTATTTTTCACAGAAACTTTGTGCCTGCTTCACCTACCCCGAAAATATGACCCTAGGAATGCCTATTATCTTTGTCTTATGCCTTTTCTTTGTCATAGGTTTGCTCTGAACTGCCTTCTGGAAAGCTTTGCATGCAATTTGGGTCTGGGTATAAGTCCCTGAACTTCTATTTCCCCACACTTCATAAGGCTGGGAGAGCCTTACACAGATCTTACTATTACTTATTCCTCACAGGTTTCTTGTGGTTTTTGAGTCAGGGGAATCTGTCCAGGATATTCATCCATTGAAAGAATACTAGGAAATATACTTTAATTTTGTTTTAAATCTATAGCAATATCATTATTAGTAGTGCCAACATTGACCTCAACTCAAAGATACTTCAGTGAAACCAAAAGTAGCTCTTTCCCAAACGTTTTTCCCAGAGAACATGAAGAGATCTGACTATAACAAGGAGAGTAGATTCCTGCTCTCTGCTCACGGAGTGGTAGATAAGTGGTGGAGCTTGGGCAAACAAGCATTTTAAATATTTGTTAAGTTCACACTTGACTCTTATAGAGAATGAAAATGAATTGCCTTTTCCTACTGTAAGGACCAGGCTGCATTAAAAAATGTCCTGGTAGACACACTTGTGCCAAATTCAGTTTCAGAGGAATAGAGTCAGTGGGTGCTGGAAACTTGGGTCCAAGTCTGTGTGCAAGACCCTCACCAGGTATGATTGAATCCCATTCCACTGGAGTGCTTTGTCAGACATCTTCTCCCCACAAAGATATATAGTAGGAACTCAGGGTGTGGTATGTCTCAAGCTCCTTCTTCTTCAGAAAGGAAAATAACAATATTTTAAACATTAGTTTAAATCAGAATGTCAAGATATACATTTATTTTTCATGTTCCTTAGTCCAAGAACTCACCAGCTTTCCTCAGTGGGCCTTCCAGTGGGATCCAGTGGCCTGGCTGGAGGGCTCTGTAAAATCAGGTCATATAGAACCTGCTTAACTCACTTGGAAAAAGTGGGTTAAAGCTTTGACTTCTTCTGAGCTTAAGTGTTCTGCTTGGTGCTCACAGTTTGAAAAGCAGATGCTCAAAAAGCCCTCCTTTCAAATGGCAGAGAAAAGAGATGAATCACTTAAATTTCAAGTGCAGTTCCAATGACAGTTCATGCCCCTGCATAAAGTGCATAAAAAATGAAGAGGTAGGAAGTAAGTCCTTGAATGAAATCCAGGTTTTTCATCGCACAGTGAAACTCTAAATATTCAGATTTTCACTATGAAAAGGGACACTGGCACGGCCAACTCTGAATCTGGAGGAAAACTTAATGAGTTAAAAATTCACTTGTATTTGGTATGTAGCCTGCTGGGTTAGTTATACTCTAGAAAGTGTTTCACCATTTCCTTTGGTGAAACAAATGGAGAAGCATATTTTTGGCTAATTTTGACAGAACTAATGTGTAAGATGGCATCTACAGTCTATGGCCCTCGGTGTCTCTGTTGCCCAAAGCAGAGGTTCTCAGCTTCCAGAAAACTGAAAGGTGCAAGGACTTTAGGTACAACAAGGGACAGGTGAATTTGGGCTCCCAGCTCCTCATGCAGCTACTTTGTTTTGTTGGCCACATGCCTGATGCTTCAGTCTTGTGCAATTAATAAATGAACCTAGCTGTGGCATTTTAAGCAATAGACTGGACTCTTATTTAGAGTGGGGGATATTGAAAATATGTCCAGCTTAATTAGGAGGGAATGGAAAAGAGGAAAGCCACCCTAGATCTACCACATGGGAGACAGCCCTGGCATACAGACAAGTGGGGGATCAAAGGCCTATTGCACAATGTAATGAGTAAATAGATGACAAATTCAACATTAGCTCTGGTGGACCTTTAGAGGGGAAGGCAGGCAATACAAGGAACACTGTGTGTATTTCAGATGACCTTTTGTTGAAAATGTCAGTCAGCAGACTGTACTGAATTTATAAAGAGGGTCAGAAATTACTGGGCTGAATAATGAAAGGTTTAATTCTCAGGAAAGGACCAGAGTGAAGATACAGGGAGGCTGGGCACCTGGAATTACACATCCTTTAAAACTTTGCTGAATAAATAATGGCCAGTGAAGTGCCAGAATTGTTAGTGCTGTGAAAAAATAAAAGCATCTAATGACATGGATGTGGCTAACAATAATGAAGGAAATCCGTGGCGAATTAACAGAGCTAATAAAGAAGAGGCCTTGCAGAGGCGGCTCCCGGACCTTGTCCTAAGTCACCACTGCCTGCAGCAGCTCCCCCTCATACACACTCCAGCCCTGGAAGGGGGTGTCCATGGGGCCCTGGCAGTCGTGCACTTCAGAAGAGATACACTAAGCCTTCTCCACAGAGAAACAGGAAGGCATTAAACAATCTCCAAATTGATTTTTGTTTTGTTTTGTTCTGCAGTTTATTTTTCAATTATATTTTTGATCTTTCAGCTTGACTGGGTAAAATAACTTCTGATCAGAGCTAATTAAACAGATATTTAGAATTCAGTAGCATCTCCCTTCTGAGAGCCTCGAAGTATTTTGCAAACACTAGTGAATGAAATTTCAAACTGTTGCTGCAAGAAAGCTTGCAGAAGCATACCATTGTCCTGAGGGTAAAGGTAGGGAGATAAAGACGAGGTATTCTTGAAAGTAGAGCTCTAAAATACTGGTTTTGTACCTTTGCGGTTAAGTAGCACTTAGCTTTTTATTTTTCTTCTCGTTTCTCAGCTAAGGCTTGTTGCCTCTGAGTGGCATCTTTGTAGCAGGTCTGGAATTTTTTTGCAATGTGAAAAACTCTGAAGCAACAGCTATGATCTCTGAAGCTTGACTAAATAAATAAATACATTGCTGTTGGAGTCTGAAAATTCGGATATCAGAAAAAGAAACTGCTGGGTTTAAACAGAAACCTTGGGCTACAAATGCTGGGGAAAAAACCTGCATTTGAGGACCAGACAGGATGTCACCTGTTTGTAATGTCCTGCCAAGATACAGAGGCATTGTGCTGTGATGTTATCAAGCCTCTGCATAAAATCCATTGTTGTTTTCCCCCTCCCTGGGTATCCTATGTAGTCTGTAAACACTGGATATCTCTCCCCCAGGTAAATCCCCAAAAATGTAATCCTAAAATAAGTGTTTTTTCCCCATGATGTAAGTGCTAAACCCAAAAGGTGTAACTTGGGTTTTTCCCTTACCTCATCCTTGTAAAACCTCCTGTTTTACAGGCCCCCCCCCCATGAATATGTAGACCCCAGACCCTTAAAATATCAGCCTGTATGTCAAATAAACCATTCCAGATTTCTGCCTCCACCTGGGTTGTCTTAGCGTTATCGACCTGCTATACATTGCTAAAATATATATTAAGGATAGGGAGTGGGACACTGACTTGCAGGACAAGAAAGTGTCTGGAGGCTTTTTAAAACTGAGAGCACTTTGCAGGCTAGTAATCCCTCTTACTAATGCATCCTTACTCCTCTGAAATGCTTTTACTGATTGAGACTGTCCTTTGAAAACAAAGCAAATACAAACCATTTTCTTTATTAATTAAGTGAATCAGTCAGAGTTTATAGGATTTCAAGGCTTAAGGGTGTCAAATTCGTTGTTACTGACTTGGATGTTAGCAATTGTCTTAGCTCTTAGGTAAGGGAAGGTTTCATTAGACTGGCATTCCTTTTCTAATAAGCCAGGCCACAAGGGATGCACACCTTAAAAGTTGTACTTGAGGGGTTTCTGTATTTTTCTATGGAAGTTTTAATTTAACTGTACTTTCAATGTAATATCTGCTTTCATTTAAAATACATTTCAAACAGGGAGACTTCGTAAGGCAGAGACAAGACCTCTAGCTTGAAGTGACCAACGTAGTTCAACTTTACAAACTATTGATTCTTAAACTTAATAAATTTGCCACTGGAATTCCTGCCAGATACTGTATTTTGAATGTTTACATTCACCTTCTTTCAGTTTTGGCCTGTAGTGTGGGGCTGAATAGTTCTAGGATGAGGCATGCTTAGACTGTATTTCAAGGATTTAGAAAGGATGATGGTGGTCTAAAAACATTATTTGTAATGCAAATACCTTGGTAAAACCACAAACCAGGCAAAGACAGAACATTGTGTCAAATTCTCCCTGCTGTTTTCTGGGAGAATTTGAAAATTCTCTGTAAAGAAAGGGGAGTTAGAATATGAACTGTCATTTCTTGCTCTTGAAATGGGAAAATACATGGAAATTAGATAGAGATTTGTTAACAACACCCACAGTTTTAAGCTAATATTTTGCTACAACTTGAGGAAAAAATCTCAATGGAAGTGATTTTTATTCCACAGTAATTATTTTTCTTGTATAGAGTAGAAATCACTTAAAAATCTCTTGTCTACTAAGGCACATTTGACTCCCAGTTTGTTGAGGTTATTAGGCCTATTGCTGGTTAGCTGTCAGTGAGCCTCTACCGCTGTTGTATAGCTTGTATTGCAGAAAAGGCAGTTGCAATGGTTTTCTTTTCAGTTTTAGTCCTTCACCAATCTACTGCTGCAGTCTAGTAGTATTGCAGGTCAACTGAGAACTTCTTCCTTGAGTAACCATGTACTTTAGTAGAAGTTAGTGATAAGCACTGCTAGTCCCTCCTACAGGAACACTTTGCTCTGCACTGCAGAAACAGGCTAATTTTAAAATGGATTCATCCTGCAGGAAACAGAAAACCAGTGATGGATGAAAAAGAATAAGTCTGATGTCTTTGATTACTCACCTTATATGCAGCTATCTAGTTTAAAATCCCCTTAGCCTATCTGCAGTCATATGGTTTGAGGTCATCTTTTTCAGTTTGCAGGTTTTCCTTTCAAAAGATCTCTAGTTAACTGGCACCTGCTGTTCAGTAGCTTTATGGCAGCATTCTTGGTTTAGTCTCCAATTCAAGCCAATACATAACAACAGGCTGCTCTTCACAACTGCAAACTGTCTCTCTGAAATCTGCCGGGACTGCCTACTCGATGATTCTAGGATAAGGGAACTGTGCTAGAGATCCCACTACTAGACCCGATATCCCTGCAGAACACAAGAAAATGTGGCACAAGGACTGACTTGTGCCCAGGCAACCTAGCCATCTAAAATATGGTGTTGTCATTGGGTAAGTGTAACAGCCAGCTGCTGACAGCAGTGTCAGTGCCTGTTATACTTCCCACAATCTTGGCACCAGCTTGCTTAGAGCTTCTTTAAATGTGTCTTCATCAAGGCCCGGTGCAAGAGGTAGATGAACCCTGGGTAAATTGCTTAGCTGGATCAATGTCTTCATGTTCTGTACTTGACAAATTCAAATGCCTAAAGAAATTAGATGACTCATTGTGTAATTTGTTTTTGCAAAGTGTCATTAATCTCTGCCACTTCTTTGTACGGTGTGCATATTTTATTTTGGAGCTAGAATGAAGCAAGAAAACAGAAGTAAAAGGACTATGTATGCACTATCAATGGAGTAATTTTTTCTGCAAACATGGAAATGTGACTTTTCATGTCTGGTGCCACTATTGTATTAAAATAATAAATCTAGAGGCTGTGAAAAAAATAGTGAGGAATTAATACACCAATGATCTCAGTGCAGAAATCAGAGGATGATATTTTTATGGTCTTTATTATAAAAGTGAGGCTGTTGGATTGTCTTAATCCATTCTGGTCTTAAAATGTTGAAATAAGTTTAATGATAAGTTAACAAATATTCAGGACTCTTTCCCAAGAAATCTACTGAACAGTGATAACTCTGTTCTTCTTAAGGTGTAAATTAATACGGTCCAAAAGAAATCTTCCTACATTTATAAATGTGAAGGTACATGCTAGAAGCTTTCATCAGTTCAGGTTAAGACCAGAGCATCAGAAATGTATGAAAACTAATGCAAAGATTGAGTCAGAAATCAGAGTACAAGTGAACAGCCTGAGCTGTGAAATAGCTTTACACAAAATTCTGCTTGAACTGAGAAACATTGATGGAATAATTAATTGATAAAAAATCCCATACAAAGAGAAAGAATATTTAAGATCATGGAATAATTTGTGTTAAAATTAGTTTATCCAGGTCTAGCAGTGACATGACCCATTTAATTCATCATTTAATTTCCTGGAAATTTTAGCCTTATTTGAATCAACTATGATTAACCTTATTTAGTTTTGCACTGATTATGGTTACTGCATCTCTAATCATCCATATCTTTGGCTACTTGTGTATTTTTCTTGCTTCCAAAATATTTAATGTAGGTATCAAGGAATTACAAAATTTGGAGGAGGTAAAATGCAAGGGAATAATAAACATCACCTTAAATTCATGTCTGCCAATGTTCATGTTTAAATTTCCACAAGTGAAAGGATAAGACATCATCTTAGACATCAATTCAACCATTAGGATGAAAACTTGTGTAAATAAAATTGTAAAAGATAAATGAAAGCATAATTACTGATTTTGCTGGAAGAATTTCTTTGGGACAAATTTAGAAGTAAGGTTTAATTATGGGTTCTAGAGCTGTTCTGAA
>NW_016690255.1:5597996-5604435 GCF_001604755.1 Lepidothrix coronata | reverse complement strand
CTAACATCTATGATGTCTGGATCATGGCTAGGCTTCGAGAACGAAGATTTGGGAAGGGCTCTACCCACGTTTGTTGCAAGATGTCTGGATATCATTTGTGTGTATATATATATATAACTGTAATCTAGTGGTTTAAGAATTATTTCCAAACAGGTGCCTTTACTTTCTAGTGCTTCTAGTGCTTCCTGTTTACTTAGATTTTCTTTTGTAGTGGGTCCTCTTAAAATTTATGTAAGTTCATCTGATGCAGACTGTTTGTCAGATTTTCTGTCTGCAGGGCAGTGGTTACAGAGCCACTAGGAGTTACCAACTCCTTGATTTGTGGTATTGGCACAGGGAGGAGCAGTGTGGGGTGGTGTGATACAAAGACTGTGATTGAGATGTTAACTGGCAAATGTATAAATAAGCATCATGAATCTTTATGCAGCAGGCAGGATATTCAGAAGGAAAACACGTTTCAGATGTCATCTGATGGTTCTTTTTTTTTTTCCTCTAGGCAAGATGAAAACCAGGGAGGACTGTAAAGAAACAGATTAATTGCAAGTTATATGAATGGTATTAGGCTGATCTCCATTTTACACACATCATTATACAAGCTACGAATAACCTATAATAAGGTGACAAAATAAAAGGCAGTCTGGAGATATTTTCCTCTGTATGACTGTTTCTTTAAAATTCTTACTATAATGTTGAATTATTCTGATCTAGATTTTATTTATCCTAATGAACTCAAAAGAGAATGAATAAAAAATACCCATCATGCCTCAGCCTTTTTTCCCTCACACTAAAGGGGAGTGGAAATGCGATAAATATAGGGTAGGAATTTCCCAAAGACAATCTCAGCTGTAGAATGACATTAGACATAAAATATCCTTCTTATTATGGGGGTTCCAGAGCTGGATGCAGCACTCCAGGTGGCATCTCTTCCATTCAAACCACAGCTGAATGAATATCTACGGGACAAACATGCTTTTATGAGATTTTCAAGGTTCTGATATTTATTGTGCTTAGTAGCCCACTTTTATGAAATGTGACTGTGTTATGGTTTCAGATTTAAATCTCAGGCCCTGCCTGGGATTCTGAAGTGGCATGGACCCCTTACCTTCACAAGCATTCTCATACAAAAGTAATTGAATCTAATGCACTTCACAGAATGATTTGCCTTTAGCAGTATAGGACAGTGCTGGAACAGCAAAAGCTTTTATCGAAAAAGGGTAAAAGGTGATAATTTAGTATATTTTCCATCATACTTTTTGCTTGAAATGTTCTTTCGGGAAGCTTCACTATTTTTTAAAATGAAAGGAGATATTTCCTCCTATTTCTTCCTGCTGATCCTTGGGTTGTCTTTTCATGAAATTTTATTGGGAAAGAAAAAATTTAGAAAAGAAAAGAAAAAAAGGGAAAAGTAACAATTTTTTTTCTTTGGTTTGAAGGAGGATGTTATTTTGTTTGTTTGTTTTTTTTTTGTTTTGTTTCTTTTAAATAAAAGTTAAAATTTTGAGAGGGCTCAAAGTTCCTGTTATTTTCTCTGAATGAACTATCTATTCTTTTACAAGCTCTACAAGATCCAAAATTGTTTCATCTGTAGCTTGGCAGTTGATTTGGTCTCATATAGCAACTTGCTTCTTCATGAGTTGAAATTCTATTGCTGTAACTCAGGTTTTGATAAACACTTTCATAACTAAAAATCTCTATTTACCTCATGACAGTCACAGGAACATCTGAACAGTAGTTGCCAAAAGGAAAAACCACCATGGATCTCTTTTTCTTACAGATTTGAACTCTGGATTCCATAACTGAATGGATTTTCAATAACCAATTAAATTGATGAAAAATGTCAGACTCACATCTTCCATGTTTAGTTATTTTCTTCTGTAAGTATCAGGAATAAAATATTTCCATCTAATAACTCTCTTATACCCTGAAAGTTACACATGTGAACCTTCTGAAGATATGGGGGGGTTCTCTGTGTTTGTCTAATTCATCTCTTCTGTAGGAGAACAAATGATCAAGCTCTGTTTGTCTGAAAATGCATTTTAAAAGATGTTACCACTGAAGGAGTATGGTCTTGTGTTTTATATTTCTTAGAAAAAATCAACGTCAAGCCAGTTAAGATTTAATTTTTAAATTACTCCAAAGCTTTTTGGATCTAAAGGACTGGATTTAAAATATTTGTATGTATTTAGGCCTATCATTTTGCTATCTTCTTTCACATTAATTGAAAGATGGCATCACTTGATATTTCACTGCTATTTTGTTACAGAGGAGGGAGCTAGGAGATTTTTCTGGAGAGGTAGGTTTTGCAACGAAGATCAATCTTTCTTTAAAGACCAGAAACAGAGTCAAAACATGAAACCCATCTGTTTCCTTTGAATAATTCTGCTTCAGTGAGTAGCTAATACCTGTTAAATAACTCTCAAGAGGATGTAGTATAGATAATTTCCTACAAATGGCAACTTTGGAAAGGAATGTGGCTGCAGTGGAATATGATAATACTTTAGACAGCTGTACGAATATCTGCTGTGGTGGACTTCTGCCAATGTATCTTAACCCAAATTTGCAAAAACACACTTTGTTCCAATGTTGATCCTGCTAGATTGGCTGAACTGTATTGACATCAATTCTCTTAAGGGTCACAGCAGAAAGATGATACGATTTATTTCTCTTCTGTATGAACTTTTGGGTGTCTTGCCTCAGAAACTACAGCTTCTTCCATTTGACAAATGAGGAAGTATAGGTCCTTGACTGTTCCTAATGTCCCAGCTGAAAGTGAGATACAGTACTGGGAGTCAAAACAGGAATACACATCCTGTTTCTCCACTTAGTGAGGTTTTGTGCAAATTCACTTCAGTTAAATGCTGTCTCTGTAGATCAGAACCGAGCATATGAAGAAAAAAGCATTTTTACTCTCTCCTGTCTATTGCATTCTCAAGAAAACACCTATTTGTAACAATATATTTTTGTATAAAGAAACAGTAAGCACAAAAATAGAAACCTCCAAAAATCTGGAGGTTTTAACCTCCCCTCCTCCAAAAGGATGTGTCAATCTTATTTCTACCCCTTTATGGGTCTCTTTTACGATAATGTACTTAATTCATGTAACATAAATTATGTAACATAATGCTGTATTTGGTAACTAGTACAGTTGTACTCTCCAGTAGTACAGTATATATTAAAAATACATGTGAAAAATCCATGGATGACTTAGAATTTGAAGTTCCATCTTCAAAAGCAATGACGAAGCCAAATTCTGAATGGAAAATTAATGGCACATTTTCCCACATTTTCTCTTCCTTCAAGATGGCTTAGGTATTTTTTGAGACAGTTGACCCCATTGACCAAAGGGATTTTCCATACCATATGGCATCATGCTCAGTGATAAAATACTCAAGGAAAGAAGGGCAAAGGAAACATTCAAGTCACTGTTACATGTGATGAAGTTCTGCTTTCCCAGGGATACGATGGCTGAACACTTGCCTGTCGTGGGAAGGGGTGATTGAATTCCTTGTTTTGCTTTGCTTCTGTGTCCAAATTTTGCTTAATCTATTAAACTCTCTGTATCTCAACCCGCAAGTTTTCATACTTTTGCCTTTCCATTCTCTCTCCTATGTCACTGTTGGAGGAGGGAGCGAGCTGTTGTGTGGGGCTGAGCTGCCACCTGGGGTTCACCCACACAACTGACTACTTAGAACAGAACAGGACTGACTTATATGTAACCAGCAGAGATCTTTATTGCAAGCAAAACTCTGTGGAAGAATAATTTCCTAAGGCAAATTATGCTGCTGCAGGTCTACATATTGCAGGGTGTTGAGAGCATATCTCCGCAAAACTCTGCCGAATTCTCTGGCTCTTTGTGGCATTCTGAGTCAAAAGAAGAGTTTCTGTTCTCCACAAAGCCTTTGTTGTGCAGTTGGAGGTAAGGAGATTATACAGTTCCAGAAATAAGTAGATAAAAAGCTGAATACAATTTCACTGCAACATGACTAAAACAGTGACAGAGGCACTTCACAGCTCGCAAGTGACCCATATTATTTTGAAAGCATGACACTGGAGTTCATTCTGACTTTGCATTCTTGCAAAAGCTGAAAGGAGGAAATTTCCCTCAAGCAGTTTTGATCTGCTTGAGCAATCCAAGTGACAGAAAGCTCTGTGATGAAAGGTGAAGTTGTCAAAGATAATTCAAGAAGTTCAGGGAGAAGCAGAGAAAATAATGAGCTGACCAGGATGACAGCATTCATGGAAGGATAGAGTGGCCATCCTAAATGAACTAGACCCCTTTTCAGCTTCTCTCCTTTTCATTGTCCTGTTATGACATGGTCAATGAAGATTATATATTTAACACTTCAGAACTCTTCATATTTGAAAACCTAAGTTATCTCTTTATTAAGAAATCTCTGTCTCACAGAGCAGCTGCTAGCATCCCAGCACATGCAGACAGACTGACTTATTTTTCCACTTCTCTTCTGCATCCAATGCTGTCTTTGCCAAGTTCTTTATCACACCTCTTTACAATGGTTATTTTTGCTGAAGTGGGTTTTTTGTATTGAGGGGGACTAGATAATGTAAAGGGTATTAGCTCATCACAAAAAGTAGTTTAAGTTTCCTCTGGCTACTTTACTGCTACAGCATGTTAGATCTTGATGCTCTTTTGGGATGCAGTTCCCTGAATCATTCCTGTTTGTATCACTGCTGACTGCAGGGCAATGGCTGTTGCTACCAACTTCCCTTTGTTAACTTCAGGTTTCTTTCATGGCTCATGGTTTCTTCTACATGGAGCAAACTGGAGTTTTTTCCCTAGGTTCTTCTGGTCTTGTTTGACTCAGTGAGCCAAGTAGTTTCATGTGTTTATGCACAGTTTCTGTCAGGCTACTGGCAGTGTGGCTCTGACTCTCTAGCCAATCTGAATTTGGATCACTGTGCTTGTTCTACACTTGTGAATGCCACACTTTTAGATCTTTTCTTGAAAATGAAACCATCTTTCCTAAGTACTAGTATTTGTCCTTCCTTCCTTCCTTCTGTGCTCTTTTATTCCCTACTGCTGTGGATTGATAGAGTGGTGTAACTTTTTCTGCATGTGGACCAGGTGTTGTAAGCAAGGAATTCTTTGCTGGAGTACTGCCTAAAACCAGCTACCAACTGGGGCATAGTAAAGCAGAATGACTGGACATGCATTTATGGCCAATGTCATGCTGCTTATGAGCGAATGTGGGCAGCTACTGCATAGACACAAGCTGGTGATGTCAGTTCCTTATGATCTAGAGGACACTACAAGATTATCACCTGTAAGTCACTTGTCTAGAAGATTCAAACCAGCAAGTAAAGATCACAATGGATTAAGACACTGTACTCTGAGCTTTGCTTTATGTGAATGCAAGAAAGGATGGACTCATATGGAAACACTCTTGCTGTATTAGGGAGATACAGTACAAAGACAAGTCTGTCCACAGGGAAAGGACCCATCTCAGCAGGAAACATTTCCTATCTCCTGTTGCACAATTGTTTGGGAAGGAAAGGAAGCTTGGTTTTACCTTTGCAGCACCAGCTGGGATAAGATCCCAGTAGTAACACACAGGTAAGAGACAGGGGAATAGGTACTGGTTGGGAAGTAGTGTCTCCTTGGTTTGGAGTTGCCAGGTCTTTAGATGTTGCTTCCCAACCCAATGACTCAAGACTGACTTCAAGCATCAAAGCTGGAGTGATTGCTGAGTGGGAGCATAGGCCGGTACACTGAAATCCCACTTGTGCCAAAAGAATTTGTCTCTTTAGATCATTAGTAGTGGGAAGAAATGTGAATGCAAACAGACTTAAAAGCACAATACATTATCTTTATGCTGTTGTGCCTAAACAAGACAAATCTAATGAGAAATATTATTATTATTATTATTAATAATAATAATAATAATAGAAGATGAAATATATCTCCCTGAAATACAGATATTTGTCTCTGGCTGGGTAAGAGACTAATTAGTAACTATTCACTCTGGCTTCTGCAAATTTAGTCACTTTTTTTTTTTGGCTGTACTATTAGGCTTGTTTTTTCTACTCTCTTTCAAAATCTTTGGTTACTCAACTACTAGAGATGGAGAGGACTGTGGTTATCAACCTTTGTCCCCATGATATCTACCTTCACATTATCAAAATGTCCTTTCCCTGTTCCATTTATCATCTTAAATAATATTTATAACTTTCTACTTCCTGAAAAAAAGTACTGATTTTGAACTGTTTCTGTTTGAAATATTTCAGTTTTACTGCAATCTTTTACAAATAAAATCAATAGAAGGTTTTTGCAAGAAAAGTAGTTTCCTTGCAGAAGACTATTTTAATAATATGGGGAAAAGTAAATTAATATACAAGAAAATTAATCTATGAAGTTCTTTTTGAACAATTTAAATTTTTATTATACTATTTGTCAGAACAGGAGTTACAGTGGCTGGGAAAG
>NW_016690255.1:5583528-5596793 GCF_001604755.1 Lepidothrix coronata | reverse complement strand
TGTCTATCTATCCTTTTCTTTATTAAACTTACAAGCAATACATATTGGTGATTTAAATGCAAACACATCTGAACCTCCGGATCAAATTTTTTAGGTGGCTATTGTTAATCTTCCTATTTTGTCCACACGTGCAAACAACTCTGTGGAACTTCATCCCATGTCACAAATATGCACAAACTGCTGCCAGCCAAGAATATGTGGTTTAAAATCTCAGTCAGTTTTGTGGAGACAAAGGTCTGAGATGATTAGTGAAATATCAGACTCACCGACTGTTTCTTTTCAGTTGTTTTCAGGCTAGGTGGAGCTCACTCCCTTTAGATGAGGCAAGAGGAGTGCCCTCTGTAACATGCTCCCTCGAGAGCCTCTGTTTAGACCAGAATCTGCATGGGTGTATGTTCCTCTGGCTCTTCCAATTCCTCCCTGCAGCAGCACAGACACTTGTGACCTTTCTAAGGGACCTAAAGCCATATTGGTGCAATAGCTCAATTCTTTTATAGGAAACTTGTGCAACCAGCAGAGAACTATAGTTGGGAAAGACATTTTTCCTAGAACAAAAGGGTACTAAACAACAGGCATCTGTATACAGATCCAAAGGTCATGGGCTGCAAAACTAAGGACAGACTTAATCTAGTTGTGAATCAGCATGAAAGACATGCAGACCTTGTCAGTTGTTTCTCTTGTCCTGATGGGTTGTCAATTTATCATTTCCTCATATCTTAAAGAAAGGGTCTACTTGCATTTCTCCTCCCTGTTGTTTGCTGCTGCCTGCTCAGCCTTGGGGGTGGGTACGATTGCGATAATTGTGGTTTTGGTGACTGTTGCAGTCCGAAATTCGAATACCAGCAGAAAAGGAACTGCTAGGATTAAACAGGAAGCCTTGGGCCACAGGGGATGGGGAAAACCCCACCATCTAAAAGACTAGACAAGATCGTTGACATTCATTCGTGTGGACTGTCCTGTCTCCCACAGCAGGATATGGAGAGAGACTGCTGTGATGCTAACAGTTCATGCAAAAGCCCCATTGTTTTCTCCCCTCCCTGTGTAATCCTTTTTTTGGGAAAAGCCGACCATTCTCCCCCAGTGTAATACTGCTTACTGGAAATATAAATTCTTTTCCCCCAAATGTAAACACTGTATCAGAGAAATGTAAATCCCTTTTCCCCATTATGGCAGCCTTGCTACTGGAAATGTTAAAGGATTGTGGATTCCCCTGGCATAAACCAGACTCCTTATTAGCATGTTAAGCCCCCAAGACACTTAATTAAATGTTTAGTCTGTTCAATAAACCATTCTAGTTTCTACCCCCGATCTGGGATCATTTTAGTCTTTTTGGACCTGTTACAGGTAATTTGTCAAATGGCCTATAAAACATGCCAAAGATAATGCACAAATTTATTTTAAGGAAAATCAGGACATGCATTTGAATCTTGAACATATGCACATACATTTGAAATGTAGACAGCAAGATGTGGCCAGGGAGTGGAGAGGAAGCAATGCTGGCTGAAGTGTGGGTACTGCCTTCCACATATTGTGGCTAATTTGCTCCCCTGGAAGCATATATTTGAAAGTGTATTTCGAGTATCTGTTATTTACCCTCACCATTATGCTTTGCTACAGCAGTTTTCCCCTGAAGGGATGCTACTATTCCTTAAGGAAACTAGTGTACTGGTTGTTAAGTTCCACACAGTAAATGCACTGCTCTTGTTGTATCTCTTTGGTAAAAAGAAGAGTCAAAAAACAAGAGTTAGAACAATCTTATTAGAAAGGCCCTGTGTTTCAAACAGGTGCCAAAATCCCATAAAAAAACATGAAGATGTCAGTCTACACCATTAAGCACTAAAACTAGTTAATTCACTGCTCTGTTTATTGCAGGGGTGATTTTTCTACCTTTGATGTCTTTCTTGCAAGGATGAACCATTTTGACTCCCAGTAGTTTTCTTCCCTCCCCGGAATTCCATCAACCTGTTATTTATCTCCTCTTTCCTTACCTCCTCAGAAATAGAAGCTGACTGCATTCTGGCCTGTATTTCCAGCTAATAATGATTTTGTCCTTTAATTTAATGCACTAATTCCTTTAAAGAACAGGTTTTTTTCAGCTGCAGAGACTTACTGTTTTGTGTGTTTGTGTACTGACAGCAGAGAGTTCCTATTTCTTGGGGTCTTTCACCTACAGTGGTGAGGGTGGGATGGCAGGTTTTGCCGATTTTCCTGTAATGAGGCTCAAATATTACTATTAATCAGGCCAACCTAGGCTTTTATGGAGAAAAACATGAGGGAGCTCCTGCCCTTGCTATAAAAATATTTCCTCCTCAAAATACGTCCTCCTGACTTTTCAATGTGTTTATTACTTAATCAGAAGACCTTCCCTCTAGCTAATATTATTGTAATAAATTTGAGTATTGTCATTCAAGAAAATACCCTGAGGTAACTAGTCTAGGAGAGCAATACTAAGGTTTCAACTTGCAACTGATTGAGAAAAGTGGTGAATAGGTAATGAAAAAAGGTGTAGAAGAATAGGTCTTGAAAGTGCACTCTGATTTTTGAAAAAGTGATTTTTAAAGGGCACCAAAATGTCTCTAGTGTTGATGGATAAAAGCGATTCTAGTAAATGCAGGCTACAACAAATATTAGAATATCCTTCAAAAGCCAAATATTTCAAAAATCAGAGTGCACTTCAGGTTATTCACAGATTGCTAGACTTGAAGCAGAAATGTTAGAATTAAATTCCTCTTTTACCAATTACATACTGTTTTAATTTTAGTTCCTAATATTCTTCCTTTAGTCCTTTCTCATTTCTTATTTCTTGATTATTGTGCCAAGGAACTTCTTGCAACCAACAGTATCGTGGCTGCAGTGGTGGTTGACATTTTTCTTTTGAAAAATACAACACTATTTCTACTGTTGCTAGACAGCAACTACTAAAATGAAGCAGTTAGTTTCTTTGACTTTTCTTTCTCTGAAGGTTTGTCTGCTGACAACTCCTTTGCTCTGTGTCACCTATGCTGTAACTGGCTGCCTACCTGCCAGCAGCTGTCACGCTTTGCTGCAGATGTCTGTGCACTTTGGAGAGTGTGGCTTCTCCTAGCCATATCCACTTTCAGATCCTGGAGGGACTAACCCACTGTGCTGCAGGTACTAGCAAACATCAGATTTCTCTTTTGTAAGAAAAGCCTCTTCTCCTCACCGCTGCCTTAATTAATGAAGCTTTGTCCTGGGTACATAAAACTCACAGGCTAGGCAATTTGCGTTGCAATCTATTGTGGAGAAGTTGGTAACTGGTCAAGTGCACAAACCAGTCCAAGTGTGCCTTTCTAGGACTTATTTAGCAGACCTGAGCAAAGATGTTTGTTGAAGAGATTCACCAATGGATAAAAAAGTGTACCTCAGCTTGAAATTAGTGTGAGCAAAATTAGTCTGATGTAAAACCACTTTCATTTTCTTATTACTTCATCTGTGACCCAAAAATACTGATATGAAAGTATCATTAACCGAACAGATGCATTCTTCAACTGCCAAATTCTATTTATGACTCTTATTTTAGGTATTTGTTTCAAAACATTGCCAGTTGGTACAGCATATTCCTTAGGGAGGATGCTTTGTCCTCAATATAGCCAGAAGACTGAGAGAATAGACTGACTTAATTCAGAATACCTTTTGTTTCTCCCTCATTTCCTTTCTCATTCTTCCAGGAGAACATTTTCCAAACCCTTAAACTGAAAGCTTGGTCTTCTCCAAAGCTAACTGCAGGCAATGATTTAATAAAGTTATGTCTCTTCTTCAGGGAAGAAGTTCTCCATTACAAGCTTAGTGTAATACAGAGGGTCATCTGAGCTCATGTTCATTTTTTTGCAAAGAAAACAGAAACGGCTGTAGGTGTTCCTGTTTTGGGCACCAAATTCCACTGAATTTTATTTAGCCCTCCTTTTTCATTCTGCTTTTTATTCACATTTTCTGTTTCAAATATAAGAAGGCAAACATTTGAATAGACTAGTGAACATTAGTACAGACATTACATTAGGTAATTTCAGTCATTTAAGAAAAATTCTGTGATCATGCCTCAGTTGCTGGGAGGACAGTCAGCTGAGGAAAGGTGCTTACTTATAGAGTGGATATAAAGCATTTTGCAGACATAATGCATGAAATATTTTTGAAACCTCAACATCTGAAATTCAAATGACTGTGCAATATGTTTTAAATTTTAAAGTACCAGGTTATTTTTGAAATACCAGAAGCACCACGCTTAATCTGACTCTATTATGACTGACCTCCAGACATGATACATTAACAGGGACCAGGATCATGGCAGGCAATTTTATGATGACAATTTAAGGAAGAAACTGAACAATTTCAAAAGGAAATGGAAAATAAATTAATAATTAAGCCATAAATCACAAACATTACCCTTGTTTACATTATAGATTCTTCAGGACCTGTTTTGAATTCCTTCCATGAGGTATGGTATCAGTTTATTTACACATATCCAAAGAAATAATACTTTAAATCAAATGGATGCAGGACGGAGACTGAAAGCCTATGGGACTGAGTTGAAAGAATCTGTATGTCTGTGAAGACACATATGATCCTTTGGATATGACATTGATTTAGATAGCCACACCTTTGCTGTTCCTTCTGGGCACCAGTTGCCTTTCAACTTCTGCCACCACTGATATCCTTCCTCCTTGGCAGCAGTGATGGCTGATGGTGCTCAAGATAATTTTTCTCTCTTAGTCACCTCTTCACTGGAATTTCTGAATCAAGTGCTCTTTTTGTTATGCGGTACTGACTGTAATTCTGGCATATGTCAAACAGAAATAACTACTTCATGGGCTATGTCACTTGTGCCTGCTCTTTACATCTTGTTTAAGTATAGTCAGAAAATCTTGCCTTTGACATGCCGAGACTGGCACTGGTTCCAAAGAAGATTACAGGGTTCAAGCTTGAACAATGGTTAAATAAACAGCAAATATCTGGAGCATTTTGCGAACACTCCTGAGTAGCTGTCAGGGAATATTCTGTTTAAAAAGTTACTGCTTTGCATTTTCAATATAAAATATTATTCTTGAGTTGTTTTTGGCACTGTCAAGGCAACAGTGCTAAGCTCTGAGACCATTTTATTATCACCTCTCTGCTTAATTCAGTTTGCCTTCTAACAGAGTTTTCATGCAGTTTTCACCATCCGATGGCAGAAAGCCGGCAGATTGTACTTAGAATACAAAGCCATGTATACCTGCAAAGTTTACTCCTGTCAGCTGGAAGGAGAGGAGATTTTTTTGGTGTATCCCAGTGCTTCGAGGTAAAAGGATGTCCAAGGCTTATGCATAGAACCCAGTTCATCATTATTATCTGTGGTTTATTTCTTGGTTAAAGTCAGCATTTTCCTGTCAGTGTAAGAGCACTTAAGGTTGCTTTAGGTTGGGATGTCTAAGAAAGCCAGTGCAAGTTCATTAAACTAGTCTAGTGCAAGCCACTTCCTTCACCTTGGTTTGCCCATCATTGGTGTTCTTCTGCACCTGATCTCTAGACTAGAAATGTTAATTCTTTTTCATAGGGTTGATTGTGGTGTCTTGACTTTGGCTGGCTGTCAGGTGCCTACCCAGCCTGCTCTCTCAATTCCCCTCCTAAACAGGACAGGGTGAGAAAATAAAATGAAAAAAGCTTGTTGGTCAAGATAAAGACAGAAAGATTGCTCACTAGTTATTGTCATAAACAAAACAGGCTCAACCTGGGGAAAAATTAATTTATTGCCAATTAAAACAGAGTAGGATGGTGAAAAACAAAGACAAAACAAAGACTTTTCCCCCACCCTCCCCCTCTTCCCAGACTCAACTTCATTTCTTAATTTCTTAGTCTACGTTTTCCTCTGCCCCCAGCACAATAGAGAACCAGAGTTGTGGTCAGTCCATAGCAGTTACTCTCTGCTGCTCCTTACACTTTATGATTTTTTTTCTGCTCCAGGATGGGTCCTCTCCATGGGCTGCAGCCTATTCAGCATGGGTTTTCCACAGGTTCCTTCAGGAAATATCCACCTGCTCTAGCATGGGGTCTTCCATGGGCTGCCGTGCGAATAGCTGCTGTGGCATGGTTGTCTCCAAGGGCTGCAGAGAAATACCTGCTTCACCATGGTCGTCTCCACAGGCTATCAAGGAGTGCTGCTTCAGAACCTGCAGCACCTTTTCACCTTCTTTTGTCTCTCACCTTGGTGTCTGTAGGGATGTTTCTCTTGCATTTTCCCCTACTCGTGTCTCATGGCTGTTGTGCACTGTCTTTACCTTTTCATAAGCCCATGTGCACAGAAGTGCCACTGTCTTGACTGCAGAGCTCAGCTGTGCCCTGTGGTGGGTCTGTTGAAGCTGGTGTAACCAGCTCGGTCCCATAGAGGAGTCCTGACCTCTTCTCATAGAGGGCACCCTGCAGTCTCCACTGCCAGTGCCTGGATATTTCTACCCGATACATCAATATAGAGTGGAAAATGCAAGTTGAAGAAATCCACCAATTATTGGTTGTTATTGCAAATCAAGAGCAAAAGCAGTGTTTTGGACACCTTTGCTCCTTTCACTCATCTCTCAATATTTCTTTTGTTTGTCTGACCCTGAATGTTACTTCATTTCTTCTTCTCTCTCAGCTCTACACATTTATTTCCAGCAATGCAAGATGAATACGGCCTCTCCACCTGCTTGTTTCTCTGTTCTACTTACTTCCATGCTGTGCCACCCAATCCTAGAAATCACTTGTTTCCCTGCCCCTGTCTCTCCTGACCTGACCCTGGCTTTGCTGGCAATGTTTCCAGCTTGGCAACCCAGGGACCCTCTGAGCGATGAGCTTTCTCGTGCCCCTGGCACTCCTGAGCCACCCAGAAAAAACCTTCAGTTTAGAAACAGGCTGAGCAAATGATTTAGTTCATTTAACACCATTATTTTAAAAAATGATTATTCTTCATCAACCATTTTCCCTGGGTCTGTTCCCAGGCTTCTAACTGCCCCTAGTGCCAGCTCCTCTAATGGGACATGCTGCCAGTCTCAGCCCCTTATTAACCATCCAGCTCTTACTTTCAAGGCTGTGCTTCTTTCATCTGCCTGCTCATCCAGTCTCTTTCAAAGGCTTTACTGTGATCTGAGGGGAAGCGCAGATGAGAGCCTCGAAGCCACCGTCAGTTCCTCTTGGCTTGCCCTCTGACATGGGCTGCTCCATGCTGGGCTGAAGCACTTTTTTTCCCTTTTCCTTTTTTCCTCGTTACGCAGACTGGCAGTTAAAGACAGGTTTTAGCTGTAACACCAGATATGATTACCCAAATTGCTAGGCAGTGGTCTCATTTCTCAAGTAAATGAAAATGTAGGGCTGTAGACCGTAAGACTGAAAAGGTGCATCAGTGAAGCAACTCTGTAGATTGCTCTTTAATTTCATGCGAAAGTTCAAATGCATATCATGGTGGATAATAATAATTAATTTTGAAAGTGAGTAGCTGCAGGAATCCCTGGACTGGTAAGCTAGTTTTGAATTGGAAGACATCTAACCTGTACTTTCAGTGCCACCAAATACTGAGACACAATTTAAATTGTCATGCACAATTACCCAGAAAAACCTACGTGATAGGATTTTAAAGGAGCTGAAGACATTTCTTGCTGGCTTTAGAGGCTGTACTTAACCTCATGGTGTTATGCTGACACCAAGACTCCTTGCAGAGCTGAATGCTCTCATGCCATGATGATGCAGAGGCTCCTGGGTGGCTTCAGACTCTGTGAAAATGTCTCTTAACTGCCTGACATTGTAAGAGGGAGAGTCAGGGCATTGTGGGGGCCAGTGGCCATGGGGCTCCTCTGGGATCCATCAGGGTGATCTGTCTTTCTGTTCTGGAAACCTTTCTATACAGCTTACTACAGCTGCAATCTCCATACAAGTATCCACCCAGGTCACGTGCTCCATCTCTGCCATCCTTGGTCAGGTTGTCAGAGGGTGTGAAGTTGACGATGGAGTAACTCCTCTTGTTCTCAAATGGTTTTTGACTAACTCTACCTTTATCCAGATAGTTCATACAAAGTTTAGGTGTAACTGTTGAGGTTGTAGCAAATGGTAGCATAAAGGTGCTGATGGAGCAGTCAAATGTGGTGTAACAAACCCATCTCATAGTCGTAATGTAAAAAAAAATAATTATGGAAAGCAATAAATAATTTTAGTTACTCAGTAGACATTTGTACTCCAGATGGGTTATCCAGAATTACTTGATAGTTAATGGTCACTCATTAGACTATGTATGACAGCTCAGCAGCCTGATCTTTGTCTTATAGAGGTGAGGGGATTTATGGACACGAGAAAACTGCTTTCAAATGGACATGAAAAGTTTTCTTAAGTGGTCACATTCTATTCTCCAGAATTGTACTTTGAGTCATCCTCTTTGAATCGGAAGCTCTTGACAGCATTGTATCTTTTGAAAAGATGCCACTTCAAACGAAGGCATATTAAAGTGCTATTGAGTGATACAGATGCAATGGGTGCTATCTGCTGCAATTACCTTGGAGAGAATTAAAAAACATACCCTACTTAGCTACAATTCTATTTGAATAAATGTATCATTTTAAGAGTTTAATTTTGTTTGAGAAACTGAAATTTTGTTCAGCTAATAGGAGTCTAAGGCACCTATTTTTCTGAAAGTCTTGCCCAGGACAATAATTCACTGAAACAAGATTTTTCTCACATGAATAAACTTTCAACTATATTTTCTCACAAAACCCCTGTATTTGTCTTGCTAATTTGTGACCAAAATAAAACTGCTCTGCAAGTTTGTCTCTCACTGTCATCCCGACTGTTCCAGTGGAATTAATTCCCCTGGGTGTCTTTATCAGATTTGTTCACTTTATTACTGAACATGAAGTTCAGTTCAAAACAACAAAAACAGAGGAGGAACTTTTCTTATTTGGTTTTGCAGTAAGTGACTAGGAAATGTTTTGTTGCCAGAGGCTATGAAGTTCTGTGGATGCTTCCAAACGAAACATTGATTGTAGTGTTGATTGTGATTTTCAAAGGACTAGATGTTCCTTTCAGGCTTGTTAGCTTCTGGTAGGATCCAAATGAACTTTTTTCTTTCAAAGGTAAGGTACAGTTCTGCCTCCCAAACATTTGTCATTTAAAGCTGGGCAGATGAAGGGAAGTCCCAAAATCTGAGGAAAGTGTTCACTGTTATACATTAATATATCAGAGGAGAATTTCAATAATAACTTCAGCACAATATGATTAAAGGTTCACAAATCATAGCTTAAAGAACCTGTTCAAAGAGTAACATAGGGAAATATATGAAGATATTAGTATGTGAGACAGAGAGACTTGCTTGGACACTGCAGAACAACTAAAATGCAAGTCAAATTTAGTCAGTTAGGAGATAATGTATGGAGATTTACCCATTGCTGGCATGCAACAAATGTAGGCAGACTGAAAAAATAAAATCTTTCTAGAAGCTTTTTTATACAAGAGTATTTTGTGCTCTTCCTGACTTTTTGTCTCCAGAAAGAAAATATTTTCAAAAGAATGCTTCATTTAATCGTAACCAGTGCAACCTGAAAAAAGGGTTTATATGTGTCTTTTGAATTTTATATTGGCTCTTTTACCATAATCCCTGGTTTCATCTTGAGATCTAATATTGTAGACACAGATTTCAGCTGTATTGCAGATGCAGAGAAGATCTATCTTTCTTACAAATTTACCCAGTAAAAACGGCAAATTCTGTTGTTCCTAAGGCAAAAATGGAGAACAACAGGCAGTTCTCATCGTTTGCAACCTGGCTACCTTGCAGCTTTTTCCCAGTCTTGCTGTTTGTCTGGGCATTAGAGGCAGACTCTGACAGTAACAGCCATCAAGTGTCTATTATCAATTTACAGACATAATCACAAAGATTTAGGTGTTGCTCAGGTATCATGACAGGAACAAATGCTCTGAGGTGTTGATCTGACTGTATCCAGAGATTAGACCAGGTAGGCTACAAAGAACAGGCAGTTAATTTTGAGTGGGAACCAGTTCTGGACAGTGCTTGGATCTCATGGCAGTAGGAGATCCAACATGAGTAACTGTAGAAATACTTTTAAGTCAAAGAAAACAATGTGGAATAAAACCTGTAAAAAATTTTCTGCCCAAGTGCTGGCGCCTTGTGGAGATGGAAAAAAAATCTCGCTGGGCCCTAACTTGCATAACCACGACTGCTCTGTTTTGCAGATAAATGGTGGCTGGAGCCTTGGTGATGGTGCTGGGAAAGACAGTGGGACAGCTAGGGAGGGAGTGGGCAGATGTTGGGTTACTGGAGGACAGTTTGCTGTGCCACTGAAGCAGGGACAAGAGGAGTGCGATCAGAGGTGCGCTTGTAGGATGGATTTTGTTTGGTCAGATAGAAGCCCAGGTCCTTGTTGCAAAGTGATGGCAGTGTAGTGATGGGAGATGGGCTCTGGCTCCAGGGTCTGTGAGTGACCACTACTCTTTGTCTTTGCCCTGGGCCTGGGAATGTTGGAAAAGGTGATTGGAACCAGCCAGCTCCTGAGACTTTTGTGTAGCTGAGGGTAGTCAGATGAGGGCTGAAGGCAGCCGGGTCCAAGGTGACCTGTTTCCTCCAGACCAAACCACACTTGTCTGATGACTACCCTGTGCTGCCACATTCTGGTGTGGCAGAAGAAAGCAGTAGCAGGTGGCACCATCTGAGGTCTGCTGTAGCCATGACCTTGTTCACCCCCAGCTTTCCTGTGGATGCCCTTCTAAGACCTAACTGCCAGAGTCTCCACAAGAGAACGAGTCCTTAGCAAAGGACTTTAAATAGAATTTCAATGTTATGTTTTACTGCTGAATTTTGGATTTTGATATAAATCTGTCTTGGATGCTCCCCATTACAGGGCTAAATGTATAGTGCTTTCTTTAATGATTATTTCTCTATGTTTAGATGTTATGACGTTAACATTTTATCATATAATTGCATTATCATTTACATTTGGAGAATTCAGTCCAAAATATCCATTTCTCTTGGAATTAACTCCGAAAATTGTTTTGAAACTTAGAGGTCACTAATTGCATGATTTTAAGGAGACTAGATGATAAAGAAGAGTAATGAGTTCACTCTTTCAGCAAAATCCATATTTTCTGCTTAATCATAGACTTTTATACAAATGCACAGTTTAGAAATAAATATTCATTTCACTGCAATTTAAACAACAGAATTTTAAAGTAGTATACACCTTGAATTGAAATTACTGATATAGAGCGAGTTGGCTCATCTCTGTGGTACTGTAACACTGGATGCAGAAGATTTAATTTGAGTTTTCCTGAAATGAAAAAAGATAGTAAAGAATGTATTTTATTTCTTAACTTTCATGAACATTGTCAACAGAATTAGCTTAGTAATATCTCTGGAGGTCTACTTGACAAAGATTTGTAAGCATAGTTAGTTTTTATGTATTCTTTGGTCGTCTTCTGAAAAATCACTGGTAATACACTGCAATATACAAAGTATTACTGTCGGTATACTTGTTGGTATTTTTGACTCCGCAAATAGATGTTGCACAGCACTCCACAGGTGCTTCTATAATCTTAATTTTTCACTAAGTGTTTACCAGTTCCAGTTCCAGTTTGACCTGGAACAGTAGAACATCTTCTTAAATGTACTCCTCAATTCTGGGCTTCGAAATGCAAAAATCATAGGGTCAATGATCGCATTGCACATTATGAGTGTTCCATTCACATGGAAAATGGACATGTAGCAAGCACAGTAAGGGTTATGTGGGCAAAACCTTGCTAAGAGAATGTGAAGAACAAATGGGGCCCAACAGCAAAGGAAAACTCCAAGAAAAATAGTCAGTGTAATTGCTCCTTTCATGTTAGTTCTCTGGTGGACTGTGCTGGTGGGCAGTGAGGCAATCATTTTAGCATGAGATCGAGCCAGGAGGAACATATGGACATAGAGGCACAGTATAAAAAACATCATTAGAGGGAACAGGATAGTGAAGGGAATGACTGTTGCAGCTTCATAGGAGAAGAGGGCAATGGCAATGCTACTGCCAGCACAGAACGTCCAAATGACTGCCAGAATAACCAAGGCCCTTCTCAGTGTCATGATATTATGGTACCGCAAAGCATAGAAGATAGTGATGTATCGATCTGCCGCAATAGCCAACAAGCTGAAAATAGATCCCAGTAAAGACAGAATGAACATGGAATCCATGGCATCATCCAGTTTTTTCTCAAAGTCCCCATGACGTGTCAGGTATCCCATTTTGCACAAGATGATAAAGATGTTCTCCAGAGTTTTGTACAAGCTACCTAACATGTCTGAAATGGCTAAACTGCAAATGAAGAAGTACATGGGCAAATGCAAGTTCTTATTTCTAACAACAGCAATAAGGATAAGCAGATTTTCCAGTATCCCAGCAGCAGCAACAGTGAAAAAAACTTCCTCTGGCACCACAACCTGGATGCAGTCAGTGACATTTAAGGAAAAATCACTTATATTTTCAAGGGAAGGAATGCTTGTCTGCCCTGGGTGTTTGATTAAGTTGAAAGGCCTCTCAGTGCTCATCTCTTCTGGTCGTGGAAAAGTTCTGGATCACTGTTTTTTAGGTTTGGCTTTATTCTGAAGCTGACCTGTGAGTCAGACCATTCTTCTTTTGATCAAGGTTTCCTCCTTCATGTGAAGCAATTTTAAGGCTTAACTGAAAGATTTGGAATTTCTCCTACAATAAAACATGTAGAAACATAAATATCAAGAAGAAATTTACCATACAGATAAGGCAAAAATAGACATTTGAAATATCACCTACTGTGATGGAAAACACATATATCATCACGAAAGAGAGGCACAATTGGATTAGATAAAATAAGACCTGTTCAAGGCTTCTCTGAACCTTAGAGAAAATCAAAGTATAAATTATCTCTTAGCTTCAAAGTAATTTTAAAAAATAGATATAGTTTTCTTTACCAATGGGCATACCACATTTACTGAACTAATCTCACAGACTTCAAGAGTTTGGCAATCTATAGTGGCCCAGCTGTTTTCTTTGAGAAAGGCTGGCATTTCTCGCATGATTTGCAGTTTAATAGGCGCAAATAAGACCAATGCCAAGATAAACTGTTGTCCAGAACAGGAACATGTTTACCACCACACTGTTGATGGTGCAATGAAGTACCCTTAATTTAGATGTGAACATTTGTAAATATCGATGTTTTTAGAGGCATGTTAGATAGTAGTGAGAGGTTTCCTTTTAATTTATATTGAAACTGTAATTTCATGAAATTTCATGAAAATA
>NW_016690255.1:5542292-5583518 GCF_001604755.1 Lepidothrix coronata | reverse complement strand
GAAAATACTTCTAAGATCCAAAGTACAATCTTTTCTTTTCTGTGGTTTACAACCATCTATTAGACCGAATGTTTATTTCAGCATCAAGATGATATTTTCCTTTCTCCATAATGATCCTGATCTAAACTACCTCAAAGCATACAGGAATCTTTCAAAAAGAATAGGCTTTTTACTTTTTTCATTAATGTTTAAATAGATACAATATTAATTTAGCTCAGATATGACCCATAAATTATAAGACACATTTTTTCCTGTCATTTTTATAGCCCGTCTTGCAAAACACACATGCAGTTGCTATTTGGAAAACTCCCTTCTTTAAAGAACTGATATATTTTCACTGAAAGGATTGTCAGGCATTGGAACAAGCTGCCCAGAGTAGTGGTTGAGTCACCATCCCATGAGGTATTGAAATGATGTGTAGATGTGGCACTTGGGGGCATGGTTTAGGGGAAGACTTGGCAGTGCTGGGCTAACAGCTGAACTTGGTGATCTTAACGGTTTTTTTCCAACCTAAATTACTCAATGATTCTCCCTCTGTTTTCAAGTTTAAAACAGGTTTGTTTGACACTTTCATACCAATAAGTCTTAAAATTTCTTTGGACATTTGTTCATCATCAGGGTTGTTGAATACCATAATACACTGTTACTATTCCAAAGGGAGAAGTCAAAATTTTAATTATTTTGCATGTAAACAATACTGTCTGCAAGTGTCAATATCTGTTATCAGGGCAGCTGAACTGCTATCTGGATGTGATTAGCCCTGATGGAGATGGATGTATTTCATGTCTTTTCTGTGGAAAACAGGTTTCTAAGTTGTGTTTGCTAATGTCATCTGCTGAGATTTCCAGTAAGGTGTTACTTGTGGTATAGAATGCTGAGATTTGGACCACCTGCCTTCATGAATTTGATTGAAACAAGCTCACTTAAGGAAAGTATTCAGGAGAGTACCCACACATATGTGAAAACACCGACTGTGTAGTGGAATAAGTGAACTGTATTGCACTGCAGCATGCATGAACATTCCAAAGAAAATTAGGTCAGCACCTGTCAGTATGTGAAGGAAGGAGTTACTAACAAGAATAAGAGACTTAACAATGTCTTTGTAATGATACATTTTTCCTATTCTCACCTAGAGCTGCTGTCACAGATTATTTTTATGATTTCTAATCTAGCAATCTGTTTAACAATTTTCACTCTCTACAGAAAGACAACACAGACACTTCAGACAAAACCTCATTTCAATTGGATTTAAACAGGGAATCAGTTGGCAAAAATATGTTTATGTCACTGCTTTCTCAGAACTGTTTTTTCATAATGCTTCTCTCTTGACAGAGTCATATTGCTGAAATAATCTGCCTGAAAAACATGAAGCTTCCTTCACTGAAAACATATAATATTATGAATGGCATGATATATCACATCTGCTGCTTATAATTTTACAGTGACACTTTAGTAAGTACAACATTTGGGCAGAAGAGAAAACTTATAAGGACTTTAGTGCATTCACAGTAAACTGAATAATTACATCACTTAATGTTGTTTCCAAACAATAGAAAGCCAGAAAAAGACATTCTTGTTTCAGAGAGTCTCATTTCAGCATATTGCACACTGTTTTATTAGGTTTCCATCAACCTAATTTCATTTAAGGTCTCATTTAAGGTCTAGGAATAAGTTTTCTGACTAGCAAGAAATGTAAAACACTCAAAAAGCAACAAATGATAACAGAAGACCTTTACATCTGAAACACATTTGCAAATGCAGCTGTATAGCAAAAAAATGCAAAAACCTCTACCTATCGTTTTTCATGTTAACATCATGTCCTGGGGCAGAAACACTGGATACTCAGAAATACTTTTTATCTGGAAAGAGGCAGTCTCCTGAGCAGGTATAATGAGCAATGAGCTGATGGCAACAGTGAAGTTACTAAAAATGCATATATTTGTAATATTACCAACAATTTCTATTCAGTTTGTAGTTATCTAAAGCAAGACAAAGCAGCAAACTGGGAAAATGGAAGCCAGGACCAGAAATTGTACTGACAATATTGTACAAACTTAGGAAACAAATCAAAGTCAAATTAGCTATTCATCACCATGATTACAGTGTGACTCTTTAAAACACTCTTGTCACTTGGAAAGCACGTTTGCACTGGTTTATATTACACAGCTAAGAGTCAGCAGTGGTATTTCTCCTGGTACAAAGCTGAGAATGCATCTGTGGATGCTGGGAGTTCCCAGTACTCCTCAGGATCAATCTTGGGCAGAAAGCACAACTGTCTCCTGTCTGCCCAGTGCCTACTGATAACTAAAATACAATTTTTTCTATGGTAGAAACGTAATGAATTAGCATCTGAAAGGTCTGGGAATAATAGGTCTGCACTTGATTTTTTTTTTAATTGGATGAAAACTTATTCATTAAATAAATAAACAACACACTTCCCCTCAATCCCAAAATATTAAATAAACTGACCTAGTCAGCTGTACTAGTAATAAAAGTAATTTCAGTTGCAAGCTATAATGATAAGATAAAGAAATTATATACCCTAAATACTGTATAAAATCCCAGGTATTTTTTTGCATCTATTAGTTTTTTAATAGCAAACTATATATCCCTTTATCAGAGAGACCCCAAGGTGTACTTGTTCTTTAGATAGCTGGCAGTAAATAAAACCAGAAAGGGTACAGAGTAGTCTCTTCAGATTTTGGACCACACAAAACAGCTGAGATAACTAGACGATTATGTAGATGCAATGATTTCTTTCCAGAACCATTAAAGGTAATAATACTCTGTTCTATGCATATAAATGTTTTGAAAAATGTAATTCATTAGGAATGAAACAGAATAAGTGGTTTGTGTATCAAACACAGTATATATAGCATGTTTCACAATCCATTCAGTATATGCAGAGGTGTTTATTTGTCACTTGAAATACCACGACTTTTTCTCAATCCTAAACTCTCCAATATATTAGCACTTGCCTCTGATGTCATTATCTCTAGCATTTAATCTCCAAAGCTATCCAGTGTATAAACTCTCACTGTTTTAAATAAAAGTAACTCTATCATTGGGGTACCTGGTTCCCCTTCTAAAACTTGGTCCTAGTGGAACTGGCTATGCTGCCTGGTGCTGCTTAGGATGACCTTCTTTGAAAATGCCAGGCAAAGTTCCATGGATGGGAACTATGTATTTTTTTCAGTCAAACCAAGCCAAAATGTTACAATTTCTTATCAAGATACATTTGAAAAAAAACTATGGACAATTACCTTTTCTCTTGTTTTCAGCTTTTCTAGGTGTACCAGGCATTTAAGAAGAAAACAAGCCTCTCAAAAATAAGGATATGGAGGTTTAATTTTTAAGAAGCTGTTAAAAAATAACATCTTTTTTTTTTTCCCTTTTTTTCTTTTTTCTTCAGTAGGCAGGCAATGGCTTTCAAGGGGATAAAGGCGACTGGACCTTTTATAGGCAGGTGAGCTATGAGGACAGGAGGATCCTTACACTTGCTAATGGGCATTTCTTTTTGTCTACCAACTGGGCTTAGCTGTGAACAAGAAAATAAGTGAAAAAACCACACAGAGCCTGATTCTGCCTTGTCCTGCACATTGTATAGTGCTTTACAGTTGTTAAAAGTAACTGTGTAAGAAGAATTACTCTATGATATATAGACTGCTAAGGGTCCTGTTAGCTTCTCTACCTCCTGTAGCTCTTCTGGCCATAATTAAAGTGAGGGTCACTGGCTATCTCAGAGTACTTAAACTATGTCACTGAATTCTAGATTGACTGTGCTTAAGGTACGTCAACATGGCCAGTATAAAAAAACCTGAACAGAAACCTTACTGCTTGAGGAACGGTAGCAGATTATAAATGAAACATCCTCAGCTTCAGTTGTTAAACTCTTGAAGGGAAGAGTTTCCTCAGATAACCTTGATTTTAAGTCTCTCATCATTTATTAAACAGACCCAAATAATGCAGGAAGCATCCCAGAAAGTTGCTAAAATTTAGTGGAAGCACAGTTTTTCAATAGTGTATAAACATTCTTCCTTTTTGAAGCAATTTATGAACATTCTTTTTTTTTTTTCTTTCTGGAGGAGAGCTGACTGGTAACTTCATGAGAGGTTACGGTTTCACAGCAAGCTCTGAGCCACCTGAGCAACTCACTGTGCTGAAAGGCAAATTTCCTGCTCTCCCTTTCTACCTGCACTTCTTTCAGGTTATCTCCTGTTATCTCCCTGGAGCCTTCCAAACCTTTTCTTCCCTAAACAGCTATGGCAATTATTATGTGTATGTATCACATTTTCTCCTTACACCAGGGTGTACCCTGAAAATGGGGTATGCTGGTGGGGCTGACTGGTGCAGGGGCTGCAGCACACTGAACTGGAGCGCCTGCAAGCTACCACACCTACCAGTTTGTTCAGGGTAAACTAACTCTAACTTTGTGAGCATTATGCCAAAAACTATGTTTCTACCAGTGCCAAGACCATGCTATTTCTGTCCAGCTCAGACATCCCTAACAGCATAAACAATCTATGTACAAACACCAGCATGAGTAGTTCCTTGCTAGTGAAACTTGGATGCCAGGGTTCCTCCTCTATGAAGTCCGATTAACCAGATCCTTCCTCTTAGGAAACTTTCCCAAAATTTCCTTTGGGAATCCTGCTGAAAGTATTGGTGTTTCTCATCAGGAACTGAGAGGGCAAAAAAAGTGTCCATTTGATAATTTTCTCTCATGCAAAACTAAAAAAAAATAAATCTATATTTCAGAAACTTTGTTCAGCAGACACTGAATGAAACAGCAGCTGTGAATGGCAAAAGAGCAACAGCATTAATTTCCATCCTCTTCTGAATGTGAACAGTTTCAGTCACTGGCATTTAGGTGTAACAGAAAGACCTCTTTCCAAGGAAGGTCTTTCAGAAACTTGAGTTTCCCCTGCTTACTCTTGTACTCTTACTCATGCTAGAAAAAAGTACCATGTAGTCAGAGAACAGTAAGGTAGTTGGACTCTTTGCTTATGTTTCATTTTTCAGATGCCAGAACCTGTATCTTTTCATCAAAGTAAATATTGTTCATGTGAAAAACTAATTTAATACAGAATACAGTAATTGTAGTTTTGATCTAATATTTTTCCTTCTAAGTATTTAAAAAAAATTTTTATTCTTTAAAATTACAGTCTAGGCAAAACAATATTAAATAAGGGTGTTTGAGAATTGTTAGGAAAAATTAAGATACTATGATACCTGGTGTTGTTTTATCATATCATATTTTGAAATTTTATGAACAACTGCAATTAGTATCCATAATGGATTAGATAATTTATTCTTTTGCTTTGATCTCCCTCTAGTGTTCTAGGGTTAGCCAGGTGTTAATGACTGATTACAGTTATTCTGATACCTCACATGTGTGGACATTATATTAAACATTTTGTTGCCTAAACTCAAGTTCATGTACTGTCATCAGACGTAAATAAATGCTTTTTGTACAAGCGTGTTCTCTGCCATGTATCTTGGAGATTTACTGCATCAGAATAATGAATATACATCCTGTATGATTTCAATGTCTACTACTTTCTTAGAAATAGCTTTACACTGATAGAGACGGTACTTTATGAAGAAAAGAGCAGAGACAAAAAAGGGAAGAGTATACATACACAAGCTAATTACAAAAAAAATATTGTTGGCTATAAAGCTATACATATATCAATTAGGCTAATTGCTAGCAAAATATTACTCATATGATTAGAACTGTGGCTTCCCTATAAACAGCATTTCTAGAGTGAAATTAGGCTTCTAATTTCACTTCTAATTATGGAAATTCTAAAGGTAAGATATGAGTGTATATGTTGATTGAGGATTCTATATAGTATGTTTTTCCCAAGTTTGAAAACTGTAAGAATTTTCTGACCAAATCATATAGTGGACAGACTGGAGGTCTTGCAAAGATTACAGCTGAAGAAAATGTAAAAGTTTGGTTTACTTCATATGAATACTTCTTTTACTTTTCCCCTTAAGATCAGCATTGAAATAACACAATTATGTGTTCATTAATGAAAAATGCCACTATCAGGAAAGATTTCCTTATTTGCATTTAAGGTTAGGTATATTCAATATGTCGTGATTTTGATGCCAACAATAGAAAATAAAATAAAGTATCTAAGCTATGTAGAAAGTAACTGGCCAGGATTACTCTCCTCTGTATGGTAAGAGTGTAGCTTCATTAAAAACATGCATATCCCTGGGTACTTCAGCAAAAGTACTGAAAGCAAGAAAAGTAAAAATGATTAAGAAAAGATGGTCTGAGTTCTCAATATACTAAAAAAAAAATCTTTGCAGTAGCAGAGGGGAAAAGGAATTATTTAGGGTGTTTATGAATGAAATGTCAAGAACTATTAAAAAGACAGAAAGAAAAAGAACTTAAAGCTGAAAAGTCAGGAAATGTTTTCTAACTGATTAACTCCTTGTAGCAGTATGATTTTTCACATACAATTGCTGCGACTGTAAGCTGTGCTGTTATCTCAAGTACCTGGAACTAAAAAAACTGCATATAGTGTTGGAGGTTATATAAAGGCACTTGTTTTGTCATGAAGCATAAACACAGAATACTCACAAAGTCATTAGAGAAATAATCCTTTTCATATCAAGTGTGTAGACAATTTATTGAACGTGACAGATCTGTAGAGAGATAAAACCAGGACCCGTAGAAAATTGCGGGTTGTAAATGAACTAATGTACTCCTGACTGGTGTTTTGCTTCCTTATCCGGTAGTTACACTTCAGAGGGGTCTTTTCCCCAGCACAGACAGCACGTTGTGCCCTGGAGGTGGGGAACTTTTTCAGGTCATTTAATACACAGCTATCAGGGAAGAGAATGAAATTCAGTGAAGATTTCCCATCTTTGCTGCTGGACAGTATAAGTGATCATGAGAGTTGTTTTTTTCTTTCGCTCTCCATAAAGCTAGCGTTGCTTTGTAAAGTTGTGATACATTAAGAAATATAATTATTGTGATACACTAAGAAATATAATTATTAGTCTGTTGCAGTTTTGAACAACATACTCTATCTAAAAAAAAAGACCCAAACAAACCTTGCTGTGCCTGATGCAAGTAATAGCTTTGGAAGTGATGCACTTATACCCTTTGCTAACACCCTTCACCCTAGTAGATCAGTCTCAAGCCACTGGAGTGACTTAGTGACAAGTTACAAATATATGTGTCTTTGTTAAGATTGTAATGGGATGATTCATGTTTCTTTGAAATATTAGTTATTGTGCCCCAGACTTTGTAGTCTGCTTTTATTACACTATTCTTTCTTATTTGTTTGAAAATAAATTAATTTTAAGCCTATATATAGCTGTAACTTTCTACAAGGAATGAAAAATTACATTGAATTTGAATACAGGACAAATAGCTCTTTGGTTCATTGCAAAAATAAAGAGGCCTTCAAGTGACATTTCTGGAGGCCACCACTCTGTTCTTACTCTTTCCAGTAAATCATTGTTTGCCAGTAATAATGCCATCACAGAAATGTTATCAACAAGTATCAAGGAAATCTCTTTTACACAAAAGCATTAACCATTTCTTGAAAAAGAAGTTCTGTGTTTCTGCTCTAAGAAAGGCTACTCCTAGATTTTCCTTTAGGATCCATTAATCTTTTCTCTGGCTGTGTTTGCCTCAGTAGTTGCAAACAAAATAATAGTCAAAGTAGATGGTACCATTAGAATAATATTTAATATTTTTAAATGACAGAAAACAAGAATATGGATTTATAGCATTTAAGCACATTATCTTGTAAACCCAGGTATGTGTTATTGAAAAAAACATGCATAAAAGATAAAGTATCTTCTTTCCTGAGAATTACTTAAAAGTGCCATTGTGCTTTTTATCTTGCTACTGAACAAGTAAATTTATATCTCTTTATGCTAAAAAGTAAAAATAGTGAAAAGACAATGATTAAAAAATGAATTTAATAGATGGTTATTTTCTCTGGGAAATGTGTGGGCTGAGCAGGGTCAAGAAAATACCTCTTTGAGATGTGTTTTTTCAGAGCCATCTTCATCCCATATGTCTGAGAGGGAGAATGAATAGAAAAAAAAAAGTGGAAAGACTCAAACCTGAATTTTGCAAGCCCATAAAAATCTGCTTGCATTTGGAGTAGTGGCCACATAAAACCTTACGCTGGTTGCATGTCTGCATTCAGTGCTAGAACAGCTTCTGTTATAGGTAGAAGATGATACAATCTCATTGAAAATGGTGTGCTGTCACCCAAAGCTACCTCTGGAGAGGAGTGGGAGGTTTATGAAGAGACCCTAAATTAGGTCATTCTAGCTTGTCTTTTCCATGCATTAACATATGGAGCCCCCATGGCAACGATGCTGTGGTAGAACAGGTATTTCTGCTTCTGCACAAGTACCACAGAATTACATGGATATATGGGCGTGTGTGTGTGTGCATGTGGTGAAATTTGGCTTCTGCTTCTGGTCTGAAAAAAGTAACGAGGAAAATCGGAGGATTAATATTAATTTAGGCATCTACAACAACATGTGTAAATTATAGGCATTTACTGTGCCCCAATTTTCCTTGTGGTTATCTGCTTCAAGGCAGAGACTGCTTCTGTCCACTCCTTCCTCTGCTGTGGATTAACTATCTCCAAGTATTGGCAATTAGAATGCACCAAAGCACACAGTCTACTGAGAAATCTATAACTACCAGGTAGATCAATGGAATTATTCAATGTTTACACTTGAGTAAGTGAGAACGGAATTTGGTCTCCCTGAGCAGACTGAATGCAACAAAACTATACCTGAGAGCAGTAGACCTCCTTAGATATTTCCCAGTCCAGATCCAGAAGAAGACTCATTGATGACCAGTTAAAAGGTATCTGAGGGATGTGTGGCCTCTGGCTGATGCAGTGAAAAAAAAACAGATGAAGAAGGAAAAGCAGTGTACAAAAGATAAGAAACATTTCAGTAGAACCTTCTGTATAAATTAATTTCTTCAGGTGGTAAAGTAAAAAATCTTACTCAAGCTTCATACAAGAGGTATAAAACCTCTGCCAAAATTTTGCTTTAAAGAAGAACATAAGATGAAAGATTTTAGAGAACATTAGAAATATGGCACTTTGTTTCACAAATAACATTGCATTTTTCACTAATTTATGCAAGGAGGCTTTCTGACATTAGATATATTTAGTAAACCTCCACTTACCTGCTAGAGAAATAATGTGTGAGTCCGTTTGCTGGTAACTCTGAGAGAAAGATTATTTATAAAGCAAATGAAACCAGCATAGTCTTTGCGTAAGGGAAAGATTGGAACATCTAAATCAAAGAGAACGACATTTGTTTCATTGGCATAACCTTGAATTAGGGTCATTTTAAAATAAATCATCTGCTGTCTCTTGAAACATTCATAAGAAAGAAAAACAAAATATGCCCAGTCAAAGGAAAAATATTTTGCTTCAAATGGATTACCCTTTCAGCCATTCCTGATCTTTATAACCTCCCCTCCTAACATTTGGCAGGAGGAGTCTGTAAATCAAGGAGACTATTCACAAAAGGACCATAATCCGTGTTATAAATAGTATTTAAATAGTCAGGTAGATAGCTGAGATGTCATATGATGTTCATTGCCCATTAAGATGATTGTCACTGTGTTTGTTTTTCAATCTAACACCTCTACTAAAGACCCAACTGGTGGCTGAACTGAAAAGTTAACGAGGTAGGGAGAGCTCCAAAAGTTCAACTGTATTAGTCTGAATAAGTTTAAGTGATAATTACAGAGAACTGTAATTCAGGTCATGAAGGTAAAAATATGTACTGAGCTTTAACAATATTCTATAAAGAGCTGGTAGGCCCTACTACTGAAACAAATAGGAGGGAACAGCATAAGTGAGTTACCTTAGGAAAAGAATTCACAGTTGGATCTATTAATTAGCAATTAAATAGCAATGCCCAAAAGCAGAATTATATTCTTAACTGTATAAACTGATAAAATTTGTTTGCTTCGAGGGAACCAAAGGAAAGTTCAACTCTACTATAGAAAGGGTGAATTCAGGCTCAAGAACCAAGGATTGAATTCATCTGTGTGCAGAAGGACTGGTAAAAACACAAACCCTCTTCAATAAGCAGTTTGAC
Source organism: Lepidothrix coronata (assembly GCF_001604755.1). NCBI lineage: Eukaryota > Metazoa > Chordata > Aves > Passeriformes > Pipridae > Lepidothrix > Lepidothrix coronata. The sequence goes on along the minus strand of NW_016690255.1, from coordinate 5,573,399 downwards.
AGCTCTAGTGAGTCATTTGGCTCTCTGGAACTTAATTATTAGAGAAAAAAAGGCTTAGCAACACATTCGAAGGGAGGGGACCTGAAAAATAAAAAAAGTTCATAAAATGTAAAATATATTCATTATCTTTGAGCATCCTTCAGATTGCCAAGGAGGAAAGAACTGTCTCACTCTTTCTGTCCTGAGTTGCACACAGGTTTCATCTTTGCTTTTAAATTCCTTTTCTTTAGAGAAGTTGGGCGTGCTGAGTGCCATTGTGATACACAAATGGGTCGTGGAAGAATAGGACAAAGTCAAGACAACTGATGTCACAAGAGTGCAGAACATTTTTTTACTATTTGTTTTCACTTGCATTGTCCAACATTTAAAAAAACTCTTTCAAATGTACCTGGTTATGGTCCTAGCTCTTGAGTGCCAGCTTCAAGGGTACTCTTGCTTTATTGTGTCAGGTGGTTTTTCTAATGTTAATGTTTGCGTTTTCTGTTTTGTGAAGGAAAGGTGTGTAAATATGAACGGACATGTCAGAGACAGGCTAAGAGTTATTTGATTTTTTTTTAATATCACTATGTAAAAACAGATGTACTATGATGAATTAGAAAAAAAAAACAGCTAGAATTGCATGTCATAAATAAAAAATGAATCCCTGTTATCGGACTGCATAAAATATAGTGTTTCTATTTAAGGATCCATTAAATCAGTAGATAATTCTAGTTTGAAAGATGAAAAATGCAAAGTAATTAGAGAATGACCTTATCACTTGACAAACTTCTTACAGTGATTTTACCAGTTCCGTGCTTAAACGACTATGGCCAATCTAATAGTTGTATTGCATAAGTTTTCATCCCACTGTGTTTCATTTCCCAGGAGCACAGCAGGAAATAAACAGTATTTTCACAACATGTGAAGAGACAAAGAGATCTAGAAATTGTAGCAGTAAAAAGCTCTATAAATAGTCCAGGTTTTCAAGGAGGAGACATGATTGGTAAAGTTGACTAGAAGTGTGAGTGAAAACTGGGGCCTCAGGCCAAGAGAAACACAGATACTATTTCCACAGTATACATTTTTTTCCATCTAGTAGACAGGGAATACATCAACTGTAGTTGATTATCAATATTAAATACTTAGCAAAGTCTCAGATTCTGTAGCCATGACCTTTAGCAAAAAAAGGAAGCATGGATTTAGCCTGCCATTTGATTCTTGCTTAAGAGCAGATCTGTTAGGTCCTTTTTCATTTCATGCCATTCTCAGCATGTTGTGCAAACTTGGAGCTTTGCATAAAAGGCAACTGTTAGGCTACTCTACCATCAGAAAGCAAATAATAATCTTCTAGAGACAAATGGCTTAAGGAAACGTTAACAAGAGAAGAGGTTTTTCTTAAGCAGAAGACAGACTAATCGTGATTGTGTGGTAAATAAAAAATATGTAAATATTTGCAAAATTATTACTAATAATCCAGTATTTGCACAAAAATACTCATCATTTTTTGGTGACTTGTAGTGCGAAAAAAAAATTAAGTTTTAGGGAATTTCTGGAGGTAGACTGGTGATAAACTCATCCCTGAGGCAGTGCCATATGGTCTAACAAAGCTCCAACAAGAAGGATTCAGCCAACTTTTTCAGATGTTAGCATGTTTTATCTTGCAGACTGAAATACAGCAAGTGTGATGATAAAATCTGGTATTAAAATGCCAGTAGAGAATTTTTTTTGACGAATCTGGGTTAGATAGAGCAGCCCAAGATGCCTTGCTGGTGTACCTCTGTCTCCAGCCATCACATCGTGCTTGGTTCCCAGCACCTCACAGCTGAACACTGTTGAGCATAAATGTATGGTTACAGCGCCACACCCCAGGGAATCTTGATTTATTCGTTAGTAAATACTTGCAGTAACAGCAAAGCTACTGCTGTTATTTTCTTGCACTGTGTTGTTATATCTAGTGTATTGGAGTGAGAGGAAAAGAAGAGCTGGAGCCTTCCCAGCTGGTGTGCCCTTGTTTAATGATGTGTGGAAAGGGCAAGTCATGAACCAGCAGCCTGACGGGGAGTGGGTAGTGGTGGCATGACCCCTTCACCAAGGCAGACTGGAGGGAGTAGTTAAAGAAGGTTGGAGGAGATAAGGTTGGCTATGTGACTATGGTCTCCTCCGAATTTCTTTAAAATGGAAACCTAGTTTTCTGACCCTCTTACCTTCCTCTGAGGTTATAAGCAGTCGGTTTCTGGTGTCAGCCCACGTGGGAAGCTGCAGTTAATTTTATCAGCCCAAATGTCACAAGAGTGCACTCTCGGCTTTTCATTTCAGTGGCCTTACACGTGTATTAATGCAAATTCTTGCAATAGAACTTTTTTTTGCCCTCTTCAATTTTTCTAAAGGAAATTGTCTGTTAAACTTTGTTAAAACCAACAATATAGTCAAGGAGTGTATTAGACTCAGTACATAGGGTTAACTGCAGTTTCACGGTCTACTTAAATGTTAACACTTATTTTTAAATACTTGGATTTTCTATTTTTATATTGTACTGTTACAAGTGTTTTGGGTATAATATTGCTATTCAGTGTGAAAGATTAGAAAGGTTTTAAAAGGAAAATCTGGCATTGATTTTGCTGTGTGAGATGGTTTTCATGGAGGTAGTGCAGTGGTCAGATACTTCTCAAATACTGTGTTCAAGGGGACCAAACTATTTTCTGTAGATGTTCAGTAATTTCAATCAGAAAGTCATGTCAGGAAAATTTAGTAATCTTTTAAAAAGTACATTAATTTCTTCAAAAATGAGAACAAGAACAGTTAAAAGGAATATATATTTTATTAAGAGTCATTGACTGTCTAGGATAATTCTCCTTTTTTTCTTTCCTAATTACTGTTTGCTTTCTCCTCTTTTCCCCTTTATGGAGCTTTTGGGGGACATTCTAACAAAAGAAAACCTAGAGGGTACATTTGTTAAGTGCATGGTTATCCACTATCAAAATTAATATTTAATTATTTTCACTTTCAAAAGGCAAGAATTGTGGTGCATAACAACAGGCTTTTCAGTTTATAAATTTGTTTGTATGAAGAACTTTATTTTCATGATTGTCTCCCATTTATTTAAATTCCTTAACTTCTTTTTGCTTTTTCTCACTAATTTTGCTTTTGCAGTACTGCCAACTGTGTAATTGCTCTTGATGTAGTTTTCAGTGAAAGCTAGTTTAATTGACACAATTGCCTTTAAAAAATAAACATATCATTAATTTTGCTTTACACTTAGATAAATGACAACATTTGCATGTAGATTGGGATCATTATACTTTTTAAGAAGTATCTGTAAATATGGTAAAAAACTAGAGATATTCAGTATTATATGAACTTAAAACCAATACAGCCTTCAAAATAGATACAATTTAATTTTTTAACAGGTCTAGTCTTTCAAAGTTCAGGAGAAGCAAATACCTTAGAAAGGAAGTATCTAGGACTCAGCATTCTCCTCTTCCAGAACCTCCTACAAGGCAGGAGAACTTCCCTCTCCTCTTTCTATCCTTATTTATGATAAACATCAGTAATGACAGGCTGTGGCACAGGTCAGGTAGTTTTGATCGGAAGTCTTCCTCAGGATTGCTTGTTTCTTTTATCATTCACTGCCTGATAGGGAAGCTGTGTTTTATTGCTTAATTGCAAAACATGCATCACATTAAAGACAACAAAATGAAGTTTCATATAAAGTGATAATCTCTTGACTAGGTCTTCTAGTTTGCTATTAACGGGCAGAAATTTTATTTTTAGTTGGTGCAGTTAATTTAAAAAAACTCTCATAAACTTCAAAATAATTTGCATAGAGAAATAAAATGCAACATGAGAAGTTTCTTGATTTGACATTTAACATTGTATTTGACTTTTTATTTCTCACTTAAAAAAATTTCTAAAGAAATCTGAAAGTCTACATAAAGTTTTATATCTCTGTGTTTCCTCTTTAGATAGGAGAATAAACATCAATGCCTTTTACATTAATTAAAGTTAACAAATAAAAATATGGAAAAGAGTAAGTGTAATGACAGGGATAAATATTATGAAAATACACTTTCAAGACAGTAAAATAATTTGTCCACTTGTTGAAATCTCTAGCTGATGATTTGAGATTGAGGAATTGCTTCAACTGTTATAATTTTTCTTTCTTATCTCGCTCTCAGAAAAGGCTTGAGCCTTGGAGTCCTCGGTGGAACTGACTGAGGGCAAGAGCAGCACTAAGTCTGTTGTTGGTACTGAGCAGCAGGGAGGAGAAGGGTAATCCTTTGAAAAAGCAGGTCAAAGAACTCCTTTTATTTTCCTTGTTTCGTTTTGTGCAGAGGTTTCATGTTGGAAGGTTTCACCTTATAATCCTAGGTTTGTAGCTGCACTTAACCTGACCACGTGTACTACCTTTTGTTCTATAAAATTCTGATTTATCTTTATTCTTGAAGCTATGACAGTAGAGTAAGCTGAATGGGAGGAACAACTTTGGAAAGTGGAATAATGCAATTTAAAATATGACCTCCTAGTGTAGTGACTGATTAGGTGGAGGAGTATTCACTGGAATGGCAAAGACAGCTCATGTAATCTTTATTTCACTTAAACCCGAAAAGATAGACAGCTGAAAGTGCTGTTAGTGCTGAAATCTTTTAATTTACTTTTTCTGATGACCATTACGTATCGCTACCTGATAAAAAAACCCACCATTGTCTAAATGGATTTTTAAAAACAATTTATCTGGATGGTCTCTAAAGGCATTGACCACTGTTGCGTCTCTTTTTTTTAACTTGGACTTTTTTTTTTGACATCTAATTTTTCTTACATTCCATTTATGCATTTATGAATCAGGTAATTTTTTAAAATGCTATTTGTATACTTTCATATTCTGTTTAGTGTGAAATCATTACTGTCTGAAATAACATACTTATAATTTTTGGCATGTAAAGAACAGAGATAATATAACAGCTTTGTCTATTGTTTTTCTCTGTTAAGACAATGTTATTCAGCTTTTGCTTTAGGTTTTTGGTAGAAATTGATAGAAAAATATTTCTTCAGGCATTTTTAGCTTTTTTTCCTCTGACTATTAATTAGTCTACAGTATGCTTTTACTGAATGCTTCATTTGTTTAGTGTGACAGAAAATCAACAAAGACTTGCATTTTGTTCTCAGTCTAGTTTATACCTACCTGCCTATTATTCTCACTAAATACATTTTCCATTGACAGTGTTTGGTTATCTGCTATGTATAATTGAAAAGCCTCTTATATTGTTCATTTGTCATTCTCAGCCATGCATGGGTACGGACACTTGGAGCAAAAAATTGAACGTGTTTGCATTTGTAAATTGAATTCTTTGTTCTTGTATTAATCTTCACAAGTGGCATTTAGGCTCATTAAAAAAAAAACAAAGGAAGAAAAAGAGAGTGACTGTTCCTGCCACACCCCCTCTCCCCCCTAGCCCCTATTTTAAAAAGCTTACTTTCATTCCAAAGCCAAAATATAGTTGGTCTTGGTAGAAAGTGGGGGCAGTAGAGCTTGTGGAAGATTGACTTTTACTGTTCAGTACTGACTGTTTAATTTTTGTAATACAGTCACATAACAAATCCAGTAATGAAGGTATGAGAAAGAATAGATTTACAGCACAAAGCTTCATCAAAATAAGAAGGTAGCATAAGAAGACAACGGACAGAAAATGAAGAAGATTGGCATAGACACATTGGCTTGGTCTCTATTGCTCCAATGTCTGAGTGCACCATCTTCAACATGTTTGTCTGCATAGTATTGTTGAGGTAAGAAAAGTGTCTCAACTCATTTTTTCTAGTTGTTTCTGCCAATGGGTAATTGAGTAATGGAGAAACCGAAAGGGACTTTACGGTATCTTTGCAGTAAGACAAAAGTTCCTTAGATCTAATTTTAGACTAGCTATTAATATTAGCTCAGCCTTTGTGAACAGCAAAAGCTGCCCAGAACTGTGCTAGAAACTGAGTTTATATGGGCAGATGAGCCCTTAGACCCCCTCACTGTATCCTGCTGCTGTGCATTTACAAGTCGCTTGGATGTACCTGTACTGACTTCACCATTGGCTCCCTGCTGCTGCCATGTCCCAGGGCAGAGCCACAGAAGTGCTTCTTTCTGGAGCTGGTTTGGCCACTTTCCTCTCTAAGACTACAACAAGGATCACCACAGGAAGAAGAGAGGGGGATGATGATGAACAGAAATTTCCAGGAACTATCAGGCAAAACCAAAGGTCCAGCTAGTGAAATATTTTGCTTACAGCAGTAACCATTGGTGGATCAGTTCACTGGATTTTGTTTAGTAATTACACTTACTAAAGTGTACTTAGTAAGCTTGAGATTTTTTGGTTGGGTTTTGGGGTTTTACTTTCTTTATTGTGTGGTTGTCTGACCTCCCTTTGCACTTATGTAAACTTTCAGCCTTCAAAGAATCCTTTTGCAATGTGTTCCTCAGGTTTATGACCTGTGGGATAATTTTTTTCTGTAGGAAGGACGTTCCACTTTTATCATATAGAACATGACTCGTTTTCATTTTATGAAGGAGAAGTTGGGTTTTGGTGAGGAAGGAAGACAAGGATAAGGGCATATTAAATATTGGATGATGTTCCAGTTCAGATTAATTCCCTTCCTATGATAAACATTGAGCTTTTTTGTATTGGTCTCATGCACTGGGGTTCTGTTTTGTTTTTCTTTTTTTTCTGAGAGCTGGACTTTTTTTCTGATATCTGGCCAGGAATATATTCTTCTCTAGCTTCAGCATAACCTTTCTAAGTGTTTCAAATTTTTGAGCTGCTTAAACATCCAGGAATTATGTACTATTTAAGCCTCCAAGAATAAGTAAAACCAAAGCTTAAAAAAATACAGATGCTACAAATGGTTTCCAATCCAAATATCCATGTCTGTAGATTGATGGTACAAAAGAAAAGGTGCACTAGGCATTAAAAAAAGTGGGCTATGTTCTCTTGTCTCTTCTCCTCACCAGGAGGACTTTAAGCTTCTGTCAGTCTCACTTATGGAGTGCAGGATCTTTACATCTCTGCACATGGTATCTTTTTTTCCATCTCTAACTCTCCCTCTCCCTCCTGCAAAAAGCTACTTGCTTTTGGCTTCAACTCCTTTTTGCCAAATTACCTCCCTGCTGTTTAGTTTTATATATCTTTTGTCAAGGGATTCACCTTGCTGTCTTGTAGTCTCATAACTAGCAGGCAGTTTTCTTTGATGTAGTTTGGTGATGTTGGTGTATTTTGTTGCCCAAGATCTTGCTTTAATTTAAATGTAAGATTGTCAAGGCTTAATGAATAGTGTTGTTTATGGTCTCTTGTCAGCCCTTGGAACTGCATTCTAAATTTAATTAAAAAAAACACAAAGAGAGTAAACATTAGAAATGTGGGGATTCTTCATTTTTAATTTGACCGTTAAGATAGAATGAGTTTTCAATGCTAAGCAGTTTATAGGTGGCAAATGGAAAAATTTCCCAGATAGTTACATGTGTTTAACTAGTTATGAACTACATTAAAGGTCCTATAACAGGAAATTCGAGCACTGCAAGTGATGAGAAGGTCTCAAGGAATGTTTCTTGAAAAAAGCCACCATTGAATAGGGTCACAACAGCCTGGACTGTTCCTGCTAAGTTGCCTGTTGGGGTCCAAGGCAGCCTGCAAGGCAGAGCCAGAAAGAAAAATGGCCCTGATGGACTTACCCTGAAACATGCTTCAGCCAAATTCCATATATGCTGATACCTCACAGTATTTACAGAAATGATGACTCCAGAGGTGGAATTTCTTTCTTGCTTTCCCCTCTTCAACCTCCTCCCCCCAGCCTTCCTGAACTTTCCATGAATCAGGAAGGCAAGTTCTGAAGACACCTTGCTCCATAGAACAATATCTCATACCCATTCTCTGAGAGACAAGACCTAAAACCTTCCAGCACCTAGAGCTGTGGCATTTCCTGATCATAAAGTTTGAGTTTTTAATTTCTGTTACATTTTGATGGGCTTATCACTGATATTTAGTAGAAGAAGAGATGAAGAGACATCAGGTTTCTCAGCAAGAGGCTATTACTGCCCCAGTCCTTTTCTTCTTTCTGTGATTTCAGCCATCAAGTTGAGTAAAAGGACCAGAAGAGAGACCAGGCTGTATCCAGCATCCCTCTCTTTTCCACCAATGGGCAGTGCAACTGAATCACCCTAAAGGAACATAAGCAGATGCGATGTTCTGCACCATTCATTCATTGTGTTACAATTTGTATGCAGTGTGCACACAGAATGTATTTGTGAGGTGGGTCTGCCATAACGAGGGAAGCATTGGCACAAGTTGGCTGTGATCTTGAAGTTGTTGAATCAAACACTTTAAAAAAAATTCAGTTAAAAAAGATTTTTTGCACCAGGATTATTAAGTGAAATAACTAAAATTGAAACAATTCTAAATACATCCAAGAAGCAGAATAGTGAAGGCCTTGTAGCAATCACATTGATCTGGAAAGTTAACACAGAATCCTGCACTTTGACATTCATGTTTGGTCTTTGATGTTTTGTATCAAAGAAAGCTCCCTCCTTCATCTTTTTATTCAGAAAATGTTTTTCTTTAGCAAGCGATGTGTACTTTACCTTTTCATCTTATCCACTGTAGTTCAGGGCTGTTAAAGAACTACATTTGCTCTCAGTGGAACTCAAAATAGCTTGCTCTTTATTCAAAAAGAAGGTGCATAATTACACTAAGCCTGAACAATGAAATAGTTCAGAAAGTGAAATAATAAACACCAACACAAATAATTTTGTATGGTTTCACACATCCAGTGTACTGATTATGAAAGTTATTTCTATTTAGAGTTATTAACGATAGTTCTGCCACAATAATTTGCTTATGCAATACAAGGTTAATGAGAGAAACGGCAAAATATGACAATAAGGAACAGTGCATAATTAATCAAAATGTTATTTAAATCTGAACTTTGAAATAATTTTAATTATCACCTTTTAGGATAATGATATGGCAAAAGGGAGAGGGAGTGCATTTTGCCATCTGTGAGAGATTTGTATTCTTGCAAATGCCCATGCACAGCTATAAATACATCTGAGAGTGATTTTGGTACTGGAGTGTTGATAACAACTGGAGTTGAAGAAGTTATTTTGTTTTTCTCTAAGAGGAGTCTGTGCCAGATGAGCAAATACAAGATGGTCAGCAAGAAAGAGCTTGAAAAAAGAAGTGAAATAGGCGGTCATTATGCTAAGAAAATATGAAGAGTGTCTTAAAAGAAAGATTTCTGTAGATTATGTCCATCTCTTTTACTATTTACAAACCTGTCTACTTTGTAAAAGCAGCATTGCAAAGGGCATGATTGTGCATGCAAGATATTGAATAAACGCAAAAGTTTTCATAAGCTGTCTGTACTTTATGGATTTTGGAATAAAAAGTGTTGCATGTAAACTCTAAGGCATCATCACTGCTAAATTGAAAATTATATTAATAATGATTTAAAAATATTCTAGATATTTCCAATGGAATTCCAAATTCCAGTGGAATTTAAATAGCTCATTACAGACCTTTAAAAATAGATTTCTGAGAGGGTCTTTTCATGTTATGTTAATGTCTTCTTTTACAAAAAGTGCAGTTCCCTAACATACAAGTTTGAAAATATGTAATCGTTTTAGACTTTTGGCATTGTAGCTTTGATGAACACTTGTACATCAATTTTGCATTAAATGTCTTATTTTGACTTTGCTGGTCTCTAAACTGTCTCTTGAGCAATGTGGTAGCATTTATGAACAGTGATGAGGCTGGGTTGAAACTGATAGCAAAGTGCAATGACTTCATTCTGTCATGAATTGAGATGACTGTATTAGCATTTGATGTGTGAAATGCATTTTTCAAGCTTCCTGATATTTAAACATTTCTACTGCAAGTAAACTACCTCCAACCCATCTTGGGATTGATTATTAACTGCTTTATGGGATGATGCCACAGTATTGTTAATGGCAAACTGCGCGGATTGACTCTGAAAGATTCAGCTAGAAAAGAAGATTGCATTTCACATATTAGTTTTTATGCAAATAGAGAGAGCTGGAGACGTTTTCTGTGCTACAGTAAATGAGAACAACTAACTTACTACATGGGGAGCGGTTGCTGATAATACTAGTTTTCTTCCCCCTCCACTACACTCTTGCTTCTTTGTCAACCAGATTTTTACTACAAACATGAGAGTTTTCCTGCTGGACTGTGTCTTTGAATTGCAGTATTTGTTTCATCTGAGCCTTGTGTCTAAATGGATTTATGTGCTGATTGAAGAGACAACCCCTTTGATTACACTCTGTTGCAGAGAGAGGCATACAAAAAGTATGATTATGTGAACTCCTGTATCAGGCTCTAGCTGGTATATGAGATATGATTGCAGGCAGAAACAGGCTCACCATCTCTCTGCATTCAAGTCTCCCTCTTGATTAGAAGCAAAAGGGATAGATTATCTGGATGCAGAACCTAAGCTAATAGCCTCACTTTGGAGTTGATCTGCAGCTGATTGAATGGAAGAACGGGTAGAACTGGCCTCTGTCTGTCTGTAAGATGCTGCACAGACATATTCACCATGATTCTTGCATCGAGATTCTTTCCTCCTTAATAGGTTAAAGCCTGACTTGTAGGAAGATGTCCAGGCTTGATTAAAAAAAACCCAAACAACCACCCACCCACAACAACTCAAAACTCTAAGTAATGGAGAATTGCCGTCTGTTTTCTAGTTTTATAGTTTTTATACATGCAATTACGCAAGGGGCAGGATCCCACCAGAGTCAAAGAATGCAGCTGTGGAACACAAACAAAATCCAAGTAGAATGTGCAAACAGAAAACTGTTTCTTCTTCTGTGTGTTTCTCCTTCTTGCTGAAACCTGTCATCCCCTCATTAGCTTCTGGTGAACTAATTGCCTTTAATCAATATCATAGGCTATTATTTTGTATATAGAATATTAAATTTTTTTAGAAGTATAATTCTGGAAAGTCACTTCAGAATAGCTGAGACTTCAGAATATACTGGGAGTGTAATGAAAAAACACCCCTTTTTCTAACTTCTCTTGGATCTGGTAGTCAAGATGTGATATTTCATAAGTGCCATTGTAAACATCTATAAATAGTTCCAAAAAGAAGAAAAAACCTCTTTGAAGTAGTGTCACAGTAGCTAAGTATGAGAAATAACAAACCTCAAGTAAATTAGCATAATTAGATAATTACTGAATTTATAGTTTCTATAAGTCCTCTATCATTTGCACTAACACTGCATTAATTCTGTATTCTATTATAAGAGAGTGATAGATTATAGATCTACTATTAAACACTTATTGCCTTAGGCCTTTCACAGACATTTTTTGTGGACTCTGCTGTATTAAGTTTAAAATAAGTATTACTGAGTTGCACCGACAGTTGGTTTGGCTAGCTCCAAAAACTAAAACTAGCTCTGTAAAACTACAAAAAATATTCAGAAAATAGGGTTAACTAGTCTATTCCCAAGGCAGAAAGACCTACACCTATTCTGATTTACACAGGTTACTTTTCTAACCTCTAATCAAAAACCTGTATTTCTGCATGTGTCTCAACCTCCTTAAGTGTTGCTTTTCACTATTGCTGCTATGACAAAGTGTTTCCTCATATGTGAATTATTTCCTTTGTTGCAATCAAAGTCAGAGTGGTACGGAAATAGCATGAGTTGAAAACTGAAATTTTGTTTTGACAGATTTGCTCTAACAGAATGATTACTTTTTCATATTAAGTGCCTACTTTTCCCTTTCATACGAGGAAAATGAAAAACAAAGTAGAAGCAAACAATGAACTGTGAATTACTTTGATTTGGAGAGACTTGCAGCATGCTGTGAGTTTTAGGTCAGCCTTGCCCTGATCCTATTTTTTGTACGAGACAGGCTCTTCTTACATATTATATTCTTGTAAGTCTTGGTAACTAATTGAATACTACACACTCTTTCCAGCCATTTTACCTCTGCAATCCCATTCATTTAATTATCCACAGATACTAGAAGCTATCTAGAAACACAGGATGATAAAAAGACTACATATGTCAAGTTCACTCCACTGCAGTAGATGGAAATCAAGGAGAGTACATCAGGAAGTCATGTATCAATTAATTTTTTGTCTCAGATTACAAAACGTTTGACATTCCTCTGACAGAGGGGATTTGACAGCTATGACTGAAAACACGACCACTGAAAAATCTACCATGGATGAGAGCAGAGAGCTCAGGGGACACAGTCAGTGTGTTAGTACTGGTACACAGTCAGAAAAATAACAGTCCCAGAAAGCAGTTTATGCTCAAGGCTGCCAAAAACCAGCCAACCCAGCAGACATCCTCCATCCAACCTGTAGAAGTCAGATGTCTCATCTGACATGTGATGTTATCTGTGTGTTTGTGGGCAAGCTGGTGTGACTGATGCACTTGGCCCCCTTAACTAAACTAGCAGTAGTTTCGTAGAGGTTCCAAAGGAGGTAAAGACCTGAGCCACAGATGGGTAAGAATTTCCCTAGAAAACCCACAAAGGGCAAAGTGACTTGATAAACATATGAGCTTGGAACATGGATTTTGTGATTAACACATGAATAGTGGATGGTTTTTCCAATACCCATTTATCAAGGAGAAAAGAAAATTGTGGGTACATGCAAACCCTTCCTGACATAACCACTTTAGCCCATAAATATGACAGCCTAAGAGAGTCTTTTTGAGCTCTCCCTGCTAGGCAGCATGGCTTCACAGTGATCTCTCCTTTAGAGCCTTTAGAGCCTCTAAAGGTTGCTTCTCGAGGCAGAGAAAGCTTTCTACTAACAACAGATTTTCAGATGAGTGCAGTTTGAGTTCTCTGTAAATTGCAATTGGACTGCATGCCAGTGACTTTCCCCTTGAGCTGGGACACCTTTCAAGATCTGGGATTCCTTCCTTGAGACTGAGAGGTTCTTCCTTACCCAAGGCAAGAGAGATCTCTCATTTGCAGCAGATCCTCAGTAAGTAGCTAATAGAATGCTAAATTAATACTAATGAACTCCATGTACTTAATTCCTTTAGATACAAACCTTTGCCCAGCTCCAAGACTAAGATTGGATTTAACCACACCTAACCTCCATGAGGAGTTTAGAAAGTGAGGGGGTCCGCTCTGAATCTTGTGACTCAATAAGAGAGTCTCCCTTTCCCTTTTGCAATTTTGGTCTCTGTTTGTATCATCCTAAATTGATTCTAGCTTAATTTTTTATATATGTTTGATCCACAAGGTAAGTAAGAAGGGCTTGTAAGAACAGCCTTAATCCATGTAGTAGGAAGCAGAAAGGGTAAGAAACAAATCAGGGAGAAAAGTAGATTATGACAGAGAACAAAGAATGAAAAAAGGAAGGAATAAAGGCTCAAAGGATAGCTTGGAGCTAGAGGGAGAAAGAGCAATTCTGAAGCACTACAAGGTGCTTTGGGATTACTGCTACGAGGTGCTACAGTGATTGTTGCTTGGTGATGCTACGTCTGGAGACACACCATGCATGAACAGCTGTAAATAGATAACTGTGGCAAGGATGACCTGTGGCTTGGTGGGTCTGGAAGAGGAGCTCAAGAGGTGAAACGTGCACCTGACATATCAAACATCCACAGGGAAGAAGGGTTGCACTTTGTGTGCTTGCTATATGTCTGTGCCAGGGTTTGCCTCTTTTCATGGAAAGACAGGATGCCTTCATGAAAAGGCCTATGAGTTTATAGGACTCTGCTCTGCTCTGTGAAGTTTCCCAGATCACCCTCTATGGAGGATTTTCCAGTTTGTGTGTGGGGTGGTACCTTGGAATGCCAGAAAGCCTATCGGGGTTCCTCATTATCTTCTGGGTTGAGGGGCACCATGATTTTGTGTGTTGATGGTGTGCAAGGATGTAGGACTTGGGCATAGGGACATGAGGGTGAAAAAAGGGAACAAATATAACATGAGCATATTGAGATTTCCAAGGCAGGGATCTGAGACTGATTACAGTTACTGTTGCACCCTACAGCTGTCTCTTATGTGGTGCTGTATTGCGTTTAAGTGGCAAGGTTTTGGTCTCAGAAGAGATCAAGATCTGCCTGCCCCCATGTTGTACCTAGCCAGTTCTGAATAGCTCCAAAATGGATCCATGGCTGGCCAAAGCTGAGCCCATCAATAATGTTGATGACACTGCTGTGAAAACATATTTAAAAAAGGGCAAAGAATGCTGTGCAGTAGTTGTGAGAAAGAGGAGTGAGAAAAATTTGAAAGAAACAGATTTTTTTCACTATGAAGTGCTTTATTCATCTTGCTCAAATCACCAAGGAGGAACTCCAAGGATTAAGCTGCATGTGATCACTGATTCTGAGAATATTGTTGTGGCCTGAACCATGACACAGTAAGAAGGACCTTTGAAGGAGAAACAGATGGCATATAATTTATCTGCCCCTTGATATTGCAAAGGATTAAATGGAGCCTACTAATTTCAGCTTGTGAATGGATTTGTATCTGTTATGAGTTTATATGAGGGTAAAGAGAAAATAAATATTGTTTCATCTTCTGCCTGTTATGCGGTATAATGATAAAATATTTGTTCAAATGAGAGTGATTGCTAAATGTGTCAGAGTGAATTAAATCCTACCTTGTATGAGCCATACTGCACACCAGGGATTTTTTATTTTTTTTCCCCTCTTTTTTCCCCTGGATTGCTTATACAGTGTAAAATCACTATTACCATATTTACAAATAAGGCTTTGGCCCCACAAAACATCCTTTATCCATTTTAAAACTATGTTTTGAAGCAAACTAATTAATGACTCACGGAGAGCATCAAACCCCATGAAGCACTTCAGAAGTCATAATTTATGTAATAAAGTTATAAAATTAGACTGTGTTCTAACTAACAACTTAATCATATATATGAGATGCTTGCCCACAGTTGTCATCACTAACACCAGAATACATTGTCTCTGATTATAACTCAAGTAAGCGTAAGAGGGGTTTTAATGTTAAACTGCAATGGGCAAAAACTAGGTTAAACATTAGGATCAGGGTTTATGAAGTCCTAAACAATGCAGTGATCTGTTTGGGCAACTTATACTAGCATCAGAATTAGGCATAAAGAAATATTATGACAGTTCTGGCTGCCTCTACTTCTGTAAGATTCTGCCTTTTTTTTCTTCTTCATTTTTTTTTTCCCCAGGAAAGTTCCACAACAGTTTCCTGCAGGTCATACAAATCTAAGCAACTATGAGTTGATCATAAGGTCAGATCCATAATTCAAAGTCAGAAATTATAAGAATAACAACTGCTTGGAGCACAATTATCAGTTACTATGAGATTTGGCATAGTACTATTCCTTGGACAGGAATCTGTATACTGAAGCAGAGGAACAGAGTTCTGATCTTTGTTCCGAAGAGCAAATGTATGTTTAGAAAAGAAAAGAAAAAAACAGTCTAGGCCAAATAAAAATGAAAGAGAGGCCAACAACCCTCTTTTTCCCAAAAATACAATAACTTTGCCTGGGAGGCAACAGTGGAGATCATCTGAACTGGCCCCGTGCTCAAAGCAGTGTCAATGTTAACCTGGTTCTACATTGCAACCTGCAGTTGCTCAAGGCTGTTTCCATCAGAGTTTTGAATAGCTCTGAGTGTGGAGACTTTACAACTCCTCCGGTTAACCTGTAGTAGCGTTTGACTGCTCCAATTTAGACATGTTTATAATGTATGGTATCAAAAGTTCATGCAAGGGTTGCAGCAGTGCTTAACTATCTTGAGAACTAGTCTCAGGAAGTGTTTTAATCCTGTCGATGAGGTGATGAAATACAGCTGATAAGCAAATAATTGCATTTTGGTGGTAATGCGATGAATTTTTTTTGGAATTTATTCAGTATAGTGACTGTGAACTGAGTTGAGACAAAAGAAAGCACCAGCAATTTTTAAAATAAATGCTTCTCTGATCTTCTTTTAAAATTCTTTTTTGTTAACTTGATTAACTACAGAATGCTAATGGCCAATGTTCAGGCACTTGACATCTAGCTGTGTAGATTTTGGTTCTAGCCACTTTGTTTATTACCACTAAATCCTAGCAAAAAATATAGATATGAGAACTTCTTTCATAATATTATTTTCCCATGTAAATTGTTGCTGACATTTTTTAGGATTAATACTTCATTGTGAGTGGGTAAAGAAGAATGTTTAGGCACATGCATATGCTTATTTCTTTGAGATAAGTTATAAACCTCACCATTGAAAGCATTCTGAGATGCCCAATTTCAATTCATTTTCAATGTCACAGAAAGACAACTGAAATGATTATTTTTATATATGTAATCCTACCAAAAACTAGTTCCAGAAAAGCAGAAACAATAGCAGAGTTCAGATATTGCAAAATTGTATTCACCCCAGCAATATATTAGTTTTGAAGTTAATTCCATTTAAATGCTAACACTTTAAAAAATAATAAATTGAGGAGAGAAAAGTATTACTAGCTTCTTTATTGCCTTTAATCATACATCTAACCTAAAAGTGGTTTCAAATAGGCATTAAAGCACAGATTGCAAAGATAAGTGTTTTGCAAAAAAGCCATAAACCTTTGGCTCATGAATGAGAAATGTTAGATGCAACAAGTAATCTGACAGCTGCCATTGCCATTGAGTGAAGATGAGCTGCCAGTTGGATACAGCAGTGGGCAAACAGGAACTGAGATGTCTCCTGGTCACAGATGGATGGTCATCCACTTGGTTACGTGGCTTTCTCTGGATGTGTGCCATTTACTTGCACAAAGTGGAACGAAGATGCTGACAGGAGAGGCTTAGAGCAAATACAACATGGAATATAAAAAAGTCTAACCAGTTGCCAGATTGTTGTTCATATGTGGAAGAGGGTCTCCTGTGTCCTATCTGAAAAATGCCTGGCACTGTTGCATCAGTTAATCCCTGAACTTTGCTGCTGGTTAGCTGAACTGCTAACACCTGCTCCACAGGTTGCTGTGAGAAGATCCCTGCTGTAACCAGTTAGCACTGCACAGAATGCTGGGTGAAGCAGCTAGCTGATTCTGTAGAATAGAACAGAACAGAACATTTCAGTTGGAAGGGACATGCAGCAATCATCTTGTCTGATCACTTCAGGGCTGACCAAAAGTTAAAGCATGTTTTTAAAGGCATTCCCTGAAAGGCTCTTAAATACTGACAGGCTTGAAGCATGAACCACCTTTCTAGGAAGCTGTTTGACCACCCTCTCACAAAGAAAAACTTGTAAAATCCAGTCTAAGGCTCCCCTGGTGGAGGTTTGAGCCATTCACATGTGTCCTATCACTGGATACCAAGAAGAAAAGCTCAGTATTTCCCACTCCACTTCTCCTCAGAAACCCTCAGAAAGCAATGAGGTCTCCCCTCAGCTTCTTTTTCTCCAAACTAGACAAGTACAAAGTCCTTAGCTACTTATCACGAGACATGCCTTCTAGCCCTTTCACCAGCTTTGTTGTCCTCCTGTGGATGCATTCAACTACCTGAACATCCTTATTAAATTATGGGGCCTGGAACTGTACATAGTTCTAATCTAATCGTATTGGGTATTGTCTATGAAAACCTTACAATAATTTCTACATTTTTAATTTATTAATTCCACACATTGCTGTTTAAATGCTCCTGGGAATTAGTGCAACAATGTCAACTGCCTGGTCAGAAACTACAAACTAAACAAGACCTTTTGATATTATCGCCTTGGTGTTTTTTTGATTTTTTTTAATTTTTGTAGATTTTAGAAGTAACTGTATTTGTTATATCCCTTACCATTTAGCACAATAGTTACACATACCCAACCCTATTACTCCATTCCATATAAATTCCCCCTAAATTCCAGTAATATATTTAGTCTCTTTTCCAAGGTAGGCCTTCATTCTGTTTAAGAACATCTGCACCCTGGCCTGGACAACAAGATATCATCCAGGCAAAGCGACCTTCAAACCCAGAACTTTGGAAAGCCTCCATGGACTGTACATGCTCCAAGGAAGATGAAGATGAGGAAGAGGGGGTCCCAAAACTCCCCCAGACTCAATTCCCGAGGGGCGGGTTGGGGGGTGGAACGTGGCAAAGGCTGGAGAGTGGACAAACAGGGATTGGATGGACATCATTATAAAAATTGTAACACCTGGGTCAGCACACGCACATGGTTTGTATTTCCAGAGCCTGAGAGGCTTCATTAAAACCTTCCCTTATCTTACCTCCTACTCAATTTGCCCTGGAGTTTTTTCTCCCTAGGTCTTTTAGGCAACAACATGATTTAAAATTTGTCTTTTTGGCTTATTGTTTCAAATTACAATCTTACCCACTCAGCCCATCAGGTGCAAAAAATTAAAAGAGAGTTGGTAAATGTGCTAGCCCAAGTTTCTAGATACTGTTTCCCTTTCCTTAGGAATAAACCTGAGCTTTGATATCACTGCTTTTATTACAAGGTCTAGCTGGTTATCATTCTCCAGCTGTTCCCAGCTTGAAGAGTCATAAGCTGTCAATTGACTTGGAAGCATTTATCTTCAATGCGTTACTCTTCTTCGAGTCTGAAATTTTCAATATTCTCCTACCAGGCAAAGGTAGCTGTAAGAGAGGGAAAAAAACATGCCAGTTAGAGAGTGGTTGTTGTGCTTTAATTTTTTGAAGATGTTCCCAAAGAGCAATCATTAGAAATGAACAAGTACAATGTATTTTAACCCTATAAACTATTAGTTTCTCTGGCATCTTTTTTTCAGAATAGCCTTTAAATTACAAGATAGCTCTAGTTTGGCAAGCTGTTGAAGTGGAACCAGTTGCCTAAACAGAGATGTCTAGTATTATTTTAGGTAGTTGTGTAAGATATCCCTTCAGGTCCCCAGTTACAACTCCAAAAGCAAGCAGATTGCAGTACATCTTGTGTCCTATCTATCATAACCACCACATCATCCATCAGATGTTGTGTGTAACTGTTGGAGTCTCAAATGACTGCAAGTGTTTAGGCAGCTGATTAATGCACTAAGATGCCAAAGTCCGAGCAGTGGGATCTAGTGAGCTATTTTATTCATCCTAACAAACATACCTACCTTTGGTCAGCTGAACATCACTCTGGGGTACACTAGACTAGCCACTGACTGTAGTGGAAATGCAGACACATTGCCCATACCTGGATACCGATCTTCCAAACGCTTACCTATAATGAGGCTTACATGTATGGAGTGTCTCCCTGCTGACTGCAATCACTTTGTCTGGGTTCCCTGTTCCCCATCCTTTGGATAGGTTTGCACACATCTTATTCCTGCTTTCACTGATGGCTGTGTCAACAGACACACAGAGCCCCAACAGACTTCCTTGCCTGACCTAATCTGACACTTTCACTTTTTCTGGTTCAACGGCTGAAAATCCTATGATTCTTGAGATGAATTAAAGTTGCCTTTTGTGAACTAAAGAACCTGTTCTACCAGTAATAAAAGAAGAAAAGGCTTGAGTAAAGCCTATTAAAGCAACTGAACTTTATTTCATATTCATAGCAGTTTTTCAATGTTGATGCATTTTCAGGGAGTGATATGTCTGAAATGACAGTACCTCTACATGAATGAGTCCTTCAGAGTGCACTTAGTGATGAAGTAATACCTCACAGCCTGAGCTAATTAATTCCCGGTCCAGTCTCTTCTCCTCTCTACTCCTTCTACTGGTTCCGAGGCTCATCTTCTGCGCCAAAGTGGTTCAGCTAACCATACTGTTAGAAAATTAACATTGCAATAAAAAATGAGTATCTTTATGCTAAATTAGGGAGCTGACTCTGCTGAGCAAAATAGCCACTCAGTACCTGAGCCAGTGCAGTGTGAGGAGAGGAGTGGGGTCCTGTGACTTGCATTGAGGAAGGGCAGGGAGGTGGTGAAGTAGGACATCAGGTAGGCTGCTATGTGCTGCCTCTTCTTGGAGACCCTACTAGATTCTTTTTATTCTAGTTAATTTTAGTCAGGTATTAATAGGTAACATGCACCCTGCAGTTTTTCATGTAAAAATTACTCATTCTTTATCCCAGCGCTAAGATTCCCTTTGTTGTCAAGCTGTTCCTTAGAAAATCTATCCCTAAATGTGTGCACTTACTGGAAGTGATAAAATAAATACGTACAGGAGAAAAGAAATGTTGGCATTTTAAATGTCATAGTAAATGCTATTTCATGTTAAAGACAGTGAAGCAATAGGATAGAGGCTTTCTGTAGGGTGAGGAAAGAAACAGGTAATTTATGAGCAAGTAATAAATGCAAGAACACAGTAATTTTCCTTTTAGTTTTTCATACTTATCTATTTTGTTTCCATGTGAGAATATAAGTAAGCCAAAATCATTTATTTAAAATGTGAACAAAAATGGAAGAACTTTTCCATTAGTCTCTCTGCCTCCTCTTTGTTTACTTTTTCATATTTTAAATATTACCTTTTAAGAACCCAGCTCAAAGCTTACGTATGTTATAAAATCTCTGATTGTATTGTTGCACTGAACTTATTATATGTATAATAGAGGAGAGGCTTGTACCCATTTAAGGATTTTTTTACTGCAGGATAATTAAATTACCTACTAGACTGACATAAATTGACAGGTACAGATTATGTCTACAAAGGTTGCCCCCCCGATTTATATTCACATAGCTTTAACAGCAAAACTTTGTAGATTGCTGTTATTCAAATGAACAGTACCTCATTCAATCAGAAATCTTGTAGAGGGGGAACTGGTATAATTTTTCACAGTGTGCAGTACAGTAACAAAAGCAGTTTCTTATGCTTTAAGAGACACAGTCACAGACTACTCTTATTAATATTGAATCAAACATGTTCATCAAACACTTGTTTTCTCCTCATCAACACAAAACACATCTATTTCATGCAAAGACTGTGATTTAAACTGAACAATCTCCATCATATTAATGCTTCTGGCACAATTTCTGCTAAAATTGCATCTGAAATGATTTCACACACAGAAAAGGAAAGTCTGTACCTATTATTTAAAAAAACCCAACAGCAACAAACAATAGCAACAAAAACACAACAGAAAAAGTCTGCTAGAGAGCCAGTTCTACTCTGTGCTTCAGCTGTGACAGAAATATAAATCAGCATCTTCCATGGTATGTCTTTTTGGGGTATATTCTCTTCAGCTAAGACCAGCAGAAAACTCTGTTTATCTTCTCTGTGAATGCTATTCAAAGATGCAGCTAGAAATCCTGTACAAATGGGATATGAAACCAGAGTATGGATCCTGGTTTTTTATCCAACCAGCAAGTTTAAATGAAGCAGGCATTAAGCATAGTGATGGAGTATTTTACAAAGATGCCTTACATTTTCTGGGAAACTGTTTTCCTTCTCATGTGTTGCAAATGTCCAACATTAGCAACAATAGCATAAATAGCAATTGTAGAAGAAGAGTTACTGGAAAAAAAATAAATGCACGTTGCATAGCAGTGGAGATAAGGAAAAGGCTGAAGAATCTGGTGGTTTTTTTTTTTCTGTTTGTTTTTTTGGGGGGCGGTGGGCATGGGTGTGGGGTGAGGGAGGTGTGATGGTTTGGTTTTCTTTCCTTTTAAATTATATAAAGGAACTGTGATCAGTTGCTTGATGCAGTAGAATAGAAACACATATGCACATGTCAGAATATGGGAGTACAAAACTTTGCAGATGGACCAAGTTGTGTCTATGACAGCAGCAGAACCTGCTGATGTTATCATTGTGGTGATACTGTGTCCGTTCTGATATCCCCAGCTTGTTCTTGGAGTACTGGTGAAGGTGTTTGGCAGGTCTGCCCTGGATGAGTGTGAGCTTAACAAGTCTTTTCAACCCAGCATGTTCTGCGAAACATGATCCTACAGGTAGTCCTAAATCCTATTTTCGCTTGGATCTAGTAAAATCCCCTGCATTGAAACTAAATAGAAACATTCAGTTTCGTGGGATTTTTTCATGTGTTTTTGTTTGTTTGTACGTTTATTTTTTCCCAAACACATCCCCATAACATCACAGCACTGAAGACATCACCCTGGATGAGTTTTTGTCCCTTCATTTGAATCAAATTTATGTAAATGTGCTACTGAAATTATCTGTTACTACCTCATAGCATGTGATTTGGAGGCTGTTCACAGAATTAAACAAAAACTGCTGGAAGTGTAATGAGGTACCTTTTTCTGTGAAACAAAATTGTTGAATCTCAAAGGACTTTGCTTCAGGAAAGACAATTTTCCTATGATATTATTTCATCAGTTCTAAAAGATGCCTCCCACTTTTTCTGTGATTAACTACAGAATAAATTTTAAAAGTTTATCTGTTCAAAGAAAGATCTTTTGATATATTTGACATGCAATGAGACTGTTCAGATGCAGATGTTTGTTTTCAGACCACTGAAAGTATGTTTGGAGTATCAGTCAAGCCAAATACTTCCTTCCTCTCAGGAATTTTCTTTAGCAATCTTTTCAAAACAGCTTATTGCTTTTTAAATTATATAACATATTTAATAGAAGTCTATAGCCAATTTTTTTCCTATGTTTTACTGGATGTGTAATTTAATTTCATTAATAGATTCAACAGGGAACCTGAAATTCCCAAGAAAATAATATTTCATTTAAAAAAAATTCTACAGAAATTCGGTAGCAGCCAATAAATCTAAATCTAAATCACAGAACAGAAACAATATGAGAAGTAAACTATTTTTTCCTATTTTGCCAAAGTCCAGGTCTGAAAGATACAATTTCTTTTCTGTGTATTCATTTTTTCAGTGCCTTGCTCCACTGCTCTCCCATAGCTTCAGCTGCTGATTGCCAACATTGAATGAATCCTCATTCTACTTACCATGATCAAGATTAACCTTTCTCCAATAAATTCACAATTCTGACACTCTGTTTAGCTCAAAAACATTTTCTTAATTATTTTTTACCCTTCATTTGCTTCAGGCTCTCCATGCCAATGCCTCCTCTTTTCTGCTCATGTTATTATACCTATCCGCTGCACCCAATGCATAAATAAAAAAGCAAATTTTGCGTGGCAATAGCTTGGTGATACATAGAACATAATTAGTGCTGCAGATGTCTGTGAAGATTAAGACTGCTCAGCTCCTTTGCTGCAAAAAATACTCCATAGTACTACTGATTATACCATTTGCTTCTTGCATTTTGTTTGCTTGAGATGGAAGACAGACAAGTAGCTGTAAATGTAAGGACTGAAGATAGAGAATCTCACCACTGCATTGTTTTTATTGTCTAGGCTAATTTATATGGCAATTTATGTTCAATTTATGTTCTCTGAAGAAATCTGGAGAAAAAACCCCAGTGTTAACTGTGATTTCAGTGGAGATATAGCATCAAGGAAGATGACAAAAAAAGTCACGTTGTAGTGAATATTTTGTTGCAAGGCTGCTCAGTGTTTACTGTGAATGCATGGTTTGTCTCTGAATGAATCCAGAAGCTGCCTGTGTTAAAATATCACTATTTACAGACATACTAGCATTGATATATATCAGTTATATATACATAAATAAATAGGAGAAATTGAGAGAGAGATCAAAGAGAGAGAATGAGATGGTAATGTTAGAGAAATACTGAAGATAAGAACCAGGAAATTTTGGATCACTCTGCTGTGCAGTCTGGCAGATTTAATGTCTCAGCACAGGACAACTGTGAAGGAATAGTCTGGAGAAGAAAGGTGGCCTGGAGATAATTTTTTTGGTTCTTGTTTGTGAGAGAGCAGAGTTTTGCATATCCTTACACGAGGTCCCTTGATGGTCCCTTCTGGTAGAATTACTGAAGTCCATTTACTTCAGCCCACTTGAATCTCCTCTAATATTTTTAGGTGATACAGACATCACTCAGGCTTGTTCTTCTGGGCTCAATTATCCAATATGATAGCACCAAACTTCTAACATTCCCTCTTTTCTGCCTCTGTCAAGCTGTCCCTCAAAATATTGATCTGTTGCTTTAAGAGAGTATGAATGAAGAGGCTGGTGTTTTTAGGCTAACTATGACTTTGCTGTGTGATGTGTTATTTGTAGGTATCAGAATTGTTTGAAAAGCGTTTCATTATCAACTTTATATGAGTTCCTGCAAATAATGCAACCAGATTAAAACCCACCTCAGTAGCCAGAAGGATACTTCAACATGGGAAGATGTTTGGTAGTGTTTTCCTGTGTGGCTCCATGGAATTTCCCTGGACAGAATCTCTTCTCTTACAATATCTAGAAACACGGCATACTCTTGATTCCTGCCCCCTCAGAGTTAAATAAGAAAGACAAATCTTTCTGTATCTCAGGTCTTTTATAGATTATTCATGCCTAAGAGTCACTAAATGCTGGTTCTGCTTGGAATTTGGACGGATGCAAGGTAATTGCTTCTTTCTTTCTTCAGTAATGGAAAGGTTTAAGGCTTCACTTTATGAGATTTCCCTTTCAGAATATATCAAAATATCAGAAAAATAAATTTAGGGTCTAGAATTTGTGATTACATTTTCTTATCAGTAACAGTGTGACAGATTCATGGCTTAATGTAAAGCCACAAATTAGATTCAAAGTAGCAAACTGAGGGAAAAAAGCTGCTCAAATAGACAACGCCCAGTCTAATGGAGGGCCAGATTTAGAACATGGTTATTAGATACTCCCAAAATGCAAATAAGAACAGTAAAATCTTCATAATAGAAAACACAGAAGTATTGTGAGAGATAAGATGGGTTTTAAATAAAATCTCAATTATGTTACATCAGGTGTTAGCATTTGTCTGCTTTGTAGTGCACTTGGTGCTTTACGAATATTACATAATGAAAATCCCACTTTCATCAGCCAAGTAGCTATGAGTATAATTTTGAAAACTTCATTTTCATGAAGAGGCTCAATTGTATACTTACTGAGTAATGCAACCATGAGGGAAAGTTAATAATGAAAACACTTTTACTTCTTAAAAAAAATTCCACTAAAACCCAGAGAATATAATTTTCAAATAGCTAGTATTAGTTCATGTCAGTTTGAATCCCTTTAATCTTTTGACATAACAGTCAACACAAGCTAAAGCAAAATGTACCTATCTATCCATCCATAAAAGAATTATGTCTAGCTGACTGTAGCTCTGTGCTACTATGTTTAAGGGTATAACTGTCAATATTATCTTTGTCCAAGTTATGTTCTGTGGTTCCACAGTCTGGTTTGAACTCCAGGACTTTATTTATATTAACATTGTTTGACTTCCTTTTTTGCATGATACATTTATGAAAGGTAAGGTGCAGCTCTTAGCTAATGGAGTGATGCCTCAAGTGTGAAGGACAGTGCAACGATGGCATAGAATCAAAGAATCACAGAGTGATCAAGGTTGGAAGGGACCTCTGGATGTCAT
Source organism: Lepidothrix coronata (assembly GCF_001604755.1). NCBI lineage: Eukaryota > Metazoa > Chordata > Aves > Passeriformes > Pipridae > Lepidothrix > Lepidothrix coronata. The sequence continues at coordinate 5,548,095 of NW_016690255.1, read as the reverse complement.
CTGCTCCAACCTCCATGCTCAAGCAGGGATGCTTGCATCTATTGCCCGGGGTTTTTTAACATCTCAAAAAATGAAGACTCCACATCCTCCCTGGGTAACCTATACCAGTGCTTGGACATCCTCACAGTAGAAAACAGTTCCCTGATATTCAGAGGGAACCTCCTGTATTTCAATTTCTTCTCATTGTCTCTTGTTCTGTTCACCAGCATCAACCATTCCTGCATTTTTCTTGCATCTAAGCCACCTGAGTTGGAGATATGAGCTGGCATATCTGGTTTGGTGACACATTTAAAGGCATCAGAAGATGATTTCTTCACTAAGTAATCATGTTCCACCATGGAACTTGTGTGCTGAACTGAGGAAAAATCTGATACTCTTGAACCAGGTTTCAGTAAAATGAAAATGTTCACTTTTTTCTCTGCTTGTAGAAAGGAGACTTAAAACTACTGCAGAAACAAGAACAGCAAATAACTGCTGTTATGTTCTTTGTTTATTACAAAATTCCAGTTTAAGGGATAATTCAAGGAGTACATCTTTTTCAAAAAAAGCCCAAGATATTACTAGCTGATGTGAAAGCTTAACCCTAAAAGTAGAACTGGTCTTACTCTAAGTGAACAAATACAACAATAAGACAAAACAACATACTATACCATCGAAACACTGATTTATAATGCACTGTGAATCATCATAATTTTTTCCCTTCATCCATGTAGAATTGCTCAGCTGAGTCCCCCAACTTCCAATTCTAAATACATACACATAAATCCATACATAAGGTGATACATCTTTACTAAATCCCTTTTCAGTAGTTAAAAGCTCATGCCTATACCCTTAAAATCCAGTGAAATTTTCCTAACATCACTCATAACATGTGCTCCGCAACAGTAACCCTGCTAAAGCAGGTAAAGTTATACTTGCTGAATAGCAATCATAAAAATAAAATTTAAAAAACAGAAGGAAAAAAATTTATATCTGGCCAATATTTCTTGAAAATAAATATTTTAAAAGGTGCAGACTGTGGACAGACAACTAGTGAGCATCTGTGCCTATGGAACAACAAATAAGATATGCAATTTTGTGCTTTGAAAGAAGAATCTCTGAAAACTAAAATTGAAGGATGAAATAAAATGATCATATAATTTAGCTGTATGCAGGACAATATCGCTGTTGACTACCAGTGCATGACTTATAGAGCAACCTTCAATGAAAACTCAATCACTTTCTCTGTGTCTGGCAGTTGTTATCATGGGAAAGGCAAAGACAAAAGCCTAATATAACAGTACTGTAGAAAAAAAGAAACTCTGATTGGATTGTCTTTTTTTTTTTTTTTCTGTGTGAGGCACTGATGCTGGGAGATACAGAAGAAAATTATCATGCCAGCGATATGTGGGTGTTTGATTATTTGCAGTGATGACAGTAATTGCATTTTATTTGGGCTGGATAATGTTCATTTTCTTCACAACCCTGAGTTGGAAGGACAGCATCTTCCTTGCACAGCAAGATATTTTTAATCTGACACTAATAATAAAGGAACCATTGCTAGTGCCCATGGTTGCTTGTTTGATTCTTTCTCTGTATAAATGTAACCCTTTAATCCTGAATGGCTTGGAAAATGACCAGAGGGTGTGTGTAAATTTGAGATTCATCTCAGGGAGTCAGCAATTTCTTCCTTGATGAAAGAGAAATTTTGCCATCCAAAATAAAGAAGAACTCTACATGAAAGTAAATGAATGTCTTCTCTAACACACTTTGGACTTTCATGGATAAATGATTTTAGTTTTATACAACACTCATGTGCAGGTAATTATTGTACATATTCCACATAAGACAGATCCAGACAAATAAGATGCCTCTAAGGCATCTATAATTTTGCAAAAATTGCTGTGCTGTTCTAGAATGAGAGGTCTCCTAGCACAAATACCCTGTTTTCTTTAGCAACACAAATTGTGTTAAAGCAAGGCTCTTGACTTTAAAGATAATAGCAGAACTTATTCAAAGCATTTCAGTTTTTGTCTGTGGGAGGTTACAGTTCATAGACATCTGAAACATGTGAAAATGCACTTAATTAATGCTGTGTTCCATTACACTCAAAATCATGGTATGGACAAAAGGAATCAAAACTTGCTTATGGAGTTGAGACATTACTAGTTTAAATGTGTAATCAAAATAGAACGAGTTGTTATGAGTCCAGTTGCTATGATACTAACACTCATAGTCCAAATAAACCTAGGAAGGTCTTATTAGTAATACAGTGCAAAATGTTATTCCAGAACCTCCTAGCATCAACACCTGTAACGGGGAAGGGGTTACTGTATCAGGGAAAAACAGGTTCCAGAGATTCTGGAACGTGGAAAACTAAACATCGTTGCTAGTTAATGAAGTAACTATTTATTATGAAAGGTGGCAAACAGGGAAAAGGGAAAAAACCAGGCGCCTAAGCAAAAAAGGATTAGGGAGGAGGAAAAAGTGAACAAAAGACCCTATAAAGAAGGCTCGACACCCTACTCACCCAGGTGTCACCTATATGAGAGTCTTACCCACTCTAACCAGTAATAAAGCCTCTCTGCAGCAGCTGCGTGTTCCGAAGGGCTGGTAGGCTCCCACATTAGCAGGCGTCCCCGCTAAAAGCAACTTGGTCCTTTGTGAAGAGCCGGCAGCGACCAAGGAAAACGTGTCTGCTTATATACAGTTCATTGAGAACACCTGCCCCGGGGAGGTGTGGCCAGTACCGCCCCGTCAGGGGTTCTCAATCCCACCCCCTTGGTTATGTAAGTGCACCCCTTCTGCGCATGCATGAGCACTTTGGAAATCCCCTCATGCAGGCGCAGTAAGTCCTGAGGGGTCTTTCCCAATTGAGTCTGGGGGAGAACCTTCATCATGTCATCGTCACTTTCTCCTCCAAATGCCCTTGACGAGCCATTGACCAATCACAAAAGACCAATTAAAACAGTTTATGCAGAAGTTCTCCCTCCAAGGCCAAATTCACTGTTTTATCAGTGAACTTGGCAGGGAGAACTATAAACTTCTGCAGGTGGCTAAGGACAAACACAGACCAAAAATATCATCCCAACTCCGTCCCAATTCAACACCTTTTCTTCAGCTGAAAACAAAGTTGACCCTCCAATGTTGCTTTTTTGGTACCCCTAGGTGGTTGCGAGCTATACGGTATATGCCTCCGGTAGGGTCACCCATGCCAGACAGGTCAAAACCGTAGGACCAGATTTAATACATTCTTGGGCAGGATGAGCTCATTAGCCTTCTGGCAGTCATCCTAGGAGAAGGACAACTCTAATCCCAAACCCGGGTAGATGGAGCTCGCTTAGCCCTGTAAGGCCATCCATCTAAGAGAAGGTCACTCTAATCAAACCTACGTCCCCAGGATCTCGCTGCCACTGTCCAAGCTTACTCGGCCCTGGCAGATGAACCTCAGAATTAAAGGGTGGGTTCAGTTCCGCGCATACTGCATCTCACCTAAAAAATCCACTGCACAGGCTTGAAGGCTTTACCTACATGCAAAAAGTCCTGTAGCGACGGGTGAGGGTCGAAACGGCAGGTGAAAGGTGCACTGGAAGCCGCAGACCCAATCCTGCATGCAGGTGGTTCAGGATATTGGTCATTTGAGACTGACCGGAGATGACAGTCTCTTGGGGCAGCACCCTGAACGACCAAGCAGCCTTTTCAAGGACAGCACTGCTTGCTCCACTCGGAGAGGGGCCTAGAAAAGGTGGCCTAAACAAAGCTCATCTCCACTTTCACCCGGTTGGTTAACCGCAGGCCAACGGGCATCTTCCTCCAATGCAGTCGCACAAAGATCAAAAGACAAAGGCATGCACCTGCCTCCAAAGGTGTACCTAAATTAACTCTAGCATGCTGGAACATCAGAACCATGCTCGATTCTGCGGATAGCGGACGTCCTGAGCGACGTTCTGCCCTAATTGCCCATGAGCTGGCTCGTCTCAACATGGACATTGCCGCTCTCAGTGAAGTTCGCCTTCACGAGGAAGGAACCCTCAGAGAACATGGTGCCGGTTACACACTCTTTTGGCCAGGTAAGCCCAGAACCGAAAAACATCTCTCAGGTGTCGACTTCATGATCAAAAACTCTATTCTTCCCAAACTCAAAAATCTGCCAATAGGAGACTCTGACCGCATTATCTCCCTATGCCTTCCACTCCACAACAAACAACATGTTGTTGTCTTTAGTATATATGCCCCAACTCTCTAAGCTGACCCTGCCGAAAAAGATAAATTTTACGCTGACCAGTGACGCCTTACCCAAAAGGTGCCTGCTGATGATAAGATGGTGATTTCAATGCCAGAGTAGGTAAAAATTTTGAAGCCTGGAAAGGAATATTAGGCAAGCATGGTGTTGGAAACTGCAACAATAACGGTCGACTTCTGCTAGAATTCTGTGCAGGGCAACAGCTCACCATCACTAATACTATCTTTCAGCAGAAAGATAGTCTGAAGACAACCTGGATGCACCCCAGATCTAAGCATTGGCACCTCATCGATTATGTCCTGGTGCGAAGGAGAGATGTCTGTGATGTCCACCATGGCCAGTGCAGAATGCCAAACAGACCATTGGCTTGTGCGCTGTAAATTCAACTTCAATCTCAAATTCAAACCTAAAAGCGGCAATATCTCCAGGAGGAGACTCCAAGTTAACAATCTCCAATCAGCCACAGTAAGAGACAGATTCTAGGCAAACCTTCAAACTAGGCTTGAAAACCATTCCACAGATTCTGCAGATTCCTCTCCTGAAACAATTTGGCACCATATTAAAAACAGCATCCTGCAATCCTCTGAAGAATCCTTAGGGTTCTCCCTCAAGAAGAACAAGGACTGATTTGACGAAAACAATCAAGAAATCCAGGACTTGTTGAGGAAGAAGAAAACCGTCCACCAAGCACACCTTGCACTGCCTTCCTGTCACGCAAGAAAAATGGCCTTTCGTCTCGCATGCAGCAAGCTCCAACAGAAACTCCGTGACATCCAGAACAAGTGGTGGATCGATCTGGCTCAAAAAACTCAATTATGCGCAGATACGGGTGATCACAAAGGTTTCTATGAGGCCTTGAAAACAGCATACGGGCCTACATACCAGGTACAAAGCCCTCTACTCAGCGCAGATGGTCAAACACTTCTAACAGATAAAACCTCCATTCTGAATCGATGGTCTGAACATTTTCAGACTCTTTTCAGTACCATCCGTGTAGTTCAAGACTCAGCAATTCAGTCCATCACACAACAACCAGTAAAATATGAATTGGATACTGCCCCCACTTTAGGAGAAACCCTTAAGGCTATACAGCAGGTGAAAATCGGCAAGGCAGCTGGGATTGATGGAATTCCACCCGAAGTCTGGAAATATGGGGGCCTTGCACTCCATACCAAATTTCACGAGTTCGTGGTGCACTGTTGGGAGCTCGGTGAACTACCATCAGACCTTCGTGATGCAGTCATTATCACTTTGTATAAGAAGAAAGGTATTAAATCCGATTGCTCAAACTACCGTGGTATTACTCTGCTCTCCATTGCTGGCAAAATCCTGGCAAGAATACTCTTGAACAGACTAATACCTACTATAGCAGAAGGAATCCTACCTGAAAGTCAGTGTGGCTTCAGAGCCAACAGAGTACCACAGACATGGTATTTGTTCTCAGACAACTGCAAGAGAAGTGTAGGGAACAGAACAAAGGTCTTTATGTAACCTTTGTCGACCTCACCAAGGCTTTTGATACTTTGAGCAGAAAAGGTCTGTGGCAGATTTTGGAACGTTTAGGTTGTCCCCCCAAGTTCC
>NW_016690255.1:5494763-5540302 GCF_001604755.1 Lepidothrix coronata | reverse complement strand
GTTCACATTTTCCTGTTTCATGAATCAATTTAAAACAATGTAATAGAAGAGTCTGAAATATCATTCTAATTTCTTTCTTCTCTTAATAAAGTATTTTTAAATTGAGCATTCATTTGTACTTACAGGTAATTCTAAACACTTCTCCCATTTCCCTGAAAATATTTCTCAATATATTAACTAATTTTTCTCTCCCATAACTTCATTTCTACTACCACTTTGTTTAATTTTAGAAATAAAATAAAGCTTAAGCTTTATTTCAGCTTAAGCTTTTATGTCTGTACAATTTTGGAATATTTTATAAAAGAAGTCTGAAATGCAATGCTTTTTTATTGTGTTTAAAGCAAACACGCATCATGCTTTTTCATTTAATATTAACAACACTCTCTTCTCTCACTGAGAATGTTACAATGGCACGGTATTGCACTGTGAGATTTTTGCAAAGATTAATGGTGACCTTTTGGACTGACTCAGACTTTGTATTTTCTATGAATAGCTTTCAGTTCCCCAGGCTGATTGACCACCCTGAAAAACCACAATAGAACACAATAATGTTTATTCAGTGTTTGCTCAAACAGTGACAGCTAGCCCGGGACAGTCCTACAACTAATGCTATTATTAATAATAATTCAATATCTCAGAAAGGATTTGCTGTTCTATGAGTGATTGACTGTGTCATAGGTTTACTTGTTCTAAAAAACCAAGCAGGGAATTTTTCTTTCCCCTGCATCACTGTAAAAGAAAGATGTTGAAAGAGGGAGGGGAAAGGTGTTTGCCTCGGTAATTGACACACACAAAGGAACTAACCAGCAGATCTGCATTCCAAGCTGATGGCCCTCTGAAGACTATGGGGAGGGGTGATAAGTTTTTTTCTCTTCTTGGAAATGGGAGACACTGCACTTTTGCCTTAACTCAGGCAAGGTGTGTGTTGGAGGGGTCCCAGGCACTTTGTTTTTCAGCCTGGTCATCTGGCTGTTTTCTGACCCCCGTTTGCCTCCATTTTTCCTGAGCTTTGTTCTGCCCTCAGCCCAGACCTGCTCAGACTTCATCGGAGAGGCTTGGCCCATCTGCAGAGGAACTTTTTGGGGAGGAGGTTGCCCTCTCCCTCCTCTGCTCCCGTGTTGTCAGCAGTGTGTATCCATTGACGAAAGGGGGGAATTCCTGGCCACAGCCAGCTGCAGACAGTGTGAGTTTTGTGGGAAGAGCCCCCTTTTTCTCCTTTTCCCCTTCTCAGTGGGGGGGGAAAGACCTCCATTTTTTGGCTTCTCCCACACACCAGGGCCTCACGTGGCAACCGCCAGAGCCCAACAGTCCCCCCTGCTGACCACCACAGAGCAACTGCAGGCTCTGCTCCTTATTTTTTGCCAAAAAATGTCGCCAAAAGGCAGAAAGTATTGAACTGTTTCCTTTTTGAAGGGGACTTTCAGGTACCGGATTATTGTTTAATTGTTTTTTTTGTTCTTTTGTTGTTCTGCCAATACACATATATCCTTTAATATAGCTGTTATTTTTTCTTTCTCCATACTTCCTCAGTTGGAACCTCTTAATTTTGGATTTACAACTGCTTTGAGGGAGGAGTTTGGTGTTCTTCATAACTCATCCTCCTTAGCAAAACACTTTAGTTTCATTAAACTGAGACAGACTGTCAGTTGTTTGTTGTTGGGGTTGACAGCAGGTCTGTCAGCAGCCTGGCACTTATTGACGAAGCAATAGAAGCAAACCAGATTACAGTATACCCCTGAAATAGACTTCCTGTACTTTCTGCAAGTCACTGTGACTCTGCTCTAGCTGGGTCATGATGACTCGACAAAAGCTGTGTCAGCATGAGTTTGCTATTTTGAAGCCAATCCTGATGTACGTGTACATGAAGGTACCAATAGTAGGTTGACATGTGTATGGCCTGATGTATGTTTACATGAAGGCACCAATAGTAAGTTGACATGTGTGTTGTGTGAAAAATATAAGTGTCTGCAACCCGTTGCAATAAAGGTCTTCCAGTCTTTTTGCTATCCTGTCTCTACTTTGGAAGAAGATTCTATGTCGCTTTGGCCATCTCAGCATAACAGCGACAGTTTGTGACCCCTCACAAACCCTGCCTGGGAATGATTTGAGAGAAGTGTGAATTTGTACAGTCCAGACGGTACCAGATGCTGTAAGCATAATTAAGACAGAGATATCTCAGTTGTAGCATCTGTAGGGGTTTCTTGTCCCCCTTTACTTATGCATATAGAAGTAATTTTATACTTCATAATTTCATTCCTTCTGTTTTATGGAAGTAATTTAAAGGCAGTTACCACACCAATACTCCTGTTTAATCCCTTTCCTACAGTACTGTGTATTTGCTTGACTGCTTCTGGTAAAAGTCCAGCGTCCATGAATCTCCCAGGTTTTCAAATCTAAGTTTCATGTTTCATGACTTCTCTCTCACTTTTGAACACTGTAATTGTGGCACTCTTGATTCTTCAGGTCCTGTCATCTGAGCAGCCATGTAGGTTTTTTGTGTGTAAAATGTCAGTCTCAAGGTAGCAGCACACGGAAAAGTGCAATTTAGTTAACAACCTTCATCTGGGTTTTTCTTGACAGGATTAATCTTGCACCTCATATTTATTCCATACAAATTGCACATTAATAACTTCTCTGGGTGTCTTAGGAAAGGCCTACTCCTGTTAAAAGTACTTGTACTTACAATCCCTTGTCTGTGCTAATTGCAATCAAATAAAAAAACTGCTAGGAATTGAATTTCTCATTATCTGGGAGGTATTTAAGTTCCAGTATGGAGTGCAGTATGCAGTATTCAGTTCTGCCTAAAAAAAATATAAATGTAAGAAAATTAACTGTTTGGTAACAATAACAATTATACTCAGTATGCATCTCAGCTGAAAGTGAAGTCTCTGTTTTTCTTTCCCTCACATGACCTTCCTTTCAGTGAGAGCTGAATCCAACCCTGCTACATGGACAACAAAAGTTCTGCAATTGAATTCAATGGAACATTTAAAGTTTTGTTGACTCCTTGGAGATAGAACTTGCATCAATATGTATGGCGAGAAGATGCCTTGACAACAAATGGGAACTGAATATTTTCATAGCTGCTTTTAAAGCAGTACCCTACTACCATTACTGTTGCAATCTCCAGTGTAAGGGCATTGTGTACTTAATCCCCATAATCTAATTCTGCTTGGTGAGTAACATTTTGTATTCTGATATAACTGTTTGGTAAATTAGAAATCGAATATTCTATATTGAAGTGTTGCAAAGTAAAAATGTAGATAAAGACATCTACTTAGGCTTCTGTGTGACTTTCAAGTTGGGCCAATCTGTTTTATTCTGTCCATGACAGGAGTGAATACTAAAAGTGTCAGCATAAGACACAAAAGTTTTCTCCAAATGTCCAGTTATATGAAATCTTGCTCTCAAGACAGTTTGTCACAAACTTTGAAAAGGTTTACTTTCTTTCTGATATAGAAGAATTAAGAAGAGGTTAAGGCAGGATTTTAAAATTTGAACAATAACTCTTAAACTCAGAATTGTAATCACTTTTGATGTGAAGTTGAATCAAAACTACAATCTCCTTGAAATTTTACATTCTTATTTGGCATCTACATATCTAATTTTATCACATTTAAACTGTATAAGGCAGAAAAATATATCCAGCTATGTACTTCAAGGTTTTTCCTGGTCCTCTATTAAATGAAGAAAGCCCTTTCTGGTTCTCCTGTTATCCTGTATAACATTATCATTGCTCCTTTTATGCCTCCTCTGTAATCTAAACAATACAAACTTTTTTTATTTCGTACTATACAGAAATCCTGCAAATTTATTTCTCTATGGAAGAAATGGGCTGAATATTAGAACTGTTTACCTCTTTGAACATCTGACTTTATAATTCATAATGCCTTCAAAGGTCAGACACTCTCCTGACACTGCCAAATGCCATTAGGTAAAAAAGATCAAGATTATATACCATCACCTTATTTGATAATGCATGCATTGTGACACTTCTTGAATCTGTGTCAGACAACCCCAAATCTCACAGTTTTAACATAAAAATCAAGATATGCACACATATGGGTAGAAGGCTACAGAACAGTAACCAGAAACTCATATAGGTGAAACCTAAACTGTTTTAAAGGTAAATGAGCTCTTTTTGGTTTAGCCCTGTGAAACTTGTTAGTAAAGAACATGCCAAAGATGACAGAAATCCTTCACAGCTAAAATATCTAACAGTTTATTTCCAAGGACACACAGTGGGCCAAATTCTTCAACTGAGCTAAGGAAGGCATTAAATAAATCAGTTAGCTGGTGAAAAAAAGGAATTTAAGAACAAACGTTCAGAAAAACAATGCAAGAAAATACCTGACTGGTGCTTGCAAAGTTATCAATGTTCAAGCTTTGTGTAGTTTCCAGAGTATCTACAGTTGTGTTATTGGACTTGTTGAACCTGTAGAGCCTCTTCAGTAGGATTTCTTCTGGCTGAACTACCTGGTTTGGCACCTTTCTTTGACTGATTCTTTCAACCTGATAAGTGAGGTCACTTGGTTAAGATCAGAGAGTTTCTGGATTGTTTCTGGATTATTTCTGTTTTCTCACTGATGTTGTCCAAGGTAAAACATGCTATTAACTGTGTGAAAATATGGCATCTCAACCTGCTCATGCAGTCTCCATAGAGCTGAAAGACATTTGCGATGCAAAACTGCAGGGATATAATGTTTTGGCAAAAGGTAAAAGCCCCAAATTTCTCAATCTGTCTTGGTAAGGGAAGTGCTCCAGTTCTCTTATAAACTTTGTGGTCCTTCTCTGGACTCACTTCAACAGTTCCATGTCCTTCTTATGTTGGGGGCACCAAAACTCTATGCAGTACTTCAGGTGGGTTCTCACAAGCAGAGTGGAGGGGGAGAATCCCCTCCTTCAACCTCCTGGCCGTGGTCCTTTTGATGCACTCCAGGATTTGTTTGGCTTTCTGGGCTGTGAGCGCCCACTGCTGGCTCATATTGAGTTTTTCATCAACCATCTTACCCCAAGACTTTCTCTGCAGGGCTGCTCTCAATCACTTCCAGGTGTGTTTGGGATTGCTGTAACTCAGGTGTAGGACCTTGCACTTTGCTTTGTTAAACTTCACGAAGTTTGTATTGGTCCATCTCTCAAGCATGTCAAGGTCCTTCCGGCTGGCATCCCTTCCCTCCAGTGTGTTGACTGCACCACAGTTTTCCTTGTTTGGTTTTTTTATCTATCACAGTGAGCCAAACCTATCCCAGAGGTTTTTGGCTTTGCTTTTGAAAGTATGAAGAAAATCCTCCCTCCTCTGATGTCCACAATTACCTTTACCTCATTCTTCAAGTGCATAATAAAGAAAACTTATGCAAAGCAAATATTCAGTGTTCAAGAACAAGCTAATTGGGTTCTTTTCATAATTGGTAGTTTATTGCAGATTTGTATTCAAAACTGATCCCACTGAACACGCTGAGTTGTGGAAAAGAGACACAGTGCTTTTATATCACATGCTTTTCTTAGCTGTCAAGCCTAAATAAAGAATCCCTTATTTTTATTTAGAAAAGAGCTTCACAATATCTTCAGCAACAAGGAATAGGCTTTTACAGGTTAATGCTTGAATTGGTGCTGTGTCAATATTACTGTCCCATTCAGAGAGAGTGCAAGAACCTCCCAGGCTTTATGTTCATCCCTTCTACCTGAGCATCCCATTTTGAAGTATTACTTGTAACTAAAGCTTTTTTTGGGCAGTAGCCTACAACTCACTGCATCTTTCCCCAGTCTTCTCTTTTCAGGGCACTTAGGCTGTATTTCAGGAGCAGGGGTAGAGCAATTTCTTTATTCCTGTTTTCAAATTGCATGTCTCAGAGTACTAGGCACACGGGTCTTCAGTAAAATTCCCCATCAATGACACTGAAGAAGAAGAGAAACAACCATCAACAACTTATATACTTATTCTGTTGGGTATATTAATGTCTACAAATAGTCAGATACAGATTACTTTTGCAACAAAAGCTAATCTGTGCCGCTGACTAATTTGTCCTTGGATATTTCCCAAGTATAGTAGACGTAAAGGCTAAGTAAAAAAAAATCTGTGTTGTTCACAAATGTAATTTCTCTTCATGAAGCCTGGAATCCAGCTCATGCTATTTAACATATTCCATGTGTCTAGAAGTTCATTGATCTCTAGATACAAAAAGAATTTAAGATTAAAACTAAGAAATTACCATACCCAAAGAGTGTTTTCCCTCCCAGTTGCTCATCTCTGCACTCTAAACATCTTGGCATTATGTTAATTTTTATGAATTAATCTCCACAAGCCGATAATATTTTCCTAAATTCCATTTAGCTGCTTTATGGACAGAGCTTGCTGCTTTGCAAAATATATCGGTTTGGGGCATCTTTGTTAAATGTAGCTGTGCAACAAGAGAAACTATCCAGACTGCAGTTTACTTATTAGGAGAAAACATATACAGGTTTCAATTAGAGATCATGGGGAAAACACATTATTAAATAGAAAATTATTTTTAATAGCCTTTGTTACAAATAGAATTTAACCAAAATGAACTTAACTATCAAAGAAGTATTTATGCTTGCATATAAAGTCAACATCTTGAGTAGCTAGAATATATTTTTCAGATTCAATGGATTTTAAAGGAGAAACATTTGCCTTCTCAGGTTTGTTATATAAATAAATAAAAGACTTCAGAAAGCAGGAGCTGTGTTTTCATCCATGATGAAAGAAAGACAAAGTCAGTTCCATTTAGGTATGATTACTTGATAAGATGCAGTTTGGCAACGGTTTCCAACAATATTATCCACAAATCCAGACTCTTCTTAAAATCTTAGGTCTGTACACCTTTGTATGGATCTCTGTCAGCCCATTATTCCCATCCACAGAAGTATTTATTTGTCTTGTTTATGTGTGCCACAAACCCAGCTTTTGTTGGCCATCTCCAGATATCACAAGACCATCATTTAGTAAAGATGTGGAGAAGTAACAGGGCAGAGGATGGTGTGAATCTGATCTCTGCTGTATAGAAGTTTATAGGAAAATCTCTCTGTGTGACTGTAGTTCTTTCAGATATGGTCTTCATTTCAGTTTTCACAGAATCTCTATTCTCTTGCATGTTTTATTTTAGTTTGATGAGCACTGTTATGTTTGTTCTCTGGCCTCTGTATCTCAAGTATTAAACTGAAAAAATCCCAGTGATTATGAAAGACATTTTCCTGATCAAAGCGTAATCTTTCTGCCCCTGGGTATTGCATTCACAAGAAAGACTCACGTATTAACCTTTTCTTTATGGACTCATTAGTTCAAACTTACAGCTATGGATCACAAGAACATAAAGGCAACAGCCTTTCATTACTCTCTCCAGCAGCACCTTATGAAAGAGATTTTATATATTCTCACACAAAATATCAGGGGATTGTTAGAAATTTTCTAGTCCTATAACTCACTCAAGAACAAAAATGAGCTTCAGGAATAAAGTGAGAATGAAAGGATACTGCAATGCCTTAGCTCTTTGGCAAGACAATACTGACTGCACAAATTTTTCAGAATATCAACTCAAATAACTTTACCCAAAGAGCAAAACTGGCAAAACTACAGATGACACACATGAAACTAGAAACCGTACACAAGATCAGACACAATCCTGTGGCCTCTTCTTTATTGATGGAGTTCACTTAACATTTATCTGAAAGGGTCAGAATAAGGATCTCAAAATCTGGCCTCAATAGAGTTGGTGAAAAAGAGAAGGAAACTAATGCATCTTGCTGCTGAATCTTATAGTGGGAAGAACATATGCAGTTTAGTAAGATGAGATTTTGAAGTGAAACTCGAAGAAGATCAAAATACTACCATCTCACAGTGACGAATAAGTATTTGTGCGAAGCAGAAGGGCTGTGTATATATCAGTGTGCATGCTTGGTAAGAAGAAAAGAAGACAGAAATAGGGTCACAAAGGTGCGTTGAAATAAATGTAAAGGCACACCTCTAGACTCTGAAGTAAGCCTGGATCTTGAGCCTATTTTCACACTGAGCCAGGTCTGATTCACATCATTTAATCTCAGATGATTCAGAGGAGCTTTAAACCTCTTTTGGAAGGATTTTAAACAAACAAATGTAAGTTTCTTATGACCCAGGTAACAAGATGATGGTTTATCTTGGATCTTTCTGAGCAATATCTTCAGGAGTCTGGGCACCAGCAAGGTGACCGGACAACGTGTAGGACCTCTGAGCTCTGTGTAGGTTTTCAGCAAGACTTTGCAGTCTCAATCTAGTCAGAATATCCTAGAGGTGTAAAGCAGCCCCACTCCAGTGTCTGATATGTCTCCTCTCTAATCGTAGTTGAGGGAGAGAGACAGAAGGAAGAACCCTCAAATCTCAGTGCTGTTATCCATGAACGACTAAAGAATTATTGATGTTGAACCTTTTCAATAGAGATGTTTGCAATGCATTACAATAACTCACTTAGCAATCACCGATAGTTCTGATCTAACAAAATTTATGTTCTATACATGAAATAATGAGAATTGGAACCCAATTGTTTATTCCAATGACGAGAACATGATTTAGACGTTGGCAGTAAAATAGTTAAATTACATTTCAGAAGTCAAGATATAGTTGCCTTCTTCCTTTGAAAATTTGAAAGGTAGCCTCAAGCTGGGTTTAACAAAGTAGTTACGCATAGGAAAAACAGCACATCCCTGCAACACAATGTCAGCCAATATTGTGTTGTTTGGTGGAAGGATGTGAGGACTGACTGTGCTGTGGTGTGTCAGGAGAGATCAACATTTATTTAAACTGTTCAGAACACACAGGATAACTTTCAATGACTGTTAATGGGATGTGGAGTTCTTTCATTGTTCTCCACCTCTAAGTGCCCTCTCCTACATTACTTCAATATAAAAGTGACACATGAGAATTTGAACATTTTCAAGTATAAAAACCTCATTGAAAGTCATCTGTTTCTCAAGTTTTTAAAAATTTTGGGCAGGAAGTGTGTTTTTATATCAGACTGACTTTTCTGTTGAAATTATGTCCTCTTCTCTATGTTCTCTGTCAGTGCTTATTCTGTCTGCTGCAATCACTGTCTTCTGCTATGGGCTATCAGACTGCTGCACTTGTGTGGCCAAAAGTCCTTGCTTACAAAGAGAAGCTAGGCTGTGTTTTACTTTGCTAATAAATGAGAAATTTAACTACTACAGGGGATGTCTTGGCAAAGGCCATACTGGTGTTAAGGTGAAGCATTCTGCATTTACTCCCCTTGTATGTCTTCAAGGTCAAGACTGCTGAATCTGAGTCTGGAGTAACCAGATGTTGCTCTCTCTAGTTGTCTCTCTACAGACTCTCAAGTCCCCTTCCTCTCTAGTTCATCCACACCTTTAGTAAACATTAGCCTGTCTTAATTTTTAGATATACTGTTTCTCCTTTTTCTCCTTTTTATGTTACTGCCATTCTTTCTCTGCAACTATACAGGCTGATTTCATTGAAAGAATGATCAGCTAGACAGTGTTCAAATGGTATAATAGGTGTCTTTTACCAATAATTGTAAAAAGCAGGTATCTCTGACTCGGTATGACTGCAACAGAGAACTGGTGAATATAAACCTAGGAAATACACATTTTGAAACTAGACTCTGATAGCCAGTCACAAATTAAATTTTTAAAATGGTTAGAATTTTTACATTTGTTCTTGAGATCTAGCTGTGTGGAAACAGAAAATACAGTGATCCAGGTCTAGGTTTTCAAAGTTCAAGCTTGCCTTTAGAATGTGCAAATGAAAGTTTGCAGAACAGAATAATCTCAGTGCAATATGGTATATCAATTAACTCCTATTACAGGACAGATAACTGGTATGGTGCTGTTTGTTATGTGTGAACAGTGTTCTCGGGATCCTGTGGAGCACAGATGTGCATTATCCCTGTCCTTGAGAGCTTACAGTGAAACAAAATAAAATGAGAAAGCCATATGTAGGATACTTATACTATGAGAGTTATTTAAGATGTCATTTAGGGGGAGGGAACAAGGAAAACCTAGCATGCTAGATTTAGACTGCATTTTACAAATTTGCTTTTTTAAAAATTTATTTTGGAAGATACAGTGTTGTGTGTCTGTCTCATTCAGAAATCCTACTGAGATATAACTGAAACAGTGACAAGTCATGTTCACCTACTGTCTTGCTGTTTGGAAAAATCTGCACACACATTAGCAATAGAAAATTATTCTTTGAGAACCACTCTTGATGGTGCAGTATGTAATGAAAGAGCTGCCAACAGAAACCTCCTGTCCTTCCGTAAAATGAAAAATAAAGTTAATTGACAGTACAGAGTCAAAAACTTAGCATATTATATGATATAGCATTTTGTGGATAGTAATTATCTATGAAGAAAAAGATTTTTTCAGAAACAACAAAGATTGATATTAAATACAGGCTATAAAATATCATTAAATATTCATGGATTTCATTAAAATATATTTGAATGAGTAAGATACTTGTAATTGTCCTACCTGAAGAGTTTGATTCCAACTCTAAAATGTAATTCAGACCCAGGGGAAGACAGGTATTATTTCTTTCTGTGAAAGTGAAAGAAATTTGAAACTTGATAGCAGTACAATGTAAAAAGCTATCCTAATAAAAGCTTCTAAAGGGATATTTTGAGTTAGCATAGCCCTGACATTGTCAGTCCTAGTCCAGTCAGGTCCATGTTAATCTTTGATGAAGCCTGCACAACCCCTGCTTTAAGTAGCTGTGTTCAGGTCAGGGATGATTTGCTGTCTGTTAGGCAGACACAGGTCTATATTTTCAGTCTACATGGTACAAATACCTTCTGTAAATGTTTAGCATAAACTTTACAAAAAAAAAAGAAGAAAAAGAAATTTTTTTTGAGCAAATTTAAGACCAAGACTAAAGACTTTCGGTTGAGGCAAGAGATAGAAAAAGCCAGCAGAAAAAATCACACATGACTAATCAGTGACTGCAAGTGTGTTGCTAAGATTGAACCTCGCTTACCTTCCTGGTAGTCTGAATCTTCATGCACTGTTGGAAAACAAATCATGTCTATCTCCCCCATGTCAGTTTCTGATACCCTACAAGTTTTTAGAAATTGTGTTGAAAGTAATGCTAGCTAGGATGGTATACTAAAAAGCAAATGTATTATGCATCTTCAAGCATTAATGCTTAATTAAAAAGAAAATAAATATATAATAATTATTCTATGCAATTTTCCAGTGACTTAGGGTGTGTTATTATTTCTAAGGAGATTTACTAGACATTGAGTGCTTGAGGTTTTATGATAAGGAGATTTTCATATCAATTAAAAACCACTTAGCTTTTATGGATTTAAAATTCTTATGTATTCTTATGTATATGTGAACACATCCATATATATATTCACCATTGCTGAAATGGACTTAAGAAGTCATCTTTGTTATAATGTCTGTCTCGAAAATCCTATTTTAGATCACACAGCTCTATGAAACACCTGTTTCAGTTTTTTCAGGAGGTCAAATTGTGCCCATATGAATGGTGTTGTCCCCTACCACAAAGAAATCAGCTAGTGGATTTCCCTGCATGCTCTAATTTCTGAATTGCTTACTTGGAATAGCCTAGTGAGAGTGGTTTTAATCAGAATTCACTGCAGGTAATATATAAGAGAAAAATAGAATGGAAAAAAGTATTGAACAAAACAGATTATGCCTAAAATAGTTAATGAATGCTAGTAACTTTTTTTTCCAGCTAGAAATAGTCACATTTATAAAATGAATAAAAGCAAAAAATGATCTTTCAGACTTAACAGAAGGAGCAATTAAGCTTCTTGATTTAGTAAAGGTGGTGGGAAAGATGTGGAGAGGAAAGGGCCCGAGGTATTTGGTGATATGCCAAATAAGATCTCAATAATGCAGTGTTTTCTCAGATGTAAATGCAGGTGTTTGCAGAACTGGTGCAGTTGTTCATCCTTTTGGATGTACAGTTGCCTTTAGTGATGTATCTCAATAAAGATTCTTTTATCAGCTGTTTAACAGGCCCAGAGAAGCAGGGCTTTCAGTACATTTCCACATCCTGTCCTTCACTCTTAATCAAGGATATTTAAGAATAGAATAAATCCTACTTTATAGCTTGTCTACAGCCCAATAAGGAAAATCCTCCAAAGGCAAGAAACTTTTGTTTAAATTATGTCCAACATGACAGTGGCTATCTCTCTATCACCTTGTTCAGCCTATGTAAACCGGCATGCAATAAAAAATAAGACTCAGTTCTCCACAGACATGAAGGAAATTTTAGTGCATGTGTGCATACACTGGGGAAGATTTAAAAATGCGCATGGAAATATAAAAGTGAGGAAGAATTTATTCCCATCTTCACTCCTGCTTTCAAACACTGTTCTCTTTTCCATCTCTGTCAGAGACACACAGTATTGCCTACTGGCAATTTTCCTAGATCTTACCTTTAATTGTCATCTGCCATTAAGAAAAAATTAAAATTAAATAAACCAACAACCTGAAACAAAAAAACCCCAACCAAACTAAAAACCCAACTCCACAAGAGACTGAGGAAGTATTGTATTGTCACAGTTGTACAGAAAACCTTGAAAACAGGACTAAAGGTAACACTGGATGTTACCATTCACATGGTAATACTGCTTGATGTCTGAAAAGAACTGGTTTGAGTTATAAGTTGACTGATGCAGTTTGTTATGTACTAGCTTTGACACCGGCAATGATGCATTCAGCATCACTGTTCCTGTTTTTCTAGTTACTATAACAAGTAGGAAAACAGGAGCAATATTTTATTTTCACTGACTTTTTAAGGTTAGTTCCTCCAGCACCTTGTTTTACAAGACTATGAACATCCATTTTCCCCAGCTTAAAGAATTTAAGAGAAAAGAGCCAGATGATCTGCTAGGCCTGCAAAGCCTGGGAGGCCATATGTGTGAACACCCTGTGGGGTGGTGTTTCAGAGACCACGCAGGACTTTTGCCAGGTTCAGAACCACTAAACGAGTAACAGCTGAGTTAATTACTCACATAAATATTCCAAACATGCAGAAAACGTTGCAGGTAGTTGAGCCTTTTAGCTGCAATTAGATTAGCATGCAAAAATTTCCTAGCATATTTTCAGGGAAAGAGAACATCATTGAAACACACTGTTCCAAAACAAGAACGCTTTTCAGAACAATTGTTTTGGAGTGAACTCTCCTCCAGGACTAAAGAGGAGCTTTGTAGTCTATGGTGTGGGAGCTAGATGACTTAAGACATCTAGATTGTCTTGTTTTCCCCATCAGAGTGGTACAATAAAAGAACAGATGGGGCTGACAAGTTGTAGACATCTGCCCTTGGGCACTATGGGTACCCAGGAAGCAGAGATACTTGCTAGCAGATCCCTACCATTACTGCAGACACCTTTGGAAGCGTGCTCATTGTCATTTCCTAACAGGTTGCCCTAGATCCTGAAAGCTAAATATATAATCTTCAAGGGAAGTTAAGTTCTGTACAGGCTCACTATTTTACATCTTTTTTTGAGAGCCTTTAACTTGCTCTTTCTAAAAATGGTGGTCCATACGTCTTCTGGATTCTGTGAAGGCATTGGCCAAGAAGTATTAGCCTGCAGTGAGGATTATCTCCCCCACTCCACTGTCCCGAACAGTGAACTGAAACATTTTTTCAGCTCTTTTCAGAACCTTTCAGAACCCTTTTCAGTTACACTTTTGCAGTGTTAGCTGCATACAGAAAGGCAGACAAGGCAGTTTAAGGGATGTTACAATCCAGCATTACAAGGCTGACTGAGCATCTCAAATGAAGGATTTCTAGTTCATTGGGATTTCAATAGTTTCAGTGGGGTTCAACATCCACATATGTCACTGTTGGGAACTTCCATATCTCAACCACTTGGAAACTCGTGCTAATACTCTCAATTTTTTTAGTGATGCAACATTTTTGTCCTTGACACCTTCCAGGGACCACTGTCCTCTTTCTTGTCTATGTCCTACATTAGGGCTTCAAACAATCTCTACTTCAGATGGGAATATGGAGAAAATGCCAGACTGTTATCTTCTGTGCTCCTTGGAGTGAAATCTTACCTCTTTTGTTTCTTCTTCAATTTTTCTTTCTGATTTTCTTCTTATTTGAATGTATAGTTTCATCACTTCTCTTGCTCCTGTCTGTTTCATGACTTTGGTGTGCTGGTGGGATTTTTCTATAGTAATTTTTTTTCATGTCTAAATAGTCTAAATGTCCCCTGAAGGCCTTTTTTTGCCCTTTATTTTTTTTTAATGATATTTTGACCTGATGTTCCTTCCTGTATTTTCTTTGTTAATTTCTTGCCTTTTGTCTCTCTTGATCTTCTATCATTGTCTGGTTCCTTAACAGACTTTTATTCTTTTCAACATTTACATGCAGAACAGAAATATTCTGTGGTGTTCACAGCTGTATGATAAGCTCTGATTTTAATATTCTTGTCCCGAGTACAAAGACTTGCTTACACAAGGGAATGACTCATTCTCCTCTGCATTTAAAATCTGGCAAGTTTAAATTACACCAATGGCTTAGCTGGAGATCAACTACTTGTAAAGGAATCAGAATTGGCTCCCTAGCAGCTTTTCAAAATTACTTTCTGAGATAGTGTGTTTTCTACTTGAGATCAGATAGTAAAATCTTCACAGAAAGGTAGTGTATCTGGTCCTGTACTGTGATTGATGTCTGAGACTCTGAAGTTTAATTATTCTTATCATACTGCCTTGGAAACTGCAAGTGTTAATAAAACAAGCTTTATCGGTTCCAGAGCTGCCAGCCATATCATGCACTGAGTGAAACACAGCTTATTCCCTAATTTCTTTGTTCCTTACCACTCCTTCCTCCCACCCCCAATAAGTATTTATACATATTGATAATGCACTCTTGAGACTTCTCTTCTGCAATCTAAGCACCTCCAGCTCTCTCAACTTCTATTACATGGGATGCTCCAAGTCTTATCTTACTCATCTTTGTGGCTCTTCACTGGACTCTTTCCACATCTCTTTTATTCTAAGGAGCCTAGAATTAGATCCAGATGTTTAGACTAAAGACATGTCTTACTGGTTGTCCTGGTTCTGCCCAGGACAGGGTTAATTTTTTGCGGTAGCTGGGAGGGGGCATGGCTAGGGCACAGAGGTTATTCTATACCACCTCACATCAGCACTGGGGGCAGGGGAAAGGGACTCCCTTCTGGGAAGAAGGAGTTCCTTCCAGCTGATAAAACATGGTGGAGGGAGCTGTCCAGTATTGTCTATTATCGGGTGTTTTTTCTGTGTGAATAATTTCTTTTCATATACCTTTTGTTATTAATATTGTTGCTGTTATTGCTTGTTTTCTTATTTCATTGCTTTTTTTCCAGTAAATTGTTCTTATCTCAACCTGTGATCTCTGCCCTTTGTGCTGCAAATTGGAAGGTCAGAGGCTGTTTTTTTAAGTGGGAGTACTAAATGGCGCTCTCACTGCCGCGGCCCGGGTTCGATTTCCGGTCAGGGAACTCCTCCGGGCAGATGGAGCTCGTCCGCCCTGTAAGGCAATCCATCTAAGAGAAGGTCACTCTAAACAAACCTACGTCCTGAGGACCTCGCTGCCACCGTCCGAGCTTACTCGGCCCCGGCAGATGAACCTCAGGATTAAAGGGTGGGCTCAGTTCAGCGCACGCTGGGTCTCACCTAAAAAATCCACTGCGCAGGCTCGAAGGGTAATGACCTTTCCCAAATCTTTGTTCGCGAAGGCTGGCCATGATGACTAAATGGAGAATACCATTCCTAAACCACAACACCGGTGCTGAGCAGAAGGGAAGAACCACTTCCCTTGACCTGCTGGCAGTGCCCTTACTTCGCCTTCATTGCCATGAATGTGCATTGCTGGTTCATTATCAGGTTGTTGTCCACCAGCACCTTCTGGTCTGTGTCTGCAAAAGTGCTTTCTACGAGATCACACTTATCTTAACACAGTGGTCCAGCTTATCAAATTGGAGCTCATTGGACATGGGAACAGCTCAGATGTTGCCTAAACAAGTTAGGAGTAATTTACTGCAATGTATTTTATGATCCTTTTCCAGGATAAGGATTCCAGACCAAAACCTTGCAACAAATAAATCTACTGGCATCATTATAGAGATAAGACCATTTGATGTGACAATGCTTTGATGCAGCTGTGAGAGTCCAGACATGTCTAAGGATTATTTAAACTAAAACAAATCCTTATCACGAGGGAAAGAAATTGGATGCGTCGAAGATCTGATAATTTTTTTTACTTTAAAATTTTAAATTATTTTCAACTAACAAGCCTAGGAATTTTATCCCTGAAAAATTTCATTAGTAAGTTGTTAATTTTTCTATTATGTTATGGAGTGCATCTAATTGCTCTTATTCCAGGTCCAAGCTGAGGTTAGGAAAATACTTTTAAAATTTGAATGGATGATTTTTCACTTGGAGGCTACCATTGTAATCTTCCATCTTTGTTTGTAAGACAATGAGATGGCAGTTGCATTTTTCTTGTTAAAACATACCTTTATACACATTACATTACCCACACTTATCTTACACAATTATTGAAAAGTGAATACAGGAACCTCAGGAAGAAGATATAAATTAGAACATTCTTATAAAATGTTTTCATCAGGAGTTGGCGAATACACTGACTACCCATTTTGAAACGCAAATTGAAAGGGACTCACTGAAAATGTGGTCAGAGGGAAATCAATGTATGAAGGGTGTATCAAGCACGAAATATCATGCAGCCCTCTCTTCTCATTTGCCAGTCATTTCTTTCTTTTAGTACCGCTCAGGACATGTATTCATGAGCCTGGAGGACCAACCTGTCTGCCCATGCAAATGGGTTAAGGGAATGCCAGAGAAGCCCAGATGTCCCTTGGATGGTAAAAAATTGCTTGAGGCTCTGCTGGATTTTTGTGAAGAGGCATCTGGCAACAGCTCAGTTGTCTTTCACAGAACTGACTTTGATCCCACTTGTGTTGTCATGGTAACATGAGTCTCTGATCAAATGAGCCTTAATCACGAGTTAGAAGTTGACCTCTCTTCCTCATAGGAAATAACACGGGAGAAGACAATGAATATTTTTTCCCAAACACAAAAGTTCAGACAATTCTCTTGACCACTCCATGTCAGTTTTCAAACCTCCTCTATGTAACTTGTGGTATTGCAAACGTGTGTGTGTATGCAGGGGAAAAATATTAGAAGAGTGTTTGCTATACAGGAAAGTGCATAGCAGTAAGCACACAAAACCCTCTAGTTGAAGTGTGTAATTAGTACTATTGCATATGGGTGGATGTTCTTTGGAGTGCGATGCTCAGTAGCTTTGCAATGGGTTTAAAATATTAAATAATTATATAGCAGTTATGAGTATACCCTATTCTTTTGGATATAAAGAGGTCACAGGAACATTTATGATTAAGCGCTACTATAGCTCAAAGGGCTAGCAGGTTTTATCAAGGTGAGGTTATACCACCTTTTTTTTGCACACATAACTGCATTACTTTAAAAAGGGAGCTTTTTACAGTCTGAAACAACCTTGTCACAGCAGACTGGAGTACCATAATGGTTTTTGACATTTTGAATTAATTTATGCAGGTCTCTGTTCTGGGGTGGCAAAATTACTTCTGGTTTCTAAGCTATTATATTTAAAGATAGCTTTTGTATTCATAATAGCACTGCAGCGTGCATGTAAATGTGCCTTCAAGGAGGCACTTCATAAACAAGAAAATATTTAGCAACCACTGTGAAAGACTGAAAAGATAAGTTTTCAGGAATAATTCTGGGTTATTATTAAATTTTTTAAAAGATAGCATGGTTAAATGAATATGAGAGCAGAATAACTTGATGTAAACTTAGTTAATGAACAAAATTTGGACATCACAGTGCTGAATTAAGTGATGCTAGTCAATTCGATGTCTGAAATAAGGCACAAGACTGATAAAGAAAGATAATATATTAAAAATTATGATCCCCTAATCTAAGCAACTGAAGGAAGAGGGGAGAAGTAATCAAAGAGTTTAGGGATCCTCCAAAAGACAGTGAGCCTATGCAGAAGAGATGTGAAAGATCACAGATTTGGGGAGTAAAGTTTCTGCTTCTTAAGGTAGAAATAAAGCAGAAATCATAGAAGATGCAGTCACAAGACTTGCTAATTAAAAAAAAAAATTAATAGAATGTATCCTTCTGTCCAAGCCAAGCAATTTTGTAGGTTGAAACAAGGGAGACTCTTTCATGTACTCTTGGTGGGAAATACCACACAACTGTGAAGCACGGGCATTTTTCAGTTGCCTGTAGAAAACTAGAATTCATCTTTGGCAAATGTCCTTTAATGTATTTCTGTCAATTGCCATATAATATCAAGGGCATTTCAGTCTCCAGCTGAGTATGTTTGAATGGTGCATCACTGCTAGATGCTATTCTTTTAGGAAAAAAATCCACATGGCCTTTTCTATCTGTTACTTGTTGATGATAGAATAATGGAATGAAAGAGGCAAAATATGATAAATAAAACATTTAGGAAACTAATATGTCAAATCAATATTTCATTGAAGTGGCTACAGTTGTCAAGAAAATGGAACTAATTTAATTTGTGTATTTAATTAAAACCATCGATTATTAAAATGTTAATGAACTCTTTTTAGATACAGCATTTTTGCAAGTTTGCTGAGCTATAATGTGAGACATGTGAGAAGATAAGCAATAACATGATCTTATTGTGGATTCTTTCGATGTTTTTATCATGACAATATGAGGTGAGGAGGGAGGTTCTCACAAGAAAACTGCCAAAAATAGTTACAATACACTTCCTGCATATTTCCCAATCTAAATCAGAAGATGGGAAGTTTACATTTTCTTCTTTTTTTTTCCTTAATGTTTTTAAGTTGGAGGTTATCTAAATATAACTCAATTATCACTGTTTCTTCCTTAGAATATTTATTATATTTTCTCAGCTTTAAATAATTTTCTATCAAATTGCAATACCCAAATCTATTCCAGAAATTCAGAACACAACTATTAATTTTCTAACAAATATAAATTTTCTAACAATTATTGATTATTCCTTATATTTATCATTTATTATTTTTGACAAAAATGAGGAAATGTCTCCACATTCATCAATTTTTCTTTGAGTTTACAGGCCCAATATTTTCCCCTGAAGTTCTCATCATATTTCTATATCCTTTGAAGATGTTATTTTCTTAACAAACTTTCTCTCAGGTGGGAAGCTATCTAACATTCAAGATAATTTTGCTTTCTATTAAGTATTTACAAAGTTGAAATCGAGTAATTCTGTGTTGTAAACATTTGGCAATTATATTGCCTCTTTGGCTTAAAGTTCTAGAACTGCAATTTTTTTCTGCAGACTGACATTTCAGTACATGGTGATTTTAATTTGAGAAAGTATTAAAAGATATGTTGTATCCTAATTTTCAGGGGGCTACATTCAACATACTCTTAAATGAAACAAACAAATGAAGAAAAGGAATAAAGAAAGGGCAGGAAAGAAAAGTTATTAAGTATAAAACAATAAACAAAGAACTACTTAGACTAGATAGTAGTCTGACCCAAAAAAAGAAACAAACAAAAAAAACTTTGTGCTGAGAAAAAAGGTGGGTTAACACTGCCAGCATTGCTTCTGACAATGAGACTCAAAGTTCCTGTGACTGCAGAGCATGCTTCCAAGAGCTGCTAAACATCAGTAGTTAATTTAGTTCCACCTCTCTGAAATACTGTATTCATCTAGAAGTGCTCATTGTCAGGGCTATTTTGTTTAAAAATAAGACACCTGTTCTATTTGAAAGCATTTGCTGCAAGCCAGCTGCAAGCCAGTATCGGTGCATAGAAGGTGACATGCTGTTGGGATCATTTGTTTGAGCTTGGGCGCTGATACAGATGGGGTTTTGGACACAGCCTTCACTGGCAGTGATGGCTGAAGTTGGGAATGAAGTTGGGCTCCCTTAGTGGAGCCCCAGTATTTAATTGCAGTAGAAACAAAGCAGCTAAAAACTTCACCTGGCTACAGTTCCAAGTCAAATATAATTCTCTGGTGATTGAACATGTGGAACATAGAATCTGCAAAATATAACTCTTCTAGGAACTTAGTATGACCACTACAAAGGACAATAGAAGAACAGTGAGACTTTTTCTGTGTCCTCCAAAATATGAGAAACAGACATTATTACATATATATACTATATATATGATAATGTACAATATACATATACACTACATATATAATAACATATTATATATAAATTATAGAGATATATGTACTCTACTGGTAGTTAATCTCATTAATATCTCTCTTAACACTGATATAATTATAGGGATAAAAAAAAAGTGCAATTCCAACAATCTTCTTTGCAAGAAGTTTTCATTTGTTTTGATATATAACTCCAGAAGTGAAAATGCTTTCCAGGGCAAGAAATCATTATAATAACAGCATAAAGGAAAATGGAGATCCTGGCATTTTGTATGATAATTTTCATAGTAAAGTTATGTTTAATATCATAATTACAAAAATGTAATTATTATGATTATGAATATGACTTTTTAATTTCACATTATTACAAAAAGACTGCACAGTCATGAATGAACTTTCAGGTTGATCCCATCTCAATCAGTGGTTTCCTGAGGCATGGAGCCAGGCTAGCTGCCAGCTGGCCCTGAAAAATGAGGTTGCAGCCTTCCTCCTCCTCACTTTGTACTTCTGGTTCTCACTTTTCTCCCCAAAGGAAGCTGATTCACTCTCTGTTTTTCCCCTGAGTGAGTTGCTGAGGGCAAGAAAAAACAGAAATTGAATTCATATCGTGTTATACACATCATATTTCGTTTAATTATTTTAATACATACATGTATATTCTATAGATTAATTCAAATTTAATACTAAAATCGTAGTTAAATCATAAGTTTGGTACAATCATAGCTCTCCAGAGATCAGTATGTGCTGCATTATCTGCAGAATTTTAGCTTTAATTAATATTTATAAAGGAATTTGAGCATAACAATCTGCAACGCCATTGCAAATGAACTCAAGGGCATCAATTTTAAGGTCATTTTATTATGGTTTAAATCCTTATGTCTTTATGAACTGTCACTGAAACCTTGCTGAGTAATTAGCACATTTATGATTTGGCCTACTGAAATTTCAAAAAGTTTCCAGGGATTGTACTGAAAAGTGGGCAAGAATTGCAGAATCTGTGAAATTACACATCTTCTCCTAGTGCACAGATAGACTGGGACACACGGAGCTGAGATCGGAAAAGGGTCAGGTGGCAAGAATACCTGATCTGTATATGCATACTTTGTGCCCATGGTCTGATCAGAGTTTGGCCAACAAAAAGAAATATTTGATGAAACTAAAAACGTGTGACATAAAAGACAGCTTTTCTGAGTGCAGAAAAAGTATTTTGAACATGAATAGTTTGTGTTGCAATTGTTTAGGGTTCATTTCTTTTCATTCTGCCCTGGTTTTCAGTAAAGAAAGTCTTTAACCAGAAAGTCTATAATGAGACTAAATTTTTTCATGAAAATCTCCTTTGCCAGGGTACCAGAAAAAACTACAAATCATGAAAGGTAGAACAAGGGCAATGTTTTTGTGCATGCTTTTGAATAAGCATTGGATATTTTATAGTATATCCTAAAATAGTGCAAATGTTCAAGTGATGACTGGAAAGTATTCACTTAAAATGCAAACATAAATAGCATTTTAACTCAGGCATGCAGAAACACTGTTGAATGTTATTATAATGATTTTTCTATTAATTCAGAAATGGCTGTGGGCAAATAATCAGTACTTGAGCTTGAACTAAAATTCAGAATAACTATTGCCTGCTACATTCTCTTATGAAGCACAAGAATTAAGAGATTCATAGCATGCTTTCTGATGTAATATAGCTTTTTAGAGAAACACACATATTTACTGCAAAATGCCTTAATAGTGTGACCAAAATTAAACCTTTACAGCCATTTCTTTCACCCACAGAAAAACTGAAAATTGTTCTATTCTAAGTATTTTTCATAGCATCTGATCTGTAAATAGAGGCATGAATATTCCCAGGAGTATCATGCCATCAGTTGGAACTGTAAACTCAGACTTAATTACAAGTTGTTTCTGGTCTAATCTTTACTACCAGGTTTGAGTATAGTATCTCTGACAGTATCACTTTAAATAAACCTGTAAGTGTGACACTTTTATGGTTAATACTGTTACAAACCTTAGTGCAAAGGCTCAATGATGAGTAAAAATAATTCCATTGTAAGGAGATAAACAATTATTATTCATTAATTGTTTCTAAATTTGTAAGAAGTTCATGTTTCAGTGAGTATATTTATCAAATGCAAACTTCATGAACCATGGGTAGAAGACAGAACACTTCCTAGTGGGCTATGATATGGAATCTCTACAAGTGAGCACTCCTGAAATTTGAGTCATCTTTTACCATTTTTGTAATTTCTAAATAATTCATGGAATCTGTATTTGACATCAGCATAAAAGCTGTACTGTTAACAATGAGAGGTAGGAAGGATTTCACTGGCACTTGTTTAAAACACTTATCTGATGGAGGAGAATATTATAAAATAAGATTTTGTACCTTTAGAGCACCAAGGGTAAATATCATTTAAGCAGCTGATAATCACCAAAATGGGCAGTCTAGTAGTCAGTCTGTCAAAAACACATTCCTCTCCCTCCCCCATCATGCTGTAGCTTTCAGGAAGGTGATAACTATTGCTGTAACTGGACTTTATTCTTTTGGATTATGAGAATACGACTAAAAAGAGGTCATAGAGAAAAAATTAGGACCTTCCAGGTGTTAAAACAGTGGTAATTACAGGACTCAAAATAGTGGTAATTTTTAGCTGCATAAAAGAGTTTCCATTATTCTCTGCCAAATATTGCACCTTGTTTAAGAATAAAAATAGTGATTTTTTTGCTAAAAGAGCCCAAGTATACCTTCTCCCTCAGTTGCTCTGGACCTAATTGAGCATAACGATTACATATGACAACCAGCAGGAAATCTGTCAACTGTTCAGGAGCTCAGAGCTAGAGGGGGAGGATGATGGGTCATGTTGCTGTTGAGAAGGCAACAAAAATAATGGCCTCTTCCTTCAAGGCTAGTTTAAAACTGTTTTGCTGGTTGTTTTCTTGTCTGATTGAAAGAAATCTAAGGGGAAATTGAGTTACAAAGTCTAGTTCATGTCTGGAAAAGTCAGAGCTTTCTGATTGAGGTAGCTTAAGGAACAAAGCGGGTTCCTCAAAATACCCTTTTTCATGCATTTTTAATAGGAAACTTAGTCCTGTCTGATTCAGCTGTCAGATGTGCGGAATACACCATCACCAATACTGGAGAATTTAAGTCTCTGTACACACTAAACCCATCTCTATCCTAAAAACTGCTTGTAGCTTCAGCATCTGTTATGAACCACACTGCCCTCACCAGTCATCAGTCTTCATCACAGCTACACTCCACTGGACTACTGAAAATGTCAGCCTTGCCAGAGGAAATTGTCAGAAACAGAGATCAGCTGGATGGTATGCTTGAAAATTGATCCCAAAGAATTAGCAGCACCATTATTTTAAGGTTGGTGCCCTTAAAACAAAATGCACTTCGTTCAGGCCACCCCTAGGAACATGCTCAAAAATTTTAGCTTCCTCAGGTGAAAGCTACCAGAAAAGGAAGGAAATGTTCATATCTCTTTGGAGTGAAGGAGAAAAGTCGAAGCATAGCATGGCTAGGCTTCACGAACGAAGATTTGGGAAGGCTCTATCCACATTTGTTGCAGGCACACTGGTGGCTTATGAGGCTTACGAGATAGACATATCCGATTGCAAAAGGTACAGCAGAAAGACTCCTTAGATGGTGTATTCTGCAAGACACGGTTCTTTCTGCTTTGCCTTTTCTCCTCGAGAGTGATCCTGCGTGTGTTCTCGGAGGAGACAGCTGCGTTATAGATGGTGTGTCTCCAGGCCTCCCGATTGGAGGCCAGAGTAGACCAGTTATGGTGATCAATATGGCCAAGGCTGAGATGTTGTTTCAGGGAGTCCTTGTATCTTTTCTTCGGGGCTCCTCTCATGCGGCAGCCAGTGGCAAGTTCACCATAAAGCACGATCTTAGGGAGGCGGTGGTCCTTCATCCTGGAGACGTGCCCTGCCCATTGCAGCTGTGTTCTCAGCAACATGGCCTCAATACTTGTGACTGCTGCTTGCTCTAGAACAGATGTATTGGTCACGTAATCTGACCAGTGGATGTTTAGGATCGTACGGAGGCAGCGTTGATGGAAGCGTTCTAGGAGACGCAGGTGGTGGTGGTAGATGACCCATGATTCGGAGCCGTATAAGAGAGTAGACAGCACTATGGCTTTGTAAACACTGATCTTGGTGCTTTTCTTCAAGTGTTTATTATGCCATACTCTTTTGTGGAGTTAAAGTCGAAGCATATATTATTGAAGGATACTGTTATGAACTCAACAAAACTCAATATAAGTTTTCTTTGAGAACTTGGATTTCTTTTTTTCATCTTTTTAGAAGTAAGCGTTGCGATCATTTCCTCAAAAAACCTAGTTTTCTTGGATGACAAAAATGATTGTAGTGTTTTATTTTACATTAGAGTGTTATGATACTATTTCTCTCAGATGGTAAAATTTTTTTCCACCAGTTTCTCAATGTCACTAAATTTGTTCCATAAAGCGTATGAAAGCATAGAAAAATCAATGCAACAAAGCCTGGGTGGCTTTAAAACACAGATTATTGATAGTGATCATACAAATTGCTTCAGTAGGAGTTAGTGAGGACATGTTCGTTAGTATTAGATCCACATTAGCAAGAGGTCTGCTGCTGACAGACCAGAATCAATTGTACTGAGCTCCCTTCGTGCCTCAGCCTTATCCTCATGATGTCAACGAACTAAAGAGCAATGTATGACTGAGTTCAGCCCAAGAGCTGCTTTACATCTAAAGATGTCCATTTCTACAAACATACTGTATCTTCCAAAAAAAAAAAAAAAAGTGGGACCTGAAAAAACCACTTTTTCCCCCCATTTTTCTATTCTGATGTTAATCTATTTGTATGTAGGTTTCCAAACATGTTTCTTTGTCAGGGAACAGGACCACAAGGAATAGTAAAACCAAGCAAGATTGAAAAGATTAGAAATGGTGAGTTCTATTATATTGTCCACTGTAGAATGATAATGTTTCTGTGACAGCCTTCATAATTATGTCTTATAAAAAGTGGTAAAAGACATTTCCACCTGTCTCAGTTTAATGAGACCGAAGTCCTTTGCTAAGGAGGATGAATTATGAGGTAGACTTAACTCCTCTCTCTCAGCAGCTGTAAAATCTGAAATTAGGAGGCTCCAACTGGAGGAAGTCTGGAAAAAGAAAAATACCAATCCTTTATTAAAGGTCATATGTGTATTGGCAGAACAACAAAAGAAACCACAAAAACAACTAAACAATAATCCTGTAACCAAAAGTCCCCTTCATAAAAAAAAAAAGGAAACGGTTTGATACTTCCTGTCATTTGGTGCAATTCTAATCATGGTCGGCAAGGGCGCTGTTGGTGTTGGTTGGCACGGGGTGCTGTTGGGCTCTGGTGGTTGCCGCGTGGGGGCCCCGGACGGCAGGAGAAGTTGAAAATGGGGATTTCTGCCCCCTGCGCCGAGGAGAGGAAGGGGAAAAGGGGGAAGAAGGGTGGTTTTATTCCCACTAAACTGGTGTTGTCTGTGGCTGGCTGTAGCCAGGACTCCTCCCTTTGGTGGATGAGCACAAACTCTCCGATGAAAACTGAGCAGATTCTGGTTGTAGACAGAGCAGTGTGTAGGCAAACCGGGGCCGGAGAGGAGCCAGAAGATCAGGTCGAGCGCAAAACGTCCTCAGAGCTTTTCCAACACGCGCACAGCCTTGCCTCCGTTAAGGCAGAAAGTGAAGTGCCCCTATCCAAGGAGAGGAGGGGAGAAAAACTCCTCATCCCCCCGCCCCCAGCCTTAGAGAGGGTTATCAGCCTGGAATGTCCTTCTGCCAGCCAGCTCCTTTGTGTAGGTCAACCACCCAAGGCAGAAAACTGTCCTCCCCATTCAACATCCCTCCCCCATCTTGGAGCAGGGGAAAGAAAATTCCGGTTTGGTTCTTTAGAATAAGTAAACCCATGGCACCCCCATATCCTTTTTTTTTTTTTTTTTTTTGTAAACTCTTTTTCCTGAAAGAGTATGAATTATTTCCATGGAATGTTTGCAAATTAAATAAAGTGTTTGATTTCTTTTGCAGAAAAACATCAAAAAAAAGTCATCACCCTGTTAACAAACACAAGAGAGAAGAATTTAGATGCTTTGACAGAAAATCATGTAATGTAAATGGAATACAGAGAGGGTGTCATTTTCCAAAGATGGAAAAGTCTTAAATTGAAATATTATGGGCTGACATTTTTAACGCAAAGATTTTTTCCATGTAGACCCCATTAAGTAAAAAAAACAAAACAAGGACTGTTTCCTGAAGAGTATTAGCCATACTG
Organism: Lepidothrix coronata; assembly: GCF_001604755.1. NCBI lineage: Eukaryota > Metazoa > Chordata > Aves > Passeriformes > Pipridae > Lepidothrix > Lepidothrix coronata. Next base: position 5,513,801 of record NW_016690255.1, on the reverse strand, counting down.
AAAAAATAAAATTCCAAATTATTTTTTTTATCTAGTTCCAGTCAAAACTGGAGTGAAAGGAAGTTTTCCTGCATTACACAAACATGGCACAAATTGCAGGAGTTAAAGCACACAGAATCTGTCAGCAATTCTCCTTTCAGGAAGATTTACAAATGATAAAAGGAAAAAAAATATTAGGGTAGTAGAGCAGTTGTTTGGGAAATGTTCCATTCACCAGAAATTAGTTGCAATAGTATCAATTCAAGTATTTATAACTGTTATTCTGCATTTTTTCTGCCATTAATAAAGATGTTTATAGAAATAGACAGTTACTACTTAAAAAAAAGGAAATTCAAGACATGTTACAGGTTTTTCTTTTGTTTTAACTGATGTATAAAAAAGATAATTTCATCTTTATGTTCTTAGTAAGTAAATAATAACATTCCTCACCAACTAAAAGAGTAACCAGTTTTTAATTCCTATAGATTTAATGGTTTTCACACACCTGACAATGTAGTTAGTGCATATTTGTTATAACTGTAATCATCTCTGCTACATTAATGTAATCAAAGGTCTTATTGCCTCTATGAGCTGAATTATCTACGCACAGAAATTACCAGATGATACTTTCCTGGTAGCTGGAATATCCATTCAGGATTTTAGAGTGCTGAATGTTGGTCCTTGCTTCACCTCTTTTTGTGTTAGTCCATGTTGATACGAAATAGAAAAGGTCCTGTAGGATGACCAAGGATGACTGTAATTCCATTTGGAATTTGTTATTTTGATGAAAGAAGACCTCTTTCCAGCTTTCACCAGACTTGCTTGTCTTTCCTCCACAGCTGTCCTAGGGTCAAAGGTCTGTGCTGATAGGAAATGGAAACCTTTTAGAAATCATTATAAGCTTTATGGGGTGTGCAAACTCTTTTCCTACTTATCTTTAATTGCTATATTCACAACAGCTGGATGTGTTATGTCAGCTTTGTTGACAGGATAATAGCCCCTTTTTACTAAAATTTAATTGGCCTGATGATCCTCTGCTTCACAAATTTTAATGTCTTGCATACCTACATGTTGAGAGTCAGAATGCTGACAATGGCTTCTGGGAGAGGAGAAATCGGATTTGAGTGCACCTTAGATAAAATGTGGCAATGGTAGGATGGCTGGAGAACACTGAGCCCAAGAAATGTGGTAGGGACTGGCATGTCAAAAGTATGTTTTTCAAGAGTATATCATGATTTGCCTTTCAAAAGTATTGGGCAACAGCAATTAGCACAGACTCTTGGAGAAAAGAATATAATTTCACAGAGACAAACAAAATCCTACCTGGCTAAAATGGATCTACAGCCCACATGAGTACATTGTTCATGATTCAGCATTGTATTTTTTGGCATTTTTTCCTTTGTCTTGGAATTGTAGCACTGCAGCAACTTATGCATGGAAAAATAAAATTGACATTATTTTGTGAAAGACCTACGTGTGTCTTTCCCCTACACATTCTTTTCACATGCAGCCTGAGTTGCATTCTTTTCACATGCAGCTTTCCCCCTGGAAAGCTATTATGCGAAACACATATGCAGGATTGCTCTGCAACACATCTATTGAACTTGCTTTTGCACACAAAAGGATTCAACTTCATCACAAATACAAAGGCTGATGGACACAGTCATATATGAAATTCTCACTACTCTCCTTACAAATGAAATCTCTGGAGTGTTGTGTTGTTGGGACTCTATCTCTGTCCTGTGCATTTCTTTTCATTCTCAGCTCAGGCTGCCAGTCTGTGACTTAGAGATTAGGGAATCACCACTCATGACTATGCACAGGTACAGAAATCTACCTTTTCTGGTGTCTACTCATATATTGTGGTGCTGCTCTTAATGCTAGTGTGTGCATTTTCTGCATTTAGTCCAAGAGGAAGACAAGAATCAGAAAGATTTTACCAAGGGTTGTTAAGTTCTGGTGGAGATGGACAGCACTATCCTCAAGGTAATAGCTGTTCCTGCTTAAAAAGAAGCTTTCTGTATGGTAAGTATCCAAATGCCATGATGCTGAGCATCCTTTACACTTTTTCCTTTGAAACTAATGTTGCTTTCTGATGAGGTTGCTGTAGTGCCCAGCAGAAATTCAAATTCTTATCCCTGTAGACACTTTGATGAATATTTAACATCCATGGGTTTTAGTGAGATGATTTGCATATTAAAAGTAAGAACATTTTTAGTCATTGAAAATTTATTACATGAAATATCTTCACATAAGTTAAAATATTAAAAAAAGTGATAGACAGATATGTCGCCTCTAAATAATAAAACGACAACAACAACAAAATCTGTCAATTTATCTCACTTCCTTCACTGAAATTCCTGAAAACCTATTTGGGAGGATTATGTAAAACATAATCAATCACATGTTTAGGATATATCTAGACATTCAATTTTGTGCTAAGTTTGAGTATTCATTTTTGAAAGGTGAAAAACAGCCTATAGCTTTTATTTTCTTTAGTCCTTATTAGTATATCTCATTATGCTGTCTTTCATTTAGAATAGTTACACAAAGTCTAATGCAGCTGTACTACTAGTGTTCAGGCATATAAATATGACTCTTTTGTTTGTCCTTGTCCATAAATATAAATTTACTCTGTTATACCTGAAAGGCAAATGGAAGTGGAAGGACTGATAAGGTAATTATGCCCTCAATAGCAAAGATGTCAGGATTTTTTTGTACTTAATATTCAGAGTTAATATAGCAAAAAATCATGATTTATGTTGTATAGATTTATTATAAGGCAGGAGTTAAAGTCCAGAGAACTATCTCCCATTCCAGCCTGCGAGGCCTTTTTTGGGTTTGTCTACTAACCAAAGAAATCATCATGGGGTTTGCAGTGGAATCCTTTTTACCACCACAAATCCTGACATTCAGAGCGCAGAAGAGGGAAGTTCTAAGGAGCAAGAAAAAAAGGAGTATATCTACTTCCTTTAAGAACTCAGCTTTTGCTGGCAAAATGATTTCTAAAACTTCCACCCACATCTACCTACATGGTAGGTTGTACATTATATTCACTGAGCTGAGATGGAAAAGAAACCCATGTAATTTTAATGCTTATATGATTGCATCAACTTAAAAAATAAAACCCCCAAATATAAGTGATAAACTTATGATATACATTCAATAAATATATACATTTGTAATTACTAAAATGTAGAAGTGAGTCTGTAGAATAGATAGTGACAGAAATTTGATTCACAGAGTATTATTTCTCACTTTTATATTGTACTTTAAATAAAGCTGTCTGATCCTAGAAAATACTATTTCGGTAATGCAACTCTGCTATAAGTCATCTCTCCAGGCCTGATAATGACTACCCAAAAAGTATGGCCAAAATCCTTAGCACCAAATCTTGAAGATCTGCTGGTTATGTTTATCTACATCCTGAATATCAGGCAAGCAGTTCTATTGAAATTGGTGGCTTACACCAACAGGGTGAATTTGACTTAAATCTCTTTGCAATGACTGTTATGTTATGAAGACCTGGCTGCAGGTGAAGATCCCAACAAAGTCTATCCTAGTGACTATAAAATGCACTCATGATAAATGATAGCACTGCTTGTCAACATAGTTGTTTGTTACAGAATGATCTCAAAAATAGCAGACACAAGACTTGTCAAATCCTCTGAGCCTAAATGTGGAAAGATAGTCTTAAGCTTTTTCTTTCTGTGATTTCTTCAAAGGGTCTTCTGTTTCACTTTAGGTTGACTGAATTAGTTATCTTTTTCTCCTCTTATATACAGAAGGAATTTAAATGAACTTTTGCTGTAGTCAAATCCTTGCTGTCTTAAGGACCTGAAGAAATGTCTTAAAAGTTATTTGTCTTTTCTGATGTAAGACAAGAAACAATTACGTCATTTGACGTTAACCTCTATTTTGGTGAAACCGTACTTTCTGCTTCCTCCCTTAGGATTTTTTTCCAAAGTTTCATCTCTCTCCACTGCACAGTGTCATGTTTCTCAGAGGTGGTCTCAAAGTGACATCTTAAAACAATATCAATGTGAAGTAATTTTTTAAGCTTCCCTCTTAATTTTAAAGCTTTTTTCCCCCTTTCAAGTACAATGTTTCTCTCTGTTTTTTTTTCTCCTTTTGTACTGGAAATGTATTTTTTATGCACAGAGATCATAGTCTTAATCTTGCTGTTTTATGCTTTTATGGCCTATCTCATCAGCAGTACTTTTCTTTTATTTTTTTTACTAAAACCAGAAGCCAGCTATGAATATATTGCTTTGATTCTAATAGCCCAGAAAGTGACAGCATATTTATTTAATCATGTTCAAATATGAGTTCAAAGAGTCAGATGTCATTATCAAGGTGTGTGCATATACATACATGTGTGCTGCTGATCTAATGTCCAAGCTTATGAAAATTTTACTTCTCAGATATTTATACATCAAAGTACAAATATGACCGGTTCTCAAAAGTTTAACAGTTGAGGATGAAAATTCTTGAAAAAAAAGCAGACATGATTAACTTTTTTTACATGTATATATCCCCCACAGTGAATGATGCAAGCTTCGTATTTATGAATTCTGTAATCTTTTTTCCCACCTCTTCTCCAAGAACTACACTGATAGTGACAACAGCATCTTAAGATATGACCAAACCAGCAATGAATAGGATATTGCCTGTCTGTTGGAAAACAGTGACTGTTTACCTTTACTTTAGCAAGATATTCAAGTCTCTCACAGTATCCTTATAGTTCTTATGGAATAGGTGGGCTGCAAGGTACACGCAAATCTGGCTGGACCATTGGGCTCAAAGGTTTGAGATCAGCAGGACAAAGTCGAGATTTCTTCGAGGGTCAATACTGGGACTGATGCTGTTCACCTTTTTTTTGAACTAGAGTGCACCTCAAAAAGCTGAGGAATCATATCAAAATTCAGGAACAGATTGGCATGCTGGGGAAGGGGGCAAAGATATTACTCAGGGGATCCTTGATAGGCTGGAGTCATGAGCTCATAGAAACCCCAAGGACTTCAAGAAGATCATTGTGCTGCTGATGGGATGGAATAATCCCCTTCACTAGTTCAAGCTTCAGGTTGTCTGGATGTCAGTGTCCCTGTGCAGCACAATAGAAAGGCCAGTTGCATCCTGGAACCAAATTCTTCTCAGGCTACTGAATATTCATGCATTACCAAAAATAGAAGACTGTTGAAAAGCAGTTCTGGAGAAAACTCATCACCTTTCACCAAAGCAGACATCCTATTAAAAACCTCCAGAGGTCTGAGAAAGATATTTGTCAGTAACTGCCAGATTCAAGGCTTCTTATTAACAAGTGAACTGTAAAAGAGAAGGGATGTCCTTTTACAAAATGGCCTTGCAGTTGCTAAAAGTTAAAAGCAGTCTTTATGTTTTTGGGTGGAGTATTCTTTGTTGATTCCACTTAACAATGATTAGCAAAAAAAAAGGTAAAAATCATGTTTTTTCTACCTAGGGAAATTGAAGCTTTATTTCTCCCTTTCACCTGGAGGAGAAACACCCCCCCCAGCATTTAAGTAACTGTATGATCCTTATGAATACTTCTACTTTTTTACAAGGACTCTGATTTATTATGAACTGGTTTTCAGTACAAGGTGTCTCTGGGCAATCTGTCTTTTGCTTATGCAAGGGACATTGGTAGGCATCTTATTCAACCTACCAATATGCTGTTGTTTTATTATTCTCTTCTCAGAGTACATTTCTCCACTGCAAGCTCCCCCTTCATGCCTTTTGTTGTGATGATTGATAGATTAAATTTATAAACAAAGACACTGACTCAGAACTTGCTGTAATTTTAGGTGGTAATTTCCATGCTGATATGCTATTGTTTACTGCAACTGAGTCCAAACCTTTCGGTATTAAATAGCATGTTTAAGAGCAATGCTGAAGTCTGTATTCAGATTGCTTCTTGCTCCTGTTTAAAATGCTGAATGATCTATCTGATAAAGGTGAGGCAATTTACTGAGAGGTCCTAAATGTCTCTTACAATGAAATGTTACTTACTTGAAAGCTAAGATGCTAAAGCCATGGAGCATACAAGAAGTCTCCACCCTGACCATCTTGTTAACATGAACGTGTGGGCTTAATTTTCCCCTTCACACCTGTCTGCAGACCAGAACCACCTATTTGGTGATGCAGTCTTTGCCAGTGTAATGGATGGGGCTAAATGTGACACAGTAATGAGTTTCACGTGTGGTTTCAGTATAAGATGGACATACTTTGGTTATTCCCAGCAAAGTATTGACAAAGTTTTTTTCCCAGGAAAACAAAAAATAAACCCCTGTGTTTCTATCCTTCTACCTGCAATTACACCATCTGTCTCAAGAAGGCAAACAAGACATAATAAAAAATGCTGTAGTGTAATTACTCAGGCATTTATGTTACAAAAAACCTCTCCAACTTTGATCCTTTGATTAGTGCAGAGGTTTTAACACTGGCATTTTTGAGGAGACCTCTTATCTCAAGACATCCCTGTAAGTCATCCTGTGCCTTCTCATAGTCTCATTCCACGATTTTTAATAGAAAACTGAACCTGGTCCTAAAAACCACTTTATTTCTCCTGCTGCCTTTCACACAAAAGATGACAGGAACTGTGTTGCTTGTGATTACTTTGTAATTTTCTTCATGATAGGTACTTTTGAGTGAGTCATTCCCACCCAAGTCTCCTGCAGAACTCTTGTCCAGTAAAACAAAATAAAAATGGATACAGAAACACATTTCAAAACATGCCTGTAAATTAAAATTTGCTCAGTGTTACTAAGTGCAAGTTCCCACACATTACCTCTTCCTTGGCAGCATGACCAGAGCCATAGCATACCCACATATCAGCCCTGATTTACTGTCTGTGCTCAGGGTAGTCTTGGTGTACATGCACACTCTAGGTAGTATCTGGAGTATCACAAGGAGTAAATGTACCCAGAGGAAACTTCATCACCATGGGTGGTGTGTTCCCAGTGTGCAGGACTGTCACTGTATGTGACGCCTGTGAAGTTGCATGGAGAGATAAAAGCCTTTCTCTGTCTGAGTGAAGGAAAATGACGCCTGTGGGTCTTTACTGTAAGTGGGATTTAAAAACCAGCGATGCAGGAAAACTCCTAATCTGAATGGGAGGCAGGAAAGAGCTTTGGAGTGAGAGAAAAGTGATCAGATCAGCTTTTTTGAGAAGCTTATGCCTGCTCTTTATTTCTTACTTGATTTGAAGAAATGCTGAAAAGAACTGATGCATAGTACCTACAGCACGTGGGAGGTCTGCTTTGAAATCCTAGTATTGAGTGATTGAGAGTCAGGGACTAAACCCATGGGACACAGTCTGGTCCATTTCTCAACCTGTTTGTCCATCTTTGTTGGCACAGGGGGACGGGGAAGGAGATCTGTGATCAGTACATCACACACTGTCTCTTCTGCTCCTTCCTCCTCAGGGGCAGGACTCCTGACACTCTTCTGCTCCACTGTGGAGTCCCTCCTACAGTAGACAGTCCTCCACCAACTTCTCCAATGTGAGTCCTTCCCACAGGCTGCAGTTCTTCATGAACCCTCCCACTGGGTGCAGTCCTCCAGGAACAGATTGCTCTAATGTGGGTCCACCCCAGGGCCACAGGTCCTGACAGGAGCCTTCTCCAGCATGGGCTTCCTGTGAGGTCACAGCTTCCTCTGAGCAATCCACCTGCTGTGGTGTGGAGTCCTCCATGGGCTGCAGGTGAGCCTCTACTCCACCATGGACCTCCATGGGCTGCAGGGGTACTGGTTGCCTCACCATGGTCTTCACCACAGGTTTACAGAGGAATCTCTGCTCCAGCACATCCTCCCACTTCTTGACTGACTTTGGTGTCTGCGGGGCTGTTTTTCTCACACCTCTCTCCATCTTCAAAATGCACAGTTTTTTCCTGCCCTATGTTATTCCAGAGATGCTACCACCACTACTGATGGACTTGGCCTTGGCCAGTGGAGTGTCAGTCTTGGAGCTGGCTTGGCATTGGCATTGTAGGACATGGGGGAAGCTTCTGTCAGCTTCTCACAGCAGCCACCCCTATAGCCCCCTTGCTACCAGAACCTTGTCACAGAAACCCAAAAACACAATATTATCCCCAATGATTTATTTAGAGTTGTAACTCTTGATAAAGAGGATGATTGCCTGGTGTGGGAGCCATGTGGTGCACTGGGAGCTCACAGCTCATCCAGAACCTGAACGCTGTGCTGGGGATCCACAGGTGGAATCTTGGAGGGTATCCCTGGGGTCCTAATATACTGATGTATACTCAGAAGGAGTTGGAAATCTGTTTTTCTTGATTGGTTCTTGTGTCATTAGTGTTCTCTAACGTCTTTCCATCCAATCTATCATTAATTTTACATTTATATCCAATGATTTTAGTTCTGCCTGTTTTGTATTAAATTATTACTATTGAAGCTTTGTAGTTTTTATTAGCTATTTTTTAAAGCTGAAGGTCTCATTCCTAGGTTTCAAAGAAGATACAATACAATCCTTTTGAAGGTTTAAAGGAGTATGCAGAAAAAGAATGAAACCTAAAATTACAAGCACAATTATTAGTTGTTTCCATATTCTGTTAAACTCATTTTGCTGAGCATGAAAAACCAAGCTCATTTAAAAGACATAAAAGAGATACTTTTAAGAATATATGTATTTGTCTTTGAATGAAATTTGTGTTTGGAATATACAAATCACCATGCAACACCACAGCAGTAAAAAGTTTATTTAAAAGATGATTAGAAAAAGACTTTGATGGTAAAGGATTATGTTTATCCTTCCACTAATCAGAAATGTGTGTCAGAGGACAGTGGAGAGGAGTAAGGAAAACCACCACATTTTTAGTAATCTTCCTCAGATTGTCTTCTAGTCTACAGTGGAAGGCATCGGTTTGTTTGCTTTTAATAAGCTAAAGGATATAGTGAATAACACAGAATTTCTGTAGAGTGAAATACTGGAATTTAGCTGAAGCTTTATCAAGCTTTCTTCCAGAAATTGCATCTTGCAACCACACGTTTTTACAGTTTTATTCTCTCATTTTGGACCCATTCATTGTCTTGTTGTACTAATACTGTTTCTCTAGTTATATAAGTAGCTAACTCACAGAGACAATGAGCTACCAGGATGTTTGAAGGTCCCATTCACTCAGGTCCTATTCACTTAGACTGTGCAAATGCTACATTTGAACTATTGTTGTGTATGTCTTATATTTAACTCCATTCTTCTCTTTGCTTGAAGTAGGAAATCTGCTGAAGTGTATTTACAACATACATATCTTCAGTTAATTATAAAGCATTGCATGCAAAATTCTTGAAAGATATGGTGAAGAAATGAGTATTTCTATTGCCTAGAACAGGACACAGTGATTTTTCCCAATAATTTCCCCAAGTCCCCTTTGCAGTGTCTGCATCTCTCTGCACTGCAGAATACTGTACTCAGCCCCAAACTCAGCCCACTCTAGCCACAACTTTTTTAAAAAGCCAAACCAACTCCACAGTCACATTTTTTAGAGAGGTTACCATGGCTACTTTCAACTCCAGTAATAGAATCATAGAATCATTGAGGTTGGAAAGGACCTCTAAGATTATTGATTCCAACCATTAACCTAACATGCTGTTGCGGTTTAATCCAAGCTGGAACTAAGCACCATGCAGATGCTTGCTCAACCTCCTTTTCTCTCCCCCACCCCAGTGGAATGGGGAGGAGAATCAAAAGTAAAACATCTAGGTTGAGACAAGAACATTTTAATAATCGAAAACAAAGTAAAATACAGTAATAATAATAACAATAATAATAATAGGGAAAAAACCCCCACAAAACCCAAACAAACAAGTGATGCACAGTACAATTGCTCACCACCCTCTGACCAATGCCAGGCCTTTGACCAATGCCAAGTGGGTTCTAAAACCCAGATCGGTCCCCCCTTCCAGGTAACTCCCCCAGTTTATTCACTGGGCATGATGTTCTGTGGTGTGGAATATCCCTTTGGCCAGTTTGAGTCACCTGCCCTGGCTATGCTCCCTCCCAGTTTCTTTTGTGTACCTCCTCACAGCCAGAGCAGGAGAAATACGAAAAAAATCCTTGACTTTAGACGAACATGACTTAGCAAAAACCAAAACATCAGTGTGTTATCAACACCGTTCTCAATTTGAACCCAAAACGCAGCACTGTACCAGCTACTGAGAAGAAATTAACTCTATCCTAGCTGAAACCGGGACATACACCTTATTAAAACCAAATAGAAATAGAAGAAATGTAGGTCGTTCTGCTGCCACTGGGCATATAGTTTTGTAAGTAAACTGTCCAAAAATAGCACATCTCTGTCTACTCAGTCCTTGATTTCTGCTGTGAATGACAGTAAGGCTGCCAATTAGCGGCAGCACTGACAACAGCTTCTCTGGGGGGAAGCTGCTTTGACACCATCAATCTGTATTTCACACAGGTCACTGAAAAACTGCTTCATTTTAGAGAGTTTCAGTCATTATTAATATATATAAGTTTCAAACTAGACATGAATGTTGTTTCCTAAGTCACTGAAATCTCCAAAATTAAGTTTGAGGAAGATCAAAGAGTAGAGGAATTGAAAACCTATATTTATATGTTTGTAGGGCTTGCTGTTTGAATGAAACTTAGCAACATTTAAAGTCAAGAGGAACAGTTAACCCTTTTGCTATTAAAATTGTGGGTGAGATATCTGTATTCAAAATACTGCAAAAGAAAGTGTAGTGATTCTCATTTTCTCTTAGTAGAAAAAATTACAGAGATGGGAATTTTTCTTCAAAAACAACAGCTTGCATTAGAACCCTAGTATATGGAAATATATTCTTCTAAAAAAGATTTTTCCCTCTTAAGAGGGAGGCTGCCAGAGTAGCTGTCCAGAAAGAAGAGAGAAGAAAAATATTTTCCTGGGCTAACTGAATCTGGGCTTCACTCAATTGTTTTATGGGTGGTCGAAACTAGTAAACTTTTGAATATTTACATGTGAACACCTTTGCATTATTGAAAATAAAACTGTTTACCCAAAGTCTTTTAACTGAACTGTTTTACATTCTGCCTGAATATGGAACCAAGCACAGAAAGAATCACATCTCATTCTTACAACTCCCTGCATGTGGCATATGCTCACTCAGAGGTAATTGCTGTCAGCTTGACAAATCAGTAGATGTTGAGATTTCCTGATAGTCTTTCAAATAATTATAGATAAAATGTACAAGAATGTCATCCTACAGTACTGAGCACTTAAAAACCACAGTGCTGGTGACATGACTCTACACTGAAGAAGGGGAATATGACTAATAGACCCTCGGTTCCCTTCTCCCCTTCCAGACCACAGGACCAACCATTTCTTGACATGAGAGCAAATGCTTGAAAATAGCAACCCTCGCTACCCTGCAATAAGTTCAGCAGGATTTTTGCTCTTTCTGCTGTTTTGGGGCCACCTACCTGGCTCTTGCTGCAGTCTTAATACTTCATGCTTCCCATCTCTGATGTCCTATCTGGATGTGGATATAATCTTCATGCCAGCAGCTCAGAAATGATCTACTTATATGTATACTTGTGTATCTGTTCAGAACTAGGAATAGTCTCCCTAGCACTCTAGGTATACAATGATCTAACAGTGCACCCCTCAGAGGATTTTGTGTTTGCAAGGCACCTGAGTCATCTGGAGCACATAAACATATGAAATTTTATCAAAATTTCGTATCTTTCTTCCAACATTTCTCCCCTTCTTGTGACTTCTTCATTTGCTTTAGGTCTAATCACCTTTGTCTCTCTTGTTTCCATGTATCATTTTTGTTATAAGTCACTGAATTCTTTACTGTTAGTATCTTCCTTCTTTGAGATATTCGCTCATGAAAAGCTCATATTCAGTGATGGATAGGGTAAATTTTGGAGAATAAGGAGAGAAGGGACAAGACCGTGGTGGAGGAGGTTCTGTACATGGCTAGACACATATTCTCAAACTAGGAGCTGCTGGGTTTTCTGGTAGTTGCATTGGGAGGCCAGGTTTTTCTGGGATGTTTCTCCCAGTGGTATGCACAAACTAGCATGAAAGGAACACTTGCCAAATATATTGTACGTACACAGAAACACAGTCTTCATCTCACTCTCCACTCAGACCTTTTGGAAGTGCTACCTGTAAGCAATGTTCTCAGCTACCACCAACTTCATTTCCCTCAAGCTCGCAGCTTATGCTAATCAAGTTTAAAATGGACTGATGAATAGCTAGCTCCCTCTCCCACCACCATGTTCTGAATATAACTGTGTTAGTAGAGAGTGTTGAAATACTTATTAACAAAATCATACATCACTTTGTTATATTTAGGCGGAAAACACTCCCAGGCATTGCAGCTCCTCTTTAACTTTCAGCCATTTTTCACTCCAAGCAAATGGCTAAACATTAAAAAGAGAAAAAAAAGCCCCACCAAAATGAAATGAAACACTTTTTTTCCTGGCTTTCCAGTGTTTCTGAGTTTATTTTTCTTCATAGTAAGTGGTAAAGTTGTCAGGGCAGAGATTAGAGACTATAACAACTAAATAATTTTAAAATGTCTAGGTATATTGTGAGATATTTATACACTAGTAATGGAATCATTTTCTAGGCAGTAGTTGCATATGTAATAAAAGAGAAAAGATATTTCAGTACAGGTTATTAGTTGGGTTCTCCTTTTAAATAGCTCAACCTATTAGGAATAATATTGTCTGTGAAACTGTGTCAGTTTTTTCCTATTCCTGTCTCATGAGAAAATAATAGTGCACAGTTATAGGATTCTTTTTAAGAGAACAAGTGTTAGGTCATGTTCATAAATTTTTGTCTGACTTATCTAGGACTAGGTGGAGGGAAATTGCAGTACAAGGCAAGACCTTAGGGAAGCTAATATTTTGTGTGGACTCCAGTATTTAGGCTTCTTTGGGTAGAAGCTGCAGCTTTCAGTTTTACTAGTTGCTAGGGATAATAATCATCGATGGGTACAAAAAGGCTCTGATATTCTCCTGGCTTTGAAAAGTGGGCTACTCACTAACTACACTATGAAGAGTTTTTGCAAAGCAGAAAAGCTGCTTTTTTGCCACTCTCAGCCTTTAAAGAGTTGGGGTAATATGTGTTGCCTAAACTGATACACCAACATTCAAATGAGAGCTGACTCTCAAACAGTGCTTTTAAAAATTATTGAGACTTTTTTTTTTTGTGTAAGTGCACTTTATTTTTGCATTAAACTGTCTTAAGAAGAAACTATATTATTCTCTCCTTTGTAGTTGCTTGAGAATTTACTGCACACACAAAGAATTCTGAAAATTAACTTCCTGCAGTTCTTCCTGAAAAGCCAATGCTTTACAAGTGGGTAGCAGAAAAGAATTGCTTGCAGTGGACTTAGCACTTTCCAGCTCATCATTCTAAACCCTCTTCCTTCTGTTGACTTTTCTGTTAAATGTTTTGTGGTTTGAGAAAGATTGACAGCCGATAGAGTTTAAACTCTTCCTATAGCTCGTCTGTCATCTCCAGCAACAAATGATGGCTTCCCAATGTTAGAAAGGTGCCAAGGTTTCTTTCCAGGGCACTATTCTTAATTCCTTAGTTCTTTTAAAGAGTTACTTCCTATCACGTCTCTATCTTCTAAAGAAAAGTGTCCTACCATGTGTTAGTTTCTCTTTCTTCAAAACATGAAGTCTTATTATTTTGACATCTTCTGCTATTACAAGTTCTTTAAAAACCCAAACCAACCCAATCACCTGCCCCATCCCAAACCTACTGCCAAACCCCCTAATGTCAGATATCCTAACTACATTGGTAAGCCAGTGGAAATCACCATCCAAAAGAGACAAGTTTTAAGCTCTCCTCAGAATACTACCATCTTAAGGTCTGTGAAACAAAGTGCATGGTGATCTTTATTCACTTTGTCATTATATTTTTGGTTTTTTTGAAGACTAGTTACAAAACTGGTCTGATGATCCACTTAGTATTCCTGTAGACAGTGATATCTAAGAGTCCCTTGAGTATGGGTGTATGTGGCAATCCTAGCTTTCCTACAAAACAAACCCTCATACAAAATAAAAGAAAAAAAATTCCCCAATCTCCTGAAAAACAAACTGAAAACTCCCCCCCTCCAAACCTCGTAAGATGGTTCAGAATGCACTGAGTTAGGGTCATAATGCATTCATAAGAGTAGCTTGAACTTTCAAAACTGTTTTATATTTGCCCAGGACAGCTAACTCAAAACCACACATTTGGAAAAATTGTAAATAAAGGATTACCCAAGAGGGTATATTTGTTAGTTTCTGAGGTTAGGGCTTCAGGGAATAATTTAAAACTAAAATAAAAAGCAAAACTAGCAAAAACCACAAACTATCATGAAAACAATTCCCAGGGTTGGAAGCCTTGTGGGTAGGGGATGAAGGCAGAGAATATTAACTACCTCTACTCTCATTGTCAGAGGAAAGAGTGTTTGGCTTACTGAATTAATTTCTGAAGTTCTTATCTTCTATGGATCTGAGGCACTACCTTCACAGACTAAGCACAGATGTCCAGTTAACACAGGTGTCCAGTTGTGTAGTGCTTGAGCACTAGTAATTAGGATCCCCCCCAAATATGATGTGTCCATGAAGCTACAGCTTGTGTTCCTTCCTATATTTTCTGTTGAGACTTGGAGAAAGTTACATTTTCTCAAAATTTTCCTTATGTGATATGTTGGCATTCTCCGTTCTCCCAGCTAAAATGAAACCTTCCCTTTCTCATAAAAAAGGACTTGTAATTTCACTGTAAAAGATCCACGGATCTGAACTCCACCAAAATTCTGCTATACAGGACCAAGATATGTATGTGAGGTAGATGTGGGACATTCAGAAGGCAGCAGAGCAGAATCTTCTGCTCTATGCTAATGCTTCTTTTTTGCCACTTGGTGATTTTTATTTTGCCAAACATTTTTGCAAGGTCTGTTGGACATTCTAGACATTATTACATGTTTTTCATTTTAATAGAGACTTTAACTGGGAAAGATATCTCAGACAAGGAATTATCATGTTTCTATCTTTAGGTCACCCATAGTGTCTTTTACATATATGGCTGGTGATAAAATTAACAAACTTTATCTTAAAGGAATATAGACTATTTATGTGTTTGGGAAACTGTTTAAGATACTTCAGGCCTTAAATGATTGAACCCCTTTATTTTCAATCTAAATGCCCAATTTATAGCTATCTGACTTTGTAAGGATACAATCCCTTAATTCTTTTTTTTCCCCACATGTTTAATCTGAGCTGTGGTTATTAAAAGGAAAATCCCATCTTCTCCCAACCTTCGAAGTTAAATTTTCTTGACAAAACTATCTTTTCTCAGTCTAAATTTCTTTATCTGTTATACTCTCCAGTAGCCTCTTATTAGGTGTACTTTCACCTTCTCAATGATTTGTTAAGCTTATTTCTGGGCAGAGCAGTGAAAACACAGTAATAGCTATCCTGTCCTTAAGACAGTAATATGCATTCTCCGTATTAAAGAAAGGGTTTTTATTTTATTTTATAGACCTTAAAATTCGACAATTTTAGTGTCAAATCTTTTCATGATAGTACTTACAGCCTTCAGAATCACAATAAATATTTCTCTCATCATAAGTGAGTTTAGAATACTTCCCTCTAAATAAGAAAACTTACTTTTCAGGGTATATGATTGAGCAATTCTAATAACTTTTTTTTTTTTATTGATGCTACTGTTGATGTGAAATAGTGCAACATTAAAGTTTTCCATAAATCTACACATGACATATGACTCCAGGCCAATGCTAGGACTTTATTTGTTCTTGTTATTTTTTAAAGATGATGATGAGAATAAAAAAGTAATTGGCTGCAAGTAAGGCTGAGAAGCAGTTGTCTTATGCACACTTTTCAAGCAACATCAGAGAAGTAAAAAGAGAGTTATGTGAGAGTATAGAAACTGTTGCAAACTCAAAAGGGGTATGAGCTACCTATAATTGAATTCAGCCTAGTAAAGTATTGACAGATATGAAACAGTCTCCTTGTAGAAGAAATAGGAACAAAATGTTCAACATGTGTCTTTGATCGTCCAGAACTGAGGTATGCGGTCAGTCCTAAATTCAAACATTCTTTAAAACTAACAAAATCTTATTTTGTAATTGCAATCATATGGACATCTGACAAAAAATGCATTGAATTTTGCATTCTTCTAGAGTGTCTGTATCGTCATTGTTTTATTTATGTTTACAAACATGTACCTCCAGTACACCTATCCTAACAGAATTCATGTAAAGATGAAGAATTGTTTTGGTGTCTTCCAGATGTAAACCTGTTTTTCAAATCATGTTTTGCCAAAGCTCTGATTAACAGATTCACGGGAGTTACGACTTACTCTAATGTCACCTTCAGCTGATGAAATCTATTACTGGCACAGGTTTTCTGGACTGCACATTATTGTGGAATGGTATGTCTCTTTACATTTTATAGTGTTTAGGAATACATTCTGTGCAGGTAAGTGGCTGTGTAGCTGCAGTGTCAGCTGCAGGTTGAGCTCTGGGTGGCTGGAGACCCAGGCAAGAGGCCATGAACTGCCAACCCTTTGCATAACAAAGCCAGAGGACCAGACACTCAGAGATACAGCAGGAGCCAAGAACCCCAGACTTTCCTGGACTTAGACTGCGAATGGTTAAAAACCTGGGGGTGCCTTTGTTCGAGGTCCCTCCTCCAAGGCACCCAGCTTGAGTTGCTATTTTGTTGTTGCACCATGATTAAATTATTTTAATTTAATTAACTCGTTTTACACCTCAGACTCTGCTATGGGGTTGAGCCGGTAAGGAAACCCAGTCTGGTGGTGTTTAAGTGGGGTGTGTAGTGTGAAATGGTCTTGGTATCAGCTCAGGTGGTGCGAGTATGGCTGCCAGAGTGGCCCCTGGATAGTTGGAAAGGGATGTTTCCTTTACAATAGAGTTCCCTTATATTTAGCTACCTGAAAGTTGGTATATGTGATTATGCAAGTTTTTCTGACAGTTTAAACCAAACTAACTTTGAACTGCTGTACTCTCAGCACGCTTCTTTTCCAAGCTAGAGCTTCCTGCACACTTATGAAACTAACTTCAGATCTAATGCCTTTGTTTTTTAGTCTGTGAGTGTCAAAATACAAGGAACTCGGAGGTTTTTTATTCCCAAAGAGATCCCGAGGGAATCAATGGCTGTTCCTAAAACACTGCTGGCATCATATCAGGACCAAACAGAAGAGGCATTTTCAGATTCAAAATCCAACAGAAACAAAAAAATTACAGTTGATATGTGAACCAGACTGTGACTGGCTATTTTTCAAGAAAGTTATTTCCACACAATTGTCACAAACTTGGACTCTGCAGCATTTACTGAGAAACAAATATAAATTTAGTATTATTTTTATGCAAATAAAAATAACTTGGCAGTTTGAAAACCTTGTGGAAGCAAATCTGTTCACATTGTGTCAGAAGGTTGCAACAGCTTATTAGAGACAAGGAATTTGGCATTCACAGAGTCATAGAATCATTTAGGTTGGAAAAGACCTCTAAGATTGTCAAGTTCAACCTTTGACCAAACACCACCTTGTCAGTGAGACCATGGCACTGAGTGCCATATCCAGCTCCTGAACTCCCCGTTGTCAAGACAGAACAGTGGCAACTTCCCCTGATTTCTTCAGCTGGAGCTAGCTTCAGCCCTTAGCTGCATGGTGCAAGGAAGGAGTTTAACCAAACTCAGCTCCACAGTGTTTCCATCATGTCAGGGTAGCATGTGGCCTCACTTCATCTTAAACTGAGAACTCAGTTTTGGGGTTTTATAATTAATTGTATTTCCAGGCAATTGAGAATAACTGAGAATAACTAAGGCTACTTCACATGCATGGCTTCCTTTTGCTGATGAGGAGCTAATGTCTTTATCCCTATTATGTACTCTCACTCCTTTGTTGTTTTTAACTTTAATGGAAGTCAATGCAAAATCTGATCCTAAAAATATGGGATCACTGAAGATGAAAGAGCCAAAGATGCAAGAGTATTTAAGATTAAGTGTCTTCTTGGCGAAGTTCAAAATGAAAGGAAAGAACAACAAAATCAACATTAAAATTATTTGAGTATTCTGACAAAAGCAGTACAATAATTATTTTATGTCCATGCTGCCTATCGGAGTAAGATGCTTGACTTGCATAATGTTACAAAGTTGAAACAGTAGCCAGGGTGGCAGGGGAGTACTGAAGATGGTGGATCAGAGCTGTGTGTGTGTTTGAAGAGAGAGAAAAAAAGAGAATTTACTGAGAAAGATTTTAGGAGAAAAAAAGGAATCATTAAAGTTGTGCAGCTACCTAAAGAAAGATTCTACATTAATAGGGCATATAAGAAAAGAATTAATTAGATACAGAGTCTCATTCATTCAAGTCAGTAGGTGCTGTCTCTGGCCTTCAAAAGAGGTTGGATTAGGATTGCAAAGGCTCAGGTAATATGCATGGGTGAATAGTGAAATTTAAAATATAAGCTTCACTTCCTAGGTATTTATTTAAGCATTTCCACTTCCTTAGAAGCACATTGCAATCACTTCTTCAGACGTGGACTTCTATTTTTCACACATGTGAGACATTCAGCTTTTCTTCAAAGAGAGACAAAGAGGAAATGGGTAATCTTGCTGCCCTTCTTGGCAGCAAGCTTGGTGATCAGTAGCCTGAAAAAGTGACACACTATTGCAGAAATTTTCTATTTTGATTCAAAATAAAAGGAAAAATTGGGTATCTGTGTGGTTTAACCCCAGCCAGCAACCAAGCCCCATGCAACCGCTTACTCACTACCCTGGCAGCAGGGTAGGAGAGGATTGGAATAGTGAAATTTTCACAATGTCATCAGAGAATGCTTTAAAACTTGCTAAGCCTCCTCTCTCTACTGTTTGATAATTAAATAAGGGTTTTACATCCCTTTATAAAATACATCCAAACCCTGGCCTGGCAGACTTCCTTCATTCACCTTCCCATGTGTTTTGCAGTAGCCAGGCAGCTGAGTGACACCTTGTTGCTCTCCTCTGGTGCCTCCTCCCACCTCAGGGACTGTGCTGTT
>NW_016690255.1:5351688-5492118 GCF_001604755.1 Lepidothrix coronata | reverse complement strand
ACATTGTCAAAATCCATGCTAATGCCATGGTAAATGCCATCCACTGCCCTTCCCAGTTGGTCAGGTATGATCTACCCTTGACAATCTCTGCTGACTATTTCCAGTCACCTTCTTCTCCACATACACAGAAATAGGCTGAAGGAGGATTCACTCCGTAAATTGTGTGAAAATCCTGCATCAATGGGTTATCCCACAAAACTTTAACTGCTTGGGTCCCACCGTATTGCCCTTTCAGGACTTGGCAGATACCATCAAGGACCAGGATCTGTGGAGCAGAGACTTCCATGAGCTCTTCCATGAGCTCATAAAGAACATGTTGTCAACTTTGTCTTCCAGATTCCAGGATGATTTGTAATGAAGTCACACCATAATCACACCTTTACTGGCCTCTCTGCTGACCCTGACCTGCAAGCTCCCGCCTTGATTCTCTCTGTCATGTTCAACAGCTCCTTATATTCAAGCTGCTCCTGCTCGTAGTGGTCGACATCTTCCCTTGTGCCCTTTCCCTGCTTGTCTTCCCTGAAGAGATTATGAATGTCCTCTGTAGCACAGTTCTGTGACGGCACACGCAGCTGTACCTCCTCCTGCTTTTTTTCTGAGAATGCATGTATTTCTGTATCTACATTAGAAGCTGGTGCTATTTTATTCCCTTTTACCACTCCTGAGCTCTCTCTTGTTCCTATTGTCCTTCATCCTGTGTTTTCTACCTCTGTCTACTGTTTTCTTTTCAGTTGTGGTCTGCAATGGCTGTTGCAGACCATCATTCCTGGTTTAAATGTCCCCTTACTAGACTGGCCACCCTGTTGGCAAAAGTGCCCTTGTTCCACTTTGTTAGGCAGATCCTATATTTTTCTAGTAGTCTGCCATCTTCAGGGAGGATTCCATGGCTGTAAAAGTGAACTCCTTGATGCTAACACCTCCTGCCTGAAGAGGTGTTGACCTACAGACCTGCATCCTCTCACAGATCTTGCTCTGGGTCAAAGCCTCCTCTGGAGGAGGAGGGAGCTGGTCCCATGGATGATGTGCACTGTTCCCTGTGGGGCATCATCTCCATTGTAGTGGACCCTTGCTGCCTTCACCCATTTCCAGTCCCCTTGTGTGCATATTTGCACATGCTGCTGTGCCTGTCTGCTGTGTTGTGATTTATGAACAGATAACTGCTTTCATTTGTGAATGCTCACATTCTTTCTGAGTTATAATCATAAGGATTTACGTGTACAACAGACCACATGAAAACACAAATTTAATGTGATATTTAACATGATATAAACACTCTGTAGCTATTTCCATAGACAAAGAGAAACACATTTGCTACACACTGAGTTTCAATAGGGATGTAAATTGTCTTGCTGTGAAGCTCAGTTTGAGACCAGAGTTGGGATATTTAATTGGCAAGACCAAAAGAAAAGAAGCAGTGTGGTAATGACTTCCTAACTTCAAAATAGAGGATGAAGTACACGCTTTTGAAGTAAAAGGAGGACAAAAACAATGTATGAAGTAATATATGAAATTTCTTAGATCTATATAAAAAGATCAGCTTTATGACTGTAATTTTCTCTTTCAAATTATTAACAGAACCATGCAGGAGGCAATAGCAATTAATTAGAATCTTTGGGTCCAAGCATGATTGTCTTTCACAAGCTGGTTCGTTTTGGTCTTAGAACACACACAATAATTTGAAGCAAAACAAATTAAATCTCTGCAGTATCAAAGCTACCATCACTTCTAATTACAGTTGATTTTCCTCTTCAGTCATAACTACTCAATGTGACATATCCCACAACCTGCATTTCAATCTTTTTTAAACAAGTTGTTGGTTTCCTTGCCAATCAGCCATTTGCTAGCTCATTAATTTTTTGGTTTTGTTGTTGTTTTGAAAACACCATTTCTATTTATCACGGTACTCAATTTAGCATAGTCAAGTACAGTTTTGATTGGTGTGAGTACCTTTTGTAACAAAGGAGAAGGAAATAAACATAAACCGTCAGCTAAATGAATCTGAACAAAATGTAACCAAAAGCTGGAAATTCTTGCCATTGTAACATAAATGTTCTGTTTGGAAGCTGCCGTCCATCAGAGAGCTGAGAAATGTTTCAATGTATTTACTTTATAAGTCAATTCTGGTAGCCTCACTTTTACCACTATACTATTTCTTATTACTGATTTCCTTTCTCTTCTCTCTCTTTTTTAACAAGTACAGTTTAGTGCTTATTAAGTATAGTTCAGCACTTGATAAGTACAGTGCTTGCACAATACAAGCATTTACACATGTAGTACATGATTTTTACATATGTAGTACTTGATTTTTCATGAGCTCTTTTAATAGCATCTCATGTCCTGAACTTCTTATTGTGTAATTCCTTGTAAAAACTAACTGAATGAACTCACTACATGTAAAATGACTTCAGTTTTAAAAGCAAAAGGAAGATATATGAAAAAATATGAAAACATAATAAAAAGTGAAATGATAATTTACGGTAAAAATATTTTTAAGAGCAAAAGTGAACCAGGCCCATATATATATCCAAGATTTTAACTTATTTGAAACACTAGCAATCTAATCAAAGGACATCAAATAGCTGTTATCAGTGCATGTTAAGGATATTACAATGTGAAGAAATGCAAAAAAGACCTTAGAACTTTGTTCTGGAAAACTTACTGCTCTCTCACCGTTTACCCTGGTGTGATGCTCATTCTTCCTGTGTTCCACCAGGATGGGCGAATGAGCATTTGTCATAGGTTTACTTGTTCTAAAAAAAACCAAGCTGGGAATTTTTTTTTTTTGATCTTGGTCTTCCTCATAATTCATCCCCCTTAGCAAAACACTTCAGTCTCATTTAACGGAGGCACCATTTCAATCCCTTCAAAAGGAAATGGAGAGGGTTACAAGAAGTTGTGTATATTCTTTCCCAGTCTTGGTTCTCCTTGAGGTTATCATGTTGGAGGATGCAATGTATTTTGTGCACCTATGGCACCTCAATTAAAGAATTGCTTTTTGCTTTTCTATACTCAAAATTGTCCATAGAATTATTTCTCCGATTTTAGGCAATACTAACAAAATCTTGGGGGACAAATAGTAGGCAACTTCAAGGCTGGGCCTCCAATCAAGCACTGTATTTTCCCTTATATCATTAAATTAGTAAATTCATGTTCTCAGAACTCCAAATATATTCTTATCTTCTCAGAAATGGACAAAAGGGAGGATACATTAATGAACAAATGAGTTTTATACAGTTTTAATGAACTCTTATGATAACTTCTTTTTATGTCAGAGAAAAACAACTTTTTTTCCCCTGCTATTTCCTATACTGTGGCTGAAAGAGTCAACATCCCTCAAATCATATAGTTTCTCATGCATCTCATCTCAGTGCATTATTTTCTCCCCAGGAGATGATCTGTTTCTTTTGACTGCTGTTCATGCAGTAAAACGCACACACACACAAGCACATACAAATACTTACTCTCTTCTTGACATTCACCACTATTCTCTTCTATGTTGGAAATAAACCAGCTTTAAAAAAGAGATTCAGTTGTGGAAAGAATATTTTCATCATGCAGTGTGCAACAGTAATTATGACATCTTCTGTGAGCTGTTCCATGAAGGAAGAAAAGTTAGTGAGGTGCACATTATAGAGATGGTGAGTGATCTAAAGATGGTTAAATAATTCAAAATTCCCTGTGGAAGGAGCTGATGGCATTTTGGGTGAACACAGAAACCTCATAAATTTCAGACTTAGGCAGAAGATAACAGAAGGAAAAATATAAAAAAAAAATTGTCAATGAAAAACCTGAAGAAAAAAACCTGGAAATGTGAATATTTCCCAGAACATTAACTTGGTTGATTTCTTTCTGGTACTCCCCATGTTTTCTTAAGCTGCAGCAGAATTTCAAAAGCACTGTGATGTTCCTTTTTGCCATCTTTTTTGTGGATGATGTTCATTCACTAGGGGCAGAGCTCCATGGGATTCACTGTATGAAACAGATTTGAAAGACAGAAGGGAGATAAATGCATTTAGTAAGGTGTTCTTTGCTTCCTTAAATCACTGGAAAGCACCAGGCAGACTATCAGGAATAGCTAAGGGCCATAAGTTAGATGGCCAGTATCCTCTTAAGTAAG
Source organism: Lepidothrix coronata (assembly GCF_001604755.1). Taxonomy (NCBI): domain Eukaryota; kingdom Metazoa; phylum Chordata; class Aves; order Passeriformes; family Pipridae; genus Lepidothrix; species Lepidothrix coronata. The sequence goes on along the minus strand of NW_016690255.1, from coordinate 5,488,001 downwards.
TCTTTCATTCTTTTGTATCCATATCCAAATCCCTGGTATAGACTGAAAATTCAAAATGACCTCTAAAGTCACTTATTTTTTTCAGTCACCACATAACTCTATCCCTAGTCTCAGCTAAAGCAGGATAGGAAGCACCACAATTTTTTGAGGCTGACAAGTGACTCTAGGAACAATCTCCTCCTTTTCCACTTTGGACAGTGATTGGGTGATTTTCAGGTCTCCCATGCACTCAGAAAGGTCAGAAATGGCCACTGTGTATTCACAGCATTTCAGTCAGACATGCAAAGTATAGTCAGTTCGTATCAAATACAAATCTGGTGGTCATGGAATGGTCTATTTTTTACTTACTTATTTTTAAAATCTTTCAGTGCAAAGACTTAAAGTAGAATTACTTCAGCTAGTCCACAGCTATTTCTGAAGCTCCTCAAACCTACACAGCCTGGAGGAATTCATCCTGTTTCAACAAAGAGAAGGCAATGTGTGTGAGGAGTGCAGGGGATTCTGCCTGTTGGTTTGATATCAACAGCAGCACTGGTAATGCTGGTTCCTCATTGTCACTGTTGAGGCCTCACCTACAGCTTATGTGTAATGCGTAGCAGGGATTACAACATGAAAAAAACCCCACGAAAGAACAAATTGTTACAATCCAATTAAGGAGAGATACCTCTGCCTGAATTAAGGTGCAAACAAGACCATATGCTGAAGTCAACAATACGGAATTTATTTATCAATCAATGTGAGGTAGAGAAGTAGAAAACAATAGAAAAGAGGGAGTGGGGAGAGAGAGAGAGAGAGAGACAGAGAGAGACAGAGATATCAAGCCAGTGGATCCATGTATTCAACGGCATCCTGTTGTCCCTTCTTCATCCTGGGCTTCTTGGCATTAGGGTCCCCCGAGTCATTCTTCTGGGGTGTGGATTTTAGGCAGTCCATGTTCCAGCTATCCAGAGAGGTGTATTCCCATAACTTGGGGTGATCTTTGTTTGACCAGTGATATGTGTATGAGCAGATGCTTCCTTTCACACAGTTTGCCGCAGTGGGAATACACATTTTTACTAATTCAGGTCCCTTATTAAGTACGTCAAAATCCGTTCTCATCCTTTTGTTAGAGAATATATCTTGTATGCAGAACATACCCTGCAATGGAGAGGTGACTGCTTCTTTGAAAATGAAGCATGATTTTCCTTTTTTTCTCAGTTGGAACTTCTAGATGTTTTTCAAGATTGTGACCCACTGTCATTTGCCTCTTGTCAGTGAGCCAAATTTGCTTTTATCTTTCACAGACTTTCAGGCAGAATTTCATAAACCTACTCAGATTGCTTTGTTCAAGAATAGCTGTCAGACACACAGCCAGCAGAGACTTCTGTATTTTTATTGGATTGAATAGATTTCTGGCACCAGAAACAACCTTGTCAGCAGTCTTGATACTTTTTTAGGCAGATTTTCTAGTGGTACAATGTTTCCAAGTCTCAAATTCTATTTTATTATCTGTGACATGTCAGTCATTCACCTTCAGCCATCTTCATTTATATTGTGTAGAGGTTAAGCCTCCTGTAATATCTAGAAGTCCATCTCTTCCAAGCTATAGCTCATATCCAATGTGCAGCCAAAATCCAACTCTTCTAGGTCAGGTTCCTCCACAGACTAAACACTTCCACCTGAAAGTCTATGATTGACTTCATTTTTTGAATAAAATCCCTTTGCTCTTTCACATGTGAGTTACACTCCATAATACTCAACAGACAAACCCACATCTACTGCATACTGTGAATGTCTTGAAGAGGAACTTCATATCCCAGGAGCTTTCTCCATCTCAGAGCCTTTTTTGACTTGTTCACCACCTACCACTTTTCTGATTCTTCGTGAAGCTGAGATTACCTGATTCGATTTATCCAGAGTTTTTCTGTGTCTTTCTAGGATCTCATAATCCCTACACTGATTGATGAAAATCTCCCTGTTAACAGTATTATCCTTATCTTGACAAACAAACTTTAAATGGCCCTTTCATCAAAGACTACGTATTTTCTTATTCACTCTTTCTGGTAGACAGTCTGTTTCGGTGTCCTCAGTGCATTCATTTATCTTTCAGCAATCACGGTATAGTACCGGGGTTTTTTATGGTATTCTGGGTGATGCAAAGTACAAGATTTTGACATTTTTGTTTCTAATTCCTTTCTTGCAATTTGTCATTCTGGTTGTTTTTGTCATGCCACTACTTTTAGCAGTACTGCAAGGAATAGTTGTGAAATAAAACCTCTAGGTAAGAAATTACAGAAAAGGATTAATTTTACTTCTGGGGAAGACAGCTTCATCTTACAAAACACTGTAATATATATGTATATAGTCATATTTTTTAAGACATAGGTGAGTGTGCTGTCTCTGAATAACATCCCTATGCTTGTGGTATGGCAGGCTGCTGTATCCAACCTCTAGGGTATTAAATCAGACACAAAATAATTATTTTTCTTACCCTTTGGGCTCTAATTGGTTTACTTTAATGAGTTTAAGAGTGCTGGCTTGCACATTATCTAGGAAGCCCTTCTGGTGTAGGTGGTTTGTGTCTGCCTTTCAGGGATGGATGCTTGAATAGTCTGTCTGAGCTGACCTTTGCTGAGTTGCACAAAGATGGTATTTCTTGATTAAAGGAAAGGCAGCGAGTGATTCAGTAAAACAGAAAGTTAACCAAATTTTGTTTTCTGGTAGTCCACTTGTTTTCTTTCACTTTTCTAAATATGGCAACAGTTACGAAGCACCTGGGTGAATTGGACTTGCCTGGATTCTGCAATTTATCCTGGCAAAAACACATCACGGTCAAATAGGAATGTGATAAAATTTACACTGTTTACTACCCAAAATATAGCCTTGAAAGTCTCCAGTTGACAAGGTGTTTCCAACAGAATGATTCATAGGGGAAAAGCTGTGGATGTGCTTAGTTGTATCTGGCACTAGGCTCTAATTTTTTTTTTCAGACTTATAAAGAAACCCAAGATGATTCTCTTTGCTTTTAGGAGCTGGTTAATGAAGGTATAATTGCTGACTTGCTGAGAACCAGCAAAACTAACTGACAGTATAATATGAGCACAATTGTGGCATTTTCACTATAAATATGCTGATCAAGTTTTACTTGGATGTATCTACTAGAATTTCACGTAATTGGAATAAATATGAACAGGGAAAAATTGTTTGCAAAGGGTGAATATTTTCCTCATATTTAAATGTACCAACACTGTTTTTCTAAGATTTATAAAGAAGTTTAAATCTTGCTGCTTTATTTATATGAAAATGTTACAAAAAGGAAAAATAAAAGTTTAAAGAAAGTCAACTCCACTCCCATATATATTAAAGGGCTAATAAATTGTTCCACTGTCTTGCATACTGTTTTTAACATGTTTGGACATTGTTCTATTTTATTGATTTTTTAGTTGCCTTTTAATTGGAACCTGTCTTTGAGAATGATACCAACTAGATGAAATTACTGCACTTTTTAATATGCTGTGATTGTCACACCTTAATGATCTTTCTTGTGTATAGGCTGTGAGTTACCAACCAAATTCTGAGCAAGTACAGAAAATGAGAATGTTATTGGATAAGGTGGGGCTTTGAGGTTTGGACAAGTTTCTATGGAAACCTAAAACTCTTAAGCTTAGGAAATTTTTTTTCCCAAATGATGATGTGAAGAGTTATATAGCTTTTTAAAAAGACTCTCATAAGAAAACCCAAATTTCCTTAATAATTTTTAATCTTAAAATAAAAGGACTGTTTATTAAAGATGCAATCTCTTATCAGCAAGAGTAACTGCCTTAAAGTGCTGATCTAGAGAACTTTGTCTAAAGCTAATTTAATTAGGATTAGCATGTTTATTTAGATTAATTGCTAGTCACTTCTTTAGCTAGTATATCTATTTGCATTCTTTAAATATTAACTACTTCTCAAATATTTCAAATTAAATTTATAATCTCATTTTATATGTTATTTCCCATCAAATTGAGGCAAGAAATAGACATAACATACTGAAAGACTTTTATCCACTGAACTGAACCTGCCCATGCTTTTTTTGCTTCCAGATGTGGATCCCCTGAATTTAGTGGAAATTCTGAATTCAATGGGTTTGCTCTTGATTTATGTTGCTATGACAAAAGGAGACAATTTAAAGATGTGCAGAACAAAAAAAAAGAAAGCAATGCAAGTGATTAAAAAGGGTCTGAAAGTATCCTCTGTTTTGAACAGCAGATATAGAAATAAAACCAAAAAGTTGCTCCATGAAGATCTCAAAGATACTAAGATTTCTCATCCATTACTCTTCTCAGCATTAGCATTGTCACTTCTGTTTCGTATTCTATTTTCTTTGAGATGACTGCAGTTATTAATACAGAAAAGACAATCAAGTTTGGTTCTATGAATTTAGTCTCCGAAGTCAAATGAATTGCATATATTTGCTGCTGCTGAGTCTCTAACCCATGCTAATTTCCTGGATTGGTATTCAGATAATTTGGTATTTTTGAGCAGACTGTAAAATTCCATACTAAAAAAATTAAAACTGCATTTAAAATAATCATTCTGCCTAATTTGACTCATTTATTTTCCATGAATGAAACTAATATATACCTGCAAATTAACATATTGCAAGACATTTGCTTGATAGAACTTGTAGTATGACTCACATTCTTCCAAATCCCTACTTTTAGTTGTTCAAGATTTTTTTTTAATGTTCTAGGTTGCAACAAGGAAAAGATGTTTAAAAAAACCCTTTAGCTTTGGTGGTCATTATATACATGCTTTAGAGCTTGAAACTAGGAAGGGGTAGTCTTTTTCCTCTCTATGGTGGTCCACTTGCATTTGCCCAAATTATCTTTCTGAAACATTGTGATGAACATGCTCTGACCTCCTACAGCTGCATTTATAATGGTAAATTCAGATGTCCAGAAACCTTACTGGGTACTCCTACGTGATCATACACACTGTTGAATGGAGCCAGTGTTCTATGCTGCTCTCATGGCCTATGCCAACTATTTTTGCATGACAACAAATTCCAGGCACAGTTAGGTTATAAACCCCACTTCTTTTTCCCAAGGAGCTTATGGGTGTGCATGTGGTCAATCTGTGCCAGCTGGCTTCAGTGTCTGGGAATGACACTGACCATATTTCATTTATGAATAAATTTTCCTGGTGGGTCCCTAGGGTGAATATAAGAAGATATTCTCTCTTGCTCTGAATACTTACAAACTGTTCATTTGAATTCAGGTCGATTGAGCAATAATAGGCAGAATCTTTACTTTTCAAAAAGTGGGATTGTAACTACCTGATTACATTTTAACTTTTATAACATTTTTCCTGTGCCCATGTTTGTTCATCAGTTTAAATCCCAATTAAGGTGAATGATATTAAAAGTCCATTTTTGCTGATATTTATATATTTTAAATCTTTGTTGACTCATTTAGAAGCCATTTTTAGCCAGACAAAATGGAAAAAAAGCCCACATTGTTAAATGGAGAACATACGACCCATCATATTTTATTAATTTTATATGAACAATAACAGGCAGTTTAAACTAGATGTTATACTGGTAAATGATCCACTCATGACACAGTGTTTATCTAACTAGTTTCCTAATTCCTTTAACTTCTAATTAGTATGATAATTACCACTACCTCTAGATCAGTCAGGTTATCCATGTGATTTAGGATTTTACCTGACAGTATAAGATAAGGTTTCCAAGAACACTTGGCAGCTGTTACAGAATGTAAGATGAGGATGCCAGGCTGATACTAGTCATCTGGGACTTGTGGATTAATTTCTTTGCTATTGAAGGCAACCTTGGGTTTTGTTTTTTTTTGATCTCTGCACTACTGTCTTAAAACTGGTCAGGTATTTTTGTCCTCAGTGGGCTTTCTGTTCCTGAGCCTCTCTCAGCTCAAAAGTGGAAGACCTATATAAAAAAAGCATACAGTGACCTCTCTATGCTACTTTGCTCCTTTAGTAGCATTATCTTGAATATAAACAACTCTTCATCTTCTGATATATTTGCAGGGAGTGATAGTTTCTTGCAGGTTTTTCTGTTAGGTGGAAAAAGCCTCTTCTCGTCTCTGACCATTTAGGTTTCCACTTAAGACTGTTGATCTGATGTCTGCTCCTCAAATATGAAAATTCACAGTGCTGTTGTTTCTGCTAAATGGTTTATACTCATCTTGTTAATTTACTCCAGTATAATATTGTATTTGAGATAATATACCCATTTCCTATATAACTCAATGGCTTCTGCTACTGTAGGGGCCTTTCTTCTACCTGAAGAAGTTATTCTGTCTTATGAAGTCCTCCAAGAGAAAAACTGTTTCTCCAGTTCAGTAACTGCATTACCTCGTCATCCTGCGGAAATTATGCACAGGTATGGCACAAACAGATTTTTCCATTCTGACATATTTCACAAATATCTGTTATATCACAACCTTTTGACAGCCAGAAATTGCAGATAACATGTATGACCTTGCAAGTGCACTCTATAGTCCTTGTAAATCTTTAGTTGTAATTTTTTTGTTGCTATTTTTCACTAAAATTCTTAGCCTTTGCCAAAATCTTATATCAGCCCTTTTCCAGTTCAGATGACATTTCTATTCTAAATTTTATTTTACATACAGATGAAGGGTAAATTAAGGAAAGCACAGAGAGACTTACAACATAGAAAATAATTAGTTTCCATGAAATTAGCCCAGCTTCAGTGTCACTGGGATCAAGTGGGAGCTGTATAATTTCAAGTGTATGCACCCATGATCTATGTTAAAAGGGAGTATTTAGTCCAGTGTTCTCAGAAAATAAGAAACAGTACTTATTTGGGGAACAGTGTTTTAAAAGAAGCATTATTTTTGCTGAATTTAGTACATTACTCATCAATTAAAAAAAACACAAACCCCCAAACAAGCAAGATGAAGAAAAATAAAGCAACAGAACATGGTATAACGAGGTTTAAAAAAAGGAGAAAGAAATATACCATCGAATATACACTACAGTAGTGATCTTTATCCCTATGAGAGGTCTGCTGGATCTGTCTCATGTCATGACACATCACGTAACAGACTGAGTTTATTTTAATGCACTTTTAATTTAAGTCATGCTATTTATTTGATTTTAAATCCTCATTATATCCATTTTGTCTCCCCAGGAGACTAAAATTTAGGATTCTTGTGAATGTATGCTTTGTCCTCTGTATTATAGCTGTTCAGACCTTATTTTCAACACTAAATTTAATGTTACTTTAATCATGAAAATGTAATAGAATTTTCCATACACTGCATACAGTTTAAAAAATTTTAAAATTTAAAGGCTTTTGCTTCCCCCCCCCCTTTGGTACTGGTTTGAATATATACTTTTATCAATGACTGTTCTCTTGTGAAACACATCAATTGCTTCTGTGGTCTTATTGTCTCTGAAAGATTTTAAAATGAATATATTTTAATTAAAGTTGAAATGCATTGGTTCACAATGATGCTTTAGTGAGCTGTAGGAACTGTATTTAGGTTAGCTTGTTTCCAAGTCTTGTCTCTAGCAGAGGCATTTTGACTAGGTTATGTTCCAGTGTGAAGTATTTTGGCCAGGAACTTCTGCAATATTTTGCTTTTCCTCGTCAGTGGAGAAGACCGCAATCTCCTCAGGAGTATATTCTGACAGATAGAATTGACCAAAAGAGAAATGGAGTATAAAGTACCTGGTCTATACTTCTGGGATAAATACAATAATGTTTCCCAATGACAGTATTTTGGCTTGTGGGTAACTTTCCATGGAATAATTTAATATTTTCTTTGAGGGAGTGCATACTCTCCAGGAAACACTTGCTGGTATTTTTCTGCACAAACAGACAAGGTCAGTTTTGGTTAAACTAAACACTGTGCTACCCTTTTTTTTTTTTTCCAGAATTCTTCTATTACCCAATATATGTGCAGCCTTCTCTTAATTTTTACTTCCTACTTATTCAGAGATGTTTATAAACTCTCATATTACTTTGTTGATTTATGTAATGATTTACATAAATGCTTTCAATTTAGTTTCCATGGTTCTATTCTTTACCTTTTTTAGTCATCTGTGCTTATATGAAAATATTGTTGGGCCCTCCCTTTTTAGTCATCCTTGGGCTGCATTTGTATTTTTCACCAGATATAACATCTTCATCTCTGATTTTCAACCAGGGGATTACCAAACAGTCCAGCTGGCTCCTGTAAACCCAGCAGTTAATGTTGAAAATATCCAAATAAATTCAATCTGCCTGACCGTTTATTCTGACTACCATAGTCACGCCCTTGCTTGTTTCTTTCATGTCATGAAAGCAGCTTCCTAAAGTGGAGTTAGAGGCAGGCTACTCTAAGGCTGGCTTGCTTGTTTGACACTATGCTACTTCAAATATTTTCTCTCCATGACTCAATTGAAATGTTTCATCTTTGCAACATGCCTCCCTTGGTTATATTGATTTTCTGCACTCTATCTGTTCATAAGTAATTTAAAAGTCTCTGTCCTCTATTGTCAAATGCCAGTCACCCTGGCTTATCTCTCTTCTTTCTCACAAGCTCTGAAGTGAATGACTCATGGGTATATTTTCATGACAGCTTTCAGGTGAGCAGGGACAACTTGTAGCGCTAGCTAGATGTCTGAATGTGAGATGAAGGACCTACAAGAGGCTCATGTCAAAATCCCTCTTCCTGTGAAACCACACTTCAGTGTCTTGCCCCTTTTCCTCTGCCTTGAGTCCTGAGCTGCTCACTTCTCCTGCTGCATTGTTCAAATATTTTACTTCCTTCGGTGGTCACCAAGACCTTCCGTCACAGAGCTCCATCTACTCACACTTTTTGTCCTAAGGATCCCTCTATGGCAAAAGTTCCTTCATATTTTCAAGATGCTTCCCTTTTTCTTCTCGTGTCCTTCCTTATCCCTAAAATTTGCAAACCTTGTTACGTGACTTTAGCCTGTCAACTACAATGTGATTGCTTTGTCTTCTGGTGAGAGCTTGAAAGATGGGTTAGGCAATCCAGGCTTGGAAAGCTCTGTAATCTCAGAGAAACCATTTTGAGCAAGACACTCAACGTTTTTGCTTATAAACATTGTCCTATGTTTAATGGCTGTTCACAGGCAACTTTGGATGCAGTAAGAAAACACATTCAGATGTTTCAGCTTAAACTCCAATGACTGACTTCATATTTTGTGTTCTGGTCTAGGGTTAGTTCCTAGCTTCCATGCAGTGGAGAACAAAGCTGCGTTTGGAAGAGGGCAGAACTGAGGTATACTGCAGATATTGAAACAAGTCCTCTAGGTGTATTTTTAGGCATAAACCACTCCTGTTAATCCAGGTGTCTCCATGTACAAGACATTTCACCAAAACACATGCAAGATTTTACACGCAAATCAGCTTTAAAAAAACAGTAGGGAATTATTCAATCTTAAAATCTAACATTATAATCCTTTCAGAGAATTAAATTGTTTTCTTAACAACACAAAATTCAGGAATGTTCTGTTAATCATTTGTCAAGTGAACAAACAGTTCCCCACTTCATAGTTGCTTTTTTATCATATCAAGTATTTCAATTGAAACAAAGGTTTTTGCTGTGATTCGGTATACATCATCTTCATGAAATTCCATTAGAATAAAACATACAGTAAACTTAGCTGTTGAGCTATTCCACAAACTCCTTTCAAATATTCAGATATTTCTGGATTTAAATTGTTTCTGGATTGATGTGCAGAAGAGGAGGAAGAGGAAGCAGTGAATGTGTCATGAATTGCACGCAACCCCCATTCCCCATCCCACTGTGCTGAAGGGGAGGAGGGAGAGAAAATCAAGGGTGGATATGAGACCAGGAATAAGGGAGGGGTGGGTGAGAGGTATTTTTAAGATTGGATTTATTTCTCATTATCAGAATCTGATTTTATTCATAATAAATTAAATTGAGAGCAACCCTGAGGACAAAGTCTTCGGGTGTTGATTGATGAGCTGGATCTGTGCGCTTGCAGCCCAGAAGGACAATTGAATCCTGGGCTGCATCAAAAGTAGTGTGGCCAGCAGGTCGAGGGAGGTGATTCTGCCCCTCTACTCTGCTTTGATGAGACTGCATCTGGAGAGCTGCATCCAACTCTGGGGCCCCTACATAAGAAGAACCTGGACCTGTTGTGACAAGTCCAGAGGGCCACGGAGGTGATCTGAAGACTTGAGCATGTCTCCTTTGAGGATAGGCTGAGAGAGTTGGGGTGTTGGGAGGAATGGGTTAAAAGCAGAAGACTGTGGAGGAGCATTGTAAGTTAAAGAAGGTTAAGTGATATTGCAGTTGGAAATGACCCTTGATAAATGGGTGTGAACAGCAGGCCAATGATCCTCTATCATGGACTGAGTTTAGGGGTGCTTGCATCTCCACTCGTGTAACTCTGCCCAGGTGTTGCTTCAGGGATTCCCGGGAACAGAAATAAATTTAGTCTTTGAATTTTAGCCATGGGTTTGTGGTTCTTGGATACCTTCCTGTGTTGACTCACACATGAGGTTGTTCAGCCTGGAGAACAGAAGGCCCTGGTGAGACCTTACATCAGCCAACCTTCCAGCACCAGAAGCTGTCCTACAAAAAAATGGGAGAAGAACTTTTGACAAAGGCATGCAGTGATAGGACAGGGGGAATGGATTTAAACTGAAAGCGGGTGGATTTAGATTAGATATTATGAAGAAATTCTTTACTGTGAGGTTAGTGAGACACAGGAATGAGTTTTCCAGAGAAGTTGTGGATGCCCTGTCCCTGGAAATGTTCAAGGCCAGGCTGGATGAGGCTTTGAGCAAACTGGTATTGTGGAAGGCATCTCTGTCCATGGCAGGGGATTGGAATTAAGTTATCTTTATGATCCCTTCCAACACAAACTAGCCTATAATTCTATGAAAAGAATTTTCCCCAAGTTGATTCTGTTTTGCTGTGAGGGTAGCTGCTGAGGGTTTCTCTCCCTGCTCTTTTCTTGGCCATGAGCCTTTTGTTGTGTTTTCTCTCCCCTGACCAGCTAAAACAAGAGTGATAGAGCAGCTTTGGTGGGCACCTGGTGTCCAGACAGGGTCAACCCCCCAGTATTATTAAACACATTGTGACATATAGGTTTCCTGTCTGCTAATACAAAAAAGTTACCATTTCCTTTTCTTGGGAAGACCTACACAAATACTTCCTCTCAAGCCAGTTGTTCAAGATATACATAAAATCTGTAAAAAATATAGCAAATACACTGAGACAAGAAAAAAAATTAGAAGAGGGTTATTGAAATTTATATAGAAAATGTATGGATGGAATAAATGAAAATTTTCCTTAGGATAAAGAAAAATTTAAACGTGAAAAATGAACATAAAACAACAGAAACATAATACCTAACATAGAATAAGTGATAACAAAAGTCCTCAATTGGTAGAAATATGAATAAAGCTTATTAGTCCTTGATGTAATTCTAGTTTCCAGCATCTCAGGCTGAAACACGCTGAAAATTTTTCCTTTATACGTTGTGGTCCTTTCTGGATGGAATATTTTATCACAGACATAGGTTTTTTTAATTTCAGAGAGTGGGTTTGAATTATAGCAATGTGACATCTGCTTTTTTCAAAAGAAAAATAATGTTACTATCTTCTCAACACCCTTGAATTAAGGAAAAAATATATTTGTAGTTCACTATTGCCCTCTTGTGGAAAGAAATAAAACCAAAGATGTCCTTATAAACCTAAAATCCAAAACAAGAACTGGTTACTTAGATTCCAGTTCAGAAACCTTCATTCATCTTGTACCTTATTTTGAATTACCATTTGGTAATTAATAATTTGTTCTTGGTGTATTATTAACAGTTACTGTCTTTAAACAATCTCCTATGGTTCTGACCCTGGTAACGTTTCACAGAGTATCTGTGAAGACTCCAGAGTACCAAGGAAGACTTCAACTCAGTATCAGAAAGTCTTTTCTAATAGGACTGGCATACCACCATGAGCAGATCTTTTAAAAATAAGTTCTGCTCCTGCTCTGACATGTTCAGCAGCTCTAAAAATAGACTATAACTGGTGTTAAGAAAATCGAGTGCAATGTTTTTAGAAAAAACAGGTAAGAAGTGTTGACTTACTACAGAATAAAATGCAGAAATATATGTAAACTTCACCTATGTATTAAATGTATGTGAAATGACATACTTTGAAAGTGTCACGAAATTGTCCACACTTGCTTTACAACATCAATTTTTAAGATTATGCAGGAATACGTAAAATGTTAGGTTATGAAAATGCTGATCTTACTCCTGCTTTCTTGCTCATGTACTTCTTCTGGCAATATGTTGAGGCCTTTTTAATTAGGACAGAGGGCTGTATCTCTAGGAATCACTCTATTGTGGTGCCTTTTTACATGCCATTTAGTGACATTGAAGGCCTCTCTAGATGGGTAAAGAAAGGTGATGTGCTTTGCTGAATGTCTCTTACTCTCCTTTGACTATCTAACTTTGGCCATTGCATATTAAAATGTCAGTATGCATTTAAGTTTTCTTTTTCTCCCTTTTTTCCAGATTGGGTTCTTAATGTCTAGAACCACCGCTCTGAGAAAAGAGCATTTCCTCATAAAGGTGACACAAAGCCGAGATTTATAGTGGGAGGGTTATTTTGTGTACCAGTCTTTTCTAGAACTTCATATATTCTGTTTGGTGAATTATTCACAGTGGCCAAAGAAACCGTGCAAAGGAGGGTTTGTGTATTATTTATGTCCCAGCTTCAACCTCAGAGACAGGACTTGAATGGAATGTGAATTTTGGGCTTCCATTTGCATGAGATAAACTTATTCTATCACTTCTTTTCCATTTTCTGTTACTCACCAAAGGAGGCAGGCAGGGACACCTTCCACTAGACCAGTTTGTTCAGGGACCCATCAAACATGGCCTTGAACACCTCTGGGGTTGGGTTATACACAATAAATGCTTTTGCTTTGAAATTTAGTTCCTCCAGGTTTCAGCTCTATGTTATGAAAGTGCTTGAGAAGAATGAATCGCAGAATCACAGAACATGCTAAGCTGGAAGGGACCCACAAGGATCATCGAGTCCAACTCCTGGCCCTGCTCAGGACCATTCCCAAGAGTCACACCATGTGCCTGAGTGTATTATGCAAATGCCTCTTGAACTCTGCCAGGTTTAGTGCTGTGACCACCTCCCTGAAGACCCTATTCCAGTGCCCAACCACCCTCTGGGTGAAGAATCTTTTTCTAACATCCGTGTCCTGACATAATTTCAGGCCATTCCCTGAGGTCCTGTCACTGGTCACCACAGAGAAAAGATGAGTGTCTGCCCCTGTTCTTCCCCTTATGAGGATGCTGTAGACTGCAAGGAGGTCTCCCCTCAGTCTCCTCTTCTCCAGGCTGAACAGACCAAGTGACCTCAGGTGCTCCTCACACAGCTTCCCCTCAAGGCCCTTCACCATCTTCATTGCCCTCCTTTGGACACTCTCTAACAACTATATAATTTTCTTAATATTGTGGTCCCCCAAAGTGCACACAATATTCAAAATGAGGCCGCACCAGTGCAGAGCAGAGTGGAACAATCCCCTCCCTCGACCGGCTGGTGATGCTTTGCCTGATGCCCCCCAGGACACGGTTGGCCCTCCTGGCTGCCAGGGCACTGCCGACTCATATTCAACTTGCTGTAGATGTCCCTTTCTGTGACACTTCTTTCCAGCATCTCATTTCCCAGTCTGTGCATACATCTGGGGATGCCTCATCCCACGTGCAGAATCTGGACTGTCCCTTGTTGAACTTCATATGGCTGGTGACTACTCAGCTCTCTAATTTGTTGAGGTCTCTCCGCACGGCCTTCCTGCCTTTGAAGGAGTCCACAGTTCCTCTCGGTTTTGTGTATTAGCAAATTTACCTAGTTTCCCTTCCAGTCCTGTGTCCAAGTCATTTACGAAGATGTTGAAGAGCGTAGGGCCTAAGATGGAGCCCTGTAGAACTCCATTAGTGACAGGTCGCCACTGTGGCTACCACTGTGAACTAAGATATGAAAAAACTGCCTTGTGAAAAAAAGGTTGCTAAAGCTCAGTTTGAAATATTTACTCAAAAAAAGGATAAAACCAGCTTGGCCACTGTCTCTAGGTAGGTATATGGGGATAAATTTTGGCTGGCAGATGGCTGTTTAATACTGTGTAAAAAAACGTAATTAAATTCTATAGAGGGAAGGTGAAAACGTGGAAAAGAGGTATTTAGTCTAGAATAAAGAACAGATTTCAAGCAGTTAAGCAACAGGAGTTCGCACTTTATCTGAGGGCATTGTGGACTCTAATATTATTCTAATCCTCATGATATAAATCTGACCATATGTTTCCATAGCATTTGTCAAGATCTAGTAAGAATCTTCCAAACCTTCCCCAGAGAATTTTATGTTCTCTCCTCACTTTTGTATACTTCATTTAGTTTGCTCCAGGAATATGTTAAAAAGAGGTACTTTATTCTGTGTCTTAGTCAGCTTTATACAACATATATTTCTATCTCAAATTGCTAAGACACAAAGAAAATAAAGTAGAGAATGTAGTTATGATTGTAATGGGCAGCTGACTATGTCAGATGGCACTGGACACAGAATATTCACTGACTATGACCGTGTTTTGAGGCTCACTGTACTACATTAACCAGTGTTTCAATCATCAGAAAGGGCTGGGAGAGCTCCCTATTCTCTCTGTCTCGATCAACTCCTATGCTACCCGTGAGCATAAACAACTACATTTCTTGCCTCTCATAGCTCCTGTGGAGACTCACAGTTCTTGTGCTTTCACTAAGGGAAAATTCCTCCTTGCAGAAGATTTTGTTTGGTAAGACTGGGCTCTAACTCTCTTTTGCAAGAAGATGACCTAATTGCCACTCAAGCTACAAGAAGAATAGCCATGATTGTCATGCGTGTTGCATACAGGGTCGTATCTGTATGCACTTTCACAATCATTCTGAATTCTAGCAGTGGAAGCTTCCTAAAAGTCTGGTCTGAGTTAAAAAACGAAACAAAACAAAACAAAGCAAACCCCTCAAAACAAAACCTGCAAAATTTATTTTTGATATTTATCCTTTGCTGCACTATTTGTGGTATGTTCCTTTTCAAGGGATGATTACAGATGGAGATGGTTAGCACTGTAACTGATTTCAAGGCTAATTATTTAGTGTATAGTGAATTCCTAAGGATTAGACTGGGAGGTTTGTGATTCTTTTTGACATTTTATTGGGAAAAAAGCCACATATGCCATGACACGGTAAGAGTAAGGCCTGTGGGAAGGGATCTATTGAGAGGAAGGGCACAGAATCACATCTGGTCTGTAAGGAAAAGGATGGACAGGTCTTCTGGCTACTGAAGCCTAAATTATTTAATCACTATGTTTGCAGGTTCTCGCTGCTATTTCCTTCTGTACCCTATGACCATTGACAGCATCCAATTTGCTACTTAAAACACTGAAACATCTGAAAAATATTTTACTTGTTTAAATGTGGAGACTCTGTGGAAACACAGTTCATCACTTGCTGATAAGAACTAGCAGGACCAATGAAAACAACCCTATTTTCTAGAATGGAAAGACTCAAGACTAGTGACATGGGATTGAATTAGAAAGAAATAGGTTGTCCTTAGGGCTTACTGAGGAGTAGTATACTGCAGGAGTCTGCAGAAAATAAAAGACCACATATCCTTCAGAGTTCACATTTAATTCAGATCCTGAACGAGCAAGAGACTTTTTGTATCAGAAGTGAAATACCTAGATGAATACCAGTTTTTAGTCTATCTATGATAATCTCTGGTTATGATATTTGACATAGCAGTGACGATCTCAGCAAGCCATAACCTGTGATCTTTGGAAACTTACAGAGTCGACCTTCAGGCTGAATGGTGTTAAGTGTTTTCCACTGGGTGATGCAGAACTGAAAATAAAAAGCACTGCAGATAAAGCAGAAAAAAGAAATCAATAGTGCCCCTCTGCCAGTTTTATCCCTTACTCAGTAACAAATTTCAGAGAGAAGAACTATTCTGAGAAATTACTTTATCACCAGAGAAAAAAGTTCAGAGGAAATGTCTCTTTACGTTGAATCTGTGATTATTCTCAAATACAGCCAAAATGTAAATCACCACTTGATGTCACCATTGGCCTGTGCTGTGCAGCTGGTCAAGAAATCTCTCTGAATACCATCAAGAAGTTATAAGTTCAGTTAAGATATTTAGAGAGCTATTATGAAGTTAAGTAATCATCGCTATTTGCTGGTCCTATTCAAAATACTGGAAGAGCAGGTGCATTGAACTTGGAGCACCATAAAGATGCTATGAGTAGTTGTTTGAAAGGCTGCTGTGTATGCTTGAAATCTGTCTATTTTAATAAGGAAACTTTCAATAACCAGCACAATAAATTTGATCATAACAGCGTGTCATATAAACATTAATATCATCCAACTGCAGAATGAAAAGTAAAGAAAAAGAGTAAATGAACAGAAGAGAGAGTACCTCTAGAAACAAGAAATTAAGAACTATAAGCATTAATGAAGGTACAAGAAAGATATTTGCACTCTCTCTTGAAAAAGTTGGGATTCTGTTTCCCAGTTCAGGCATAAAGAAAATATTCTGTGTTAAGATTCCCTTTGCTTCCAATGAGCATGATGAAGTTGACTTGCAGTGTGTTAATTCTGAACATCATTTATTTAGGAGTCAGCTCAGGTTGAGGTGTAATTTTAAAGGAACTTCACCAATTGTAATACATTGCTCGCCATTAAAAAGTTGGCTTTTGTCAGTAGTTGCCATGCTGTATAACTAGAATTGTGTCTAAACTGAGAGGAACATATGAACTGTGTAATCTTGCATCTGGACAATATTGTAGGTAATGACAAAATTGGGTATGGGACACCAAGTAGCACTCACTAGCTTGAAGCACTAGAATGCATGCTACAGCTCTCCCTTGGCATGCTTTATTGGTTCTTTACATATATAACAGGAATTCTCTTACTGATAGTTTTCCTGAACTTTTAAACTGCTTAATTATTTTACCCATAAGCTAGGCATACTCTGAGGCACCAAGCACTAGTTGAATCAAGTGTTCAATCAATATAATACACTCTTATTGCTGTACTTGGATACTTAGCATGCCTCACATTCTCCTCTATACAATACTGCACATGGCTTGTATAGACCTGCACATCAAGAGGACTATACAAATATCATTGTAATGCACAAATTATATTAGAATATATAATAAAAATAGTAATTCTGGAATTCTCATCCATTTTCTATCTGCTCATCAGGCACAGGCTAATGCTGCCCATTTCTTCATTTGTGCAGTTGCAATCACTGTAGTAATTGCAGACCTCCACTCTTTGAGGTCTGGAAAGGAATGACTTTGCTCACAGACCAGGAAAATATTTCCCAGGGAGGTTCCCAAGCAACTCTAGGGTTGGGTACATGCTGAATATGTGAAATTTGCTCTGAAGTAAATGGAAATTGGAAGTACTCAGGAATTACTAGTATTTTTCCTTTTGCGATGCTGAACGAATAAGCTAATTCTATCCAATTTCAAGCTCCTTTCAGCATAATAGTTTCAAAATTGCAGCTCAGAGTTTATTGCTTGACTCTCATTTCAATAAAGAGAAGCTAAAAAATAAAAATGGACAACGGGCAGTAGGAACAAATTTAGTTAGCAAGCAAAAGCAGAAAACTGAAGTAGAGAGTAAAAAGCGAATTCAGAGACAGTTTGAAATAGAGCTGGCAGAAAAATGGAATAAAGATACAGTATCATACATAGACATAGGACACACACAAACTATTTCTTTGGTAAAAAAGTTAAGTGAGTTTTTTTAGTCATAAATAACATCATGTATGACAATACATTGGCTAGTATTTGATAAAAGAAATAGATACTTTCAAAAATAAAAAAAGTATTGCTTTTACTATAAAGCCTAACATAATTTATGCATTAAGTTAATAACATTACTGTATTCAAAATAGCTTTCTAAGCTCAGGAAAATTAAGCACTTGAAAAGCATTAGACTTCATACCTTTACACATAATTTTTTCCTGTATTATGTCATAGCATAGCAGAGTAGACCCAACAATTCAGTTAAATAAGTCTGGAGTTTGGGAGGCTGTATCAGAGGCCTTATATATTCACTTTTTTTTTACGTTGTCCCCTCAAAATTTTAACAAAAATATCTGATTCTTCAGTGTAAGTCTATATATGTAGGTACAAGTACATTTTTATATGAGCATGTGTATGTATGTTTATGCATATACATACAAATATACATCTGCTTATAGTGCTGGGGTAGTCACTGGGGTAAAGTGTCATTATTGTTTTTCATTTTTTTAACAGATTTTTCATTTACTGATTTTTCTTTAAGCAGGGTTAGCCAGAGAGAAATTTATGGTTTTTTGTCTGTGTAACAAAACTGCTGTATGAGGAATCTGAACATCTATGACTCTTAAGGAAAATAATTCTTCAACTGAGAACAGAAAACATGAAGGACAATGTGAAGTTTGACCTAAGATTTCCCATTTTCAGCTGCTCCAGAAAATGCGTCATTATAAAATGGAGAGGTATTCACTGGGATGAGTATCCTTATGATGGGTGAATTCATCCTTACAAGGATGAACTCTGTGCATCAGGGCAGTTTCCAAAGGAATATACCCAAGCACAGGGTGTGTCTATCTTTAAAATCGCCACCTAAAAAACCTCAACATTTCCATTTGCACCGTAAAAATAAATAACATACACAAAGTGTATCACTTTCTTTGCACTCTGAATTGTCTGACACCTACTTGATCTCTTTCCGGTGGCAACAAGGCCACACAGCTACTAGTTCACCTAATATTCCCTTCCTTCTCACAGCTGAGTTAATCGATTGATGAAGAGGAAGCGAGGAAATTGTTCACATCTTTCAGTATCCTATTACAATGCAAAGGCATGTAAGCGAGTGGTAGATTTTATTTGCTGCTGATGCTTCCACATGGATTCAACATTTTTCACTTCCACAGATATCACTGACTTTGGTTTCTACTACAGGGTAAGGTACACAACTGTAACAGAGCTATCATAGCGGGACTGAACTGCAAGTCATATTGTTCCCTTTCTAGCTATTATCACCGTATTTGCTTTTGAAATGAAAATTCTGATGGGATCATTAAAATGAAGGGTGAAGCCAAGTGAACCTCACTACTTACTTTGTAAACATTTATGTGAACTCAACACAGAATCTGCCTTGTCATGGTACCTGACATAAATGCTTTCTGTGGGGAGACAGAAAACAATATTTTACTTATACAGATGTCTGGTAAAAAACTGGTGTTGGTTCCTAGAGATGTATAAAGAAAGGAAAAAGCCTTTTTTTTTTTTTTTGTTTTCGGATTTGAAAAAATTGGAAGTTGGTTTCATTCTAGATGAGAGCAAGAAATGACCCAGGTCTTCTGATTTGCAGTTGATCTGTATGAACCTTCAACTCTCAGCCAACCTGTGTGTGCTCCTGGAAAGAAATCATGCCATGGGATTGTTTGAATTCGTCTCTGTCAGAGGCCACCAAAACAGCAATAAGTTACAGAACAGTAAGGAGGTGCACACAGTACGCTAAAGGCAGAGAGCCCAAGTGCCTAAATGACATCCCTAACTCTTGAGAAGTGATTGTGCTAACCCAGAAAATCAGAGGCCACACATCAACATGAGTGGATTGACTACGTTAAACAACACATGTTGTTCTTCAGGGTCCTATTGATTAAGTACATGTTGCAGAAGTAGAGCCATTTACCAGAAATTTAGATCATTTTGTGAAATACCAGCGAGGCAGCCAAAGCAAAAAAGATGCAGATTGTTGCTATAGGCTCAGATCTCTTCATGAAATCCCTTGACAAAGAAGTGGTATGTTGGATGCAGGAACAGACTAACACACTGCAGCTTACCATGTATTTAAAGAATAACAAAGTTGGGTAGACAACACATCTGATATAAAATGGGAATGCCAGAGGCCTGGGATGTCAAAAGCATTCCAGATTCTACTCTCTAGTGAGAAAAAGCTTAAAATTTTATCCTGAACAAAACCTGTGAATGAACAGGAAAGGACCAAATCAAGGATTGTCAGTGAAGTATTTTGTTCTTAGAACAATATTAGTTCTTCAGGACATATTAGAAAGTTCCATACAAGATGATTATTAATTGCAACCACAATTACCTTGTACAGAGCATTTTGCCAGCCCTATGTCAGAACACTTAATGTACATAGGTATAAGAAAGGATATTTGACAGAAGTTGGCTGAAAGTAAGAAAAGACAAATGATTACCATATAGGCTGCCAGTAACTACGCTAATTGTAAGTGAAAATGAATAACTCACCTTCTGTAGAACCTTGAGCAGCAAGGCATTTTCTATATACTTCAAAACATAAGGGAAGACTTTGAACATTCTGGATAGACTTGATCAATAAATCCAGTCTAAAAAGAATCTGACATCCAATAGTCACATAACCTGTCAGGTATGCCAAGAGCAAAATGGAAACCATTGATTTGTTTGTCACCAGAACTTTTCCAGGTAGCAAATTTTACTGAGCCTTAGATGTGCACAGATGACATTAAACAGAGACCAAACAACTGAAAAGTGAATTTCAACTGGAGGCAATTTCTGTGAACAGAAAATGTCAGAGAATTCTCTGTGTACCACATGGGACACAATGCCATGTGCCTTTTTTTTTTTTTTTATTATTCCTATAAAGCATCCTTCAGAAATAAAGAGGAGGAAGATAATGTTAGTCACATGTGGCTGGATATGGGAATTTCTGAAGTGAAGCAAATACTTTCACTGATTTTAAGGAGAGTTGTGTTTACTCTTTAATGGAGATTTTAATTACTGACAAAGACTGTTCTGTCTTATCTGAGCAAATTTACACGTACCTTTATGTGAGCATACCCAAGTGAACGTGCTCAGTGTTTGAAGCAGTTTTTCTATCAGGAGATAGCTCCAATAGTGCTTCAATAGAAAGGATTCTGTGGGATATGAAATACTCAGCATTTTTAATAACGCTCAGTGCATCATTATTAGAGGTGATAGTTCATTTAGATGTCAAACTATGTGTTTGCAATGCCTTAGGTAGTTTTACATTTCCCCATGCTACCTGTTTTTTTTTTTCTCTGCCAGATAACTGTCAAATCTACATGCTTCATAAAGCAGCAACTTAGGAGCAGCAGTTCTTTTGTGTCTGATAATCCGAAAACAGAGTTTCCTAACATGATGCATTAGCTTTCTTTAGATGAGTTTGGTCAGCCATAACCATACATTGTGTTTCTTCTTTCAGGACCAGGCCAATAACCTGTATTTGCAGGTTTCATAAGTGCATCTGAGATATCACTATTTCCTTTATGGCTTCTGTTATCCACACATTTTGCAATACATGATCTACCTTGAATATAATCTCTGCAAAGCAACCTAGCAGCAGAGAAAATACTTACACAGGCTCTCCAGGGAAGTGGTCACAGCATCAAGCTTTCCAGAGTTCAGGAAATGTTTGGATGATGCTCTTAGGCACATGGTGTGACTCTTGGGGATGGTCCTGTGTAGGGCTAAGGGCTGGACTTGATGATCCTTGTGACTCCCTTCCACCTCAGCAGATTCTGTCATTCTTTGATATAGTAATTACTTAATGAAGATTTTGGGAGCTAGGAAAGACTTTTTGGGGGAAGAAACAAAAGGGGATAGTGTTTTAGAGACTATTTGTGGCATAAATATGGCAATTGCTGAAGGAAAGATCTGTCATATTGACTGATGAAGAAGAGGACAATGTGAAGGGTTCTCGCCTTTATGAAGACTATGACAGCTGTTGATGCTATTTTCGCTCTTATCATTCTCTAGGTTTTCCCAGGAGGTCTTTAGCTTTGAACTAGGCATAAACTGTGTAGGAATAAGGTATATTTTCCTTTGGATCAGAATGCTATAACAGTTAGTAGAGGGCAAATGCAGAAGAGAGGGAACAGGTGAAATTTCTCTCTCTTAAAAATAATTGGTCTTTAGAAGAATCTTTGTGAGCATCAAATGGTGAACATATTGTAACTAACATAGTGTTGTAACTATATTAGTATTGTGACCATAGTATTGTAACTAAATAGTGTTGTGAGTAGAAGCAGAGTCTGGAAAAGCACTTATGCTTAAAAAGTTAAGATTGGAATTGTAATAAGATGTTGATGAACAAGGTCAGTCTACCCCTATGTGTAAAAGGTAGGGAAGGTTTCTTGCATCTTTTACTCTGTTTTTCCTTTTATTAACTTCAGAAACACAATCCCAATGACAACCATATTTTTAAATAAAATCTAATTACTCTCTTATAAGTAAATACAGAAAAACTTTTTCAAACTAAAATGGTAATTTTAATGCAACATGAAACAGACAATCTGGATACCAGAATTCCCTCTTGCTTTATTATATCCAACCACATCTTAAAGATTGTTCTATACTGTTTTCTTCTGTGAATCTTAATAGTATAGCAAGTGTAATTTATGGAATAATGTTGATTATGATGATTTTTATCAACCACAAGAGAAACCAGTGTGTCTGTTAAACTGAACTTCTGATAAAATAGACTGAGATCTGAACGCAGAAATATTTCTATCACTTCCATTTCCCCTGTCAAGTTAGAGTATTGTCTTTGGTGTAGGATAAAAGACTTCAAAACACACAGAATTGGATTCCTATATTAACTGTTTCAGTTAGTAATTACATTTCACTGTGTGGGAATAGATACAATTCTGGAAGAATTTGTAACGGAAAGTTAGAAACTCAGTTTTCACTAGGAAGGTTTTCTTCCTAAATGGCAACTCTTTCTCAAAGGCAGTTTCAATGCTTTCCCCCCTTCCCCGCATAGCAAGAGAAGTCCTTAGCCTTGCTCTCTTGTGTGTGAGAGGAGAGAGATAGCACTAACAAACATACACAGAGGCCTTGGGTAGGCAAGGGAGAAACAGAGAAGACAAAAGGGAGCCCTGAGGGGGCAGGAACTTGCCTTTTGCCCCTGAAGGTCTGATGGGGTCCTTGCATATGTAATAAACTTTTTTCTAATCCTCCCACAGCCTTGGCATTCTTTGGAAGAATACCTGCATATGTTTATCTCACACTGTTTTCCTTCTGCTCCTCATTTCATATTTACTATCAGTTTCACACACTTGACTCTCCTTACTTTTTGGTTTGCAAGATTCTTCCTACCATAAATCTCTTCCTTCAGTTGACTTTTAAGGACTATGCTCAAGTCCCCTCTAATGTTCCTGCTGTTATGTACAATATGCTTGAAACTCTAATCCAAAGGTGAGTCCTCAAAGATCTAAATGAATTTTGCAACTTCTTAGTATAACTTTTTGATTTTGTTGAGATTGTTAAAATGAGAACAGAAGTCTGTGACACAAAGTGTCCATACATCCTGTGTGGACAAGACTTTGAGTCTTGTTTGAATGTCAGCATTACAAAACATTAATTTCAAACATAAACTTAATGTAATTATAGTGCTTACTATTAAATGCCTGTAATGCCTCTAACCCAGAATCTAAAACTCAGTTGTCTGTGATCATGAAAACTCACAATTGGTTCCTGAGATTCCAATGGAGTACTGAAATTCTTTTCTGCTTTGATTTTAGTTCAGCTACATTTAAGTAGCTGTGTATGGCCATTTCTGTTAAGAGGTTCAAAACTTTAACTCCCTTTTGAAGTCGTGTGTTCTAATAATGGCATTGAAAAGGATGAAATCGAGCAGCTAACACTATCCTTCCTCATTGTGTGGAATTCTAAAATAAATATGAGAATGTCACTTATTTTATAATGCTTGCAAGAAAAGGAAAGACAGTAAGAACAGTAATTAAAGAGGTGGAGTAGAAGTCATGTCAAGATGAGTGGACCATGTAATTTTAGGAGAATAAAATATGTTATAGGAAAAAGGAATCTGGCAAAGCACTACTGGAACTTATTAAAAGAAAATTGCTAGAGGGGTCTAAATAATGAGGAGAGGTAAAATCCAATACTAGTAGAGTGCATGGTCTTGTTACACTTTATCTTTTAGATTCTTTGGAAAGCAATGATTATCTTTATGGAAATAGATCAATCACCCCCAAGGCAACCTATTGTACATGAAGAAAACCATTCAGTGATCTAGCAGTTGCAGTAGAAATATAGACTACTCTTTTCTATGCTAATAATTTTAATTGGATTATATATTTTCCTCAATATTGCATTTTTTTTTCTCTAACTTTCCTTTGCATTTGCCTTTTATTCATTATTTCTCAAACATCATTAGTAGGGAAAGACATTTTTTGAAGACGTGATTAGGCATAACTTCAGAGATAAAATGACCATTTTGTTTTCATAAGGACTGTATGTATGTCAGCTCTGAAAACCAGCAAGCTTGGCAAAGCAAACTTTGCTATGGCAAGGACATGTTTTCCTTAGTCCTTGAAATATCAGGATCCCATCTGCACAGATAGGAATGCAGAACTGGACCTGTGTTTCTTGCTAGTGTCTTTAGTGTTTCAGCAAGGAACTCATAAATAGTGGGGACAGAAGTGGATACTGTAATGGACAAAGGCCTAATATTTTCTTATTCAAGGTCATCTTAAGAAAATAAATTAGATCTCTGAACTAATAAAGACTGAAGAATGTCAACACATTTTCTCTACACAAACTGCACTCTTCAGTTTGCAAATGCTTAAAATAAGTATCTGGACTTCTAGCTTGTAATACATGGCAGTCACACAACTAATTTTTTAGTTTATTAAGCTATTGTAAATTCCTCTATTCTTTCATTGCAATTGGGTTTTCATAACAAAATGATGCTATATTTGGTTTAATTGAAGATAATACTTTGAAGTGTCTGTGGTGAGAGCAGTAATGGTATAAAATTGGTCCTTTTTGTTGAACGGCCCCGTGTTTCTCTGCTGTATCATGTAATGCTAAATCCCTTTTGTTGAAAGTCATTGTATTGATGGTTTTCTTGCTCTGCTTCCTTTATCTCTTTATACTGAAAAGATAAAGAAAGAGAAACTGTATCTAAATTTTAAGCAGATTATGCATTTCTTCAGATCTGTTGAAATTCAGATAGAGCCTTCTATTTCACATTAATTGCATCGATTAAAACACTTAGAGAGATCACAAATCATTAGCTACACGCACCAGACTACTCAAAATATTTCTAAGTAATGCAGATCAGCACATCTTTAGTCAAAATGTCATGAAAAATACCAAAACTGATGTACTGAAAACAATTCTTACAAAAAATTCTTGCATAATAAATTACATCTAGTCTACAATAAAATCATTAACCACTGCTCTGTTCCTCTGCTCTAAAGTGTAAATCACCCATAATGTTGACTTATTTTAAGCCAGTTTGCATATAAAGTGGAAAAAAAGATTTAGTGAAAGTCTAACGAGAATGAAAATAAGCTCCTATCTATATCATTACTCATTTGATAGAATGCATATATGTTGCAAGACTACATGAAATGTAAAATCAAGAAGATATATCTATCTAGCAATGACTTCTTATAATCGACTTCTTATTTTATGCAAATTATAAAATATAATCATTGCAAAACTGCTTGTTTTAAGATAATAAAGTGTAATTTCTTCACTAAAATAAAACATAGCTTTCACTTATGAAAAAATGAAAAAACATAGCCTGACAACGTTGGCTCAAGAATATGGAATATTAGTTGCAGGAAGAATGCATTGGTTTCACTCTTTGGTATCAGGCTTGGAGAAACATATTGGTTTCAGCTAAAATGTATTGCAATGCTTTCACTAAAACATACAGACATTATAAAACTGCATATTGGTTTCAGTAAAAAATGTATTCTTTCCAATGGATTCATGAGGCTTTCAGCAAGAATGTATTGATTTCATTAAAAATGTGCTGCTTGAGATAAACAAAAATTCAGTTAAAATGCATTGGTTTCTGTTAAAGCTCATTGACTGAAGTAAAGAACATTCTACTCTGGTTTTGGGCAGCCTTAGGGTTTTTTAGACAGTGAGTAGAGAAGTATATATTAGTAATTGTGAAGGTAATTGAAAACAAAGTCTGTTCTGTAACATCTAAAGATGTAGATATGCTAAATAAATTAGATTTTATATTTCCATCCCATTTGCATCTGTTGCTAAGAACAGACATAAATATTCATACAGAAAAAGCGTGAGATTCTTAATTCTGATGAATAGTTTTCTAATCAGGAGTGGGGTGTGGGCTGTAACATTTTTTAACCTTTTAGTAATAGTTTGTTTTCACATGACCAGTTTTTGACCAATTTGCTTTAATTCAAGTTCAGCATTTTCCTGCTTTATTGACAATGGGTTCTTTTTGCCTTTTCAGCAATGTCAGATATTCAATGACAATGACATTTACACATATTGGGATGCTCTCCTATTACCAGTCTACTAAATTAGGGAAAATATTATTTGATTGCTGTGACACCTTCTTTTTTTATTATCTTTTCTCCAGAAGGGTTGTATATTTCAATATTTCTAAGTAACTTTAAATTTTGCTTTTATACAGAAGTGATTCCACTGACTTAGTGAAACTCAAGAATATGCATGAATATAACTGAACGACCATTGTTACATGGAGGAGACTGCTGTATAGCTTTGGATCATTATCCTTTCCTTACATTGCTGTAGAATTTACATGCAAAATGTGTTTAAATACACTTGAAGTGTAAATAATATGAATAAAGTTTCAGCTACTTAAAATTACTTCTGTAGTTCAACAGAAGAAAATAGAAATGACCATATTAGGATGAAAAACTAGTATATCTTTCTTCAGTTTCATCTCCTACAGTTCCAAACGTAACAAATGCCTGGACACTCCTAGGAGAAGAGCCTTCAATAAGTCATGCATAACAAAGTTCATGAGAAGATGACAATGCTCCTTTTTTTAATGTTTCTTTGCGTATTTCCCCCAGAACTCTGTACAACTTCTACTGTAAAAACTGCATTCACATCATCCAGTGGCAAGGATTTCCACAGCTGTTTTGTCCCAGTCCTCTCAGCAGGTTTAGGAGTAGACTGATTCACTCTGGGCAGTGCACAAGGGAAACAACGATAACAAACTTTTACTTGCAAACTTTAGAACATTAGGGTAAAATAAGATACTTGGCAAATTTTAAAACAGCATCCAGACAAAGTAAGGAACTTCACAAAGTTTAACTTAGCAAATTTACGCTTAACTGACTTTAACTTATGCAGGCACAACAAGACACTTGCTAAGGCATTGACTGGAATTTTTGAGTCTGGCTTACTATGTATTTCCAGACTAAGAAGCTAGGAGAAGAAAGAGAGAAAGAAAAAGAAAGGATAGGAGTAGAAACGTATCACCACTCATGGATGATGAGACTTGATGGTTGCAATTTTGATGCCCACTGGTTGAAGTGGTGATTGCAGTCTGGATCTGCCAGGGGCGGGGGAAACTTGTGAAACACAATGGGTTAATATACGCTTAGGTTTATGTAGGAATGTCTACACACCTCCTCTGGGATGGGAGTTTTACACTGTTGATCATGCACAGTCCTCTGGTGGAAGGCCCCAGAAATGAGTCTGGGGGCGCTTCTGGGGGCTTTGGATGGTTTATGACCCCTTCTAATACATGAATGCTGCCTCTTACTTCAGCCTAGTTGAGCCAATTATGCCCCATCAAAAGGGATAAATACCTTCAGATCTATATATGAGTGCCCCAATATCTCCCCTGGTGGGGAGTTTTACGACAAAGTCAGTTATGCCTCCTTAGAAGGGATGGATAATGTGAATGTCCTGATACCTTCCCCAGGAGGGAGTTTTACACCTGAACCAATTGTGTAAGGGAGGATACTGGCATGCTGAAAATCACTATCCCACTTCGGAGGATCTGCTTCTTATTGGCTTCTTCCCTTATCTGGCTCAAAACCCAGCTTCTTGATAAAAATAGTGAAAGTGTTCCACTTGCCTATCTGAAAGATAATAGTTTTTGTCCTGTTCAAATCTGCTGCAGCAAAAGGATGGAGCTGATTTTTTCACAAATCAATTCTGTTTATCAGCACTTTCATGCATTGCTCTGATGTCAAGGGTCAGCAACTCACTCTGCAAGAAAGAAGGTTTTTGCCAACCTTCTCAAACGAATGAGTCGATAGTTGCGCCTCCTAATTCCCAGGACACTGGCTTGGTACAAATATTTTGGTGACTTGGAAGCACAATATACAACTTTTGAGAGGTTTCTGTGTATGTGGATGATGCCAGAAGACATTTCCCATGTATTGAATCACATAGGATCCATGAAGACAGACTGAACTGACTAAATTGACTTAATATGATTATTATTGTTAGCAAAGCAAAAGCAGTGCCTGGAAAGAGCAGTGCTGAAGGATGCAATTTCAGGGTTGGTTTCTGACTGTCATTGGACCTGCTGCTTGCTATGCAATCAGCTATGCAAGGATCTTTCCAGTGATAAGCAATTCCCACTGCAAGTTTCACAGAACCTTAACTGCTGTCAGCGTTGACTTGCATAAGTCTATGCTTCAGTCTCCTAGTGATTATTTTATCTATTGATAAAGTGTTTTTATTATATTTATTAATATATTATTTATAATGATCTAAACTCTTATAAAAATTTGTGGTTGAACAACAGGCTTCATTTTTACTTAGTAACAAGGCACATCTCTCTGTTTAAGAAAGTTAAAGCTTTCACCAGAAACCGGAGTTTTTCTTAGTAGATAATAGATGACACTCTAGTGCTTTACAGACTCTTTGGCTGAGCTGGAATTAAAGGACTAAAGTACAAAAATACATCCAAGATATTTGCCCCATGGAAGCTTCTTTTGCTAGATTCCCAAATCTTTCTTAAAGTAATAGTCAGTCCGCCCAGTTGATCAACTCAGAATGAAAATTTCCTAGGCTGTTAGATTCACTGAATCTCTGACTTACATTTATGTAAATAAATTATTTATTTAGTAAGATTACTTATCTCTTACTTTTCATTTATGAAAATCTTCCAGCTAGATGTTTTCAACTATATTTACAATTCTACTTTGAATGAGAATACACTTAAAGCAGAACTTTGCTATTTTCCGGAGTACTAAATGTCCTTAGACATTTTTTACTCTGCCTCTTGTTGAAGAGTATGACACTTTATCAGCATGAGGATATCCAAAATGGTTTGC
This sequence comes from Lepidothrix coronata, assembly GCF_001604755.1. NCBI lineage: Eukaryota > Metazoa > Chordata > Aves > Passeriformes > Pipridae > Lepidothrix > Lepidothrix coronata. Next base: position 5,458,858 of record NW_016690255.1, on the reverse strand, counting down.
AAGGCAGGGGTTCATATCACTAGTGTCAGTTCTCGATATTCTCTCTCTGTAGACATCTTTGAAACTAGAATTTCTATTTTTCTGATGAAGACTTATTAGCAACTTTAAAACACTACTCTAAAATTGCTGGAAATAGTGGCTTCAAAAATAAGTTCAGATAAAACAAGTTATAATCAAATTCACTTTTGTTTGCATAAAATTGAAGGTTGCATGCTGTGAGATCCTATTCGTATGTTGTTTACTTACAAAGTTCATAGCTCTGTTTTTTGTTGGTAGGATTTGAAGAACATTCAACTTTGAAGATAGGTCTGGAAATAAAAAATAAAATTTAGTAACTAAAATGATACCTCTTTCAAGTTATTTTTTGAAAGTCCTTCAGCAAGTAGACATAGTTTCTGGACAAGTAGAAGCATAGGAATTAGTTAAAATATCAAGTTCATTCAAACCTACAATTGTTTTAAAACACAAGCTACTTTGACAGTTTTTAATTAGTTGTGCAGTCTCCTAGAAGAAAAAAAACCCCTAGATCTAAACAGCTGGGTGTCTCAGAAGGATGTAGAATTTTTAAACCAGGACACACAAAGAAAGGACAGAAAATGAAATGTAGCAATATATTCTTTCATTGAACAGCGCTATTAGTTTTCAGCATCCCAGCAAAATGGTGTTATAAAACTAGGGAGATTCAGCAATAATCTTTAAAGGACTGGAAAAAAAGGTATTCTTCAGTAGAAAGAAAGGATTAAACTGATACAATAATTGAATAAGAGAAGTAGGAAAAAAGGTAGAAGTTTAGAAAAGTAGGTAGGTACTTGTATTATATACCTCATTGCTACCAATAAAAATATGCTCAATGAAATCCAGGGAAAACAGTTTGTTTTTTTTCAAAGCTCATTCTGGAAAATATGCTTAATGAATCACAGTTAGTCTTGTCAGATTCTGTACCCTGAGACATGCTGAAGGCAATAGCACAGCATGACTCAAATCATGGTTATCCATAGAGCAACTTGAAGACAAATTTCCTTTTCACTACTTATGCAAGGCTACAAAGAGGAAGCCCTTCCTCTTCCATGGTCATCACCAGCTGAAGAAGAGGGTTTCCTCACATGGCATAGCATCTTGGCAGTGGGTCTCCTGTACAACATGTTTGCACCTCTCTTGTTCCACTTCCATTCAAAGCTTTTGTATGGCTCTGGCTGTGCATATAAACACTGAAGTAGAAGCTTGTGGAACATGCCTGATGTTTCCTAATTCTTGTCAATGTAAAAAAAAAAACCACACAGGTAAAGAAGAGCTTTGTTATTAATTGTTAAAATATTCCCCAAGGGGGGAACTTTTGTGTGCAGTATCTCACAGCACAGAATTAAAAAACAAAATGAAACTTTGCAGGGACATTAGGTATCTTTAGCCTTGGCAAAAACATGAAGTCCAGTTGTAGAGCACTGAAAAAATAATTCAGCAAGAGCCACATTGTGCAATGCAGTCAGTGATGTATAGGAAAAAATGACTTTGAGGCAGAAAAGAGTTTTGTATTTTAATGACAAATACTGAGATAAAAAAATTATGATAGAAAAGAAAATAATTATAATATTGATAATAATGATAATGATAATAATGCTAAGAAGCCCTTAACAATAGAAACAAAACCCTTCTGTTAAGTGCAGAGCTGCTGTGAAGAGAGATTTTTTTCCTTATTGAATGACTACAGATTCTTTCTATTTACTGTAAAGTACTCTACTTATATTTCTCCCTGGCTACGTTTAAACTTTTCCTTGTCTGGAGTCTCTGGACAGCTTTTATCTGAAGATGTAAAATAGAAAAACCTTTTTCCTGCTGAGGGGATTCCTATAGTGCCGTGACATCATTAACCATAAAACATTCTTACACATTTCACACCTGGATGTCTTAAATAGAAAATGAATTAAATAATGTTTCCACATCAGCTTCTCCTGATATTTATGTTTCAGTGCTGCAGTAATAGGAAGACTGAATCCATTTAAAGTCTCTCTTATCCACTGACTGAATGAGATATATTTGACTTAGAAAAAAGTAGTCTGGATTACAATTGCACTCTCTAAAAGAGCTCTCCCACAAGCCCCTAGACAGTGTTACAAATTCTAAAAATTCATCTGAAAGAACAATTACTTGGATAAACTGTGGTAGGCAACTGGTCTCTGTAGTATTCAGGTGAAAAGGGCATACACAAGTTAAGAATACCACATAGCACTTACTGGAAAGAAAAGCTTCCTTTCCACCCCCGTCCCCCCCCCAGTGAAAAATATGTTGTACTATTTTATATTTAAGGGTTTATTTAGTGATTGGAGTTTCTCATGAAATAATAAATCATATTATATACAGTATTTTTTTCACTTAAAACACTACACACACTCTCATATTAAGAGTAGCACATTTTAGCAAAACTTTTGATACCGTCTCTCACGGTATCCTTCTGAATAAAATGACCAGTATGCATCTAGACATGTACACACTGCAATAAGTGGACAGCTGGTGGTTCAGTTCTCAAAGAGCTGTAGTCAATGGCTTAACACCTGACTGGTGTCCAGTCAGTAGTGGTCTTCCCCAGGGCTCACTCTGAGGGCTGCTTCTCTTCAACGTTTTTATCAGTGGCCTGGACAGAGAATCTGAGTGTACAGGAAACAAATTTTCTGATGATAATAAATTAGGAGGAACATTTTCTTCCCTAGAGGGCAGAGAGGCTTTATCAGATAGATACTGATAGATTAAAGGCTTTTTACAGGTAGATATTGATAGATTAGAGCACCAGGGAATCACCAACTATATGAAATTTAACAAGGACAAATGCTGGATTCTGTGTCTGAAACAGTGTAATCTGGTGGATGCATGTATAGACTGGGGAACATGAGGGTGGAAAACAGCCCTGCTGAAAGGGATCTGCTGGTTTTGGTTGATGGTAAGTTCAGTAAGAGTCAGCAATTTGACCTGGTAGCAAAAAGAGCCAATCTTTTTGTAGGACGCTCTGAGCACAGTATAACTAAGAGATCGAAAGAAGTGATTGGCCCACTATGCTCAGCATTGGTGCAGCCTCACCTGCGTGTTGTTTAGGGTACATTAATATAAGAAGGATGTAGAAAAATCAGAATATGTCCAAAGGAAGGCAAGAAAGAACTAGAGGAAAAGACAAGACTTATTAGGAGTGTCTGAGGAGACTTGGTTTGTCCAGCTTAGGAAAAAGGAGACTAAAAGGTGATCTTGTTCTGTCTACAGCTTCTGCATGAGGGGCAGTGGAGAGGAAGATACTGGGGGTACTGGTGGTTGAGACTGGACATGAGCCAGCAGTGTGCAATTACAGCCCAGAAGGCTAGTTGTATCCTGGGCTGTATCGAAAGAAGTGTGGCCAGCAGATGAGGGAAGTGATTCTCCACCTCTCCTTGTCTCTCATGAGATCCCACCTGGAGTGCTGCATTCAGGTCTGGGGCCCTCAACATAAGAAGGATGTGGACCTATTGTAGTGAGTCCAGAGAATTGCCCTGAAGATGGTCAGAGGGCTGAGCACCTCTCCTATGAAGACAGACTGAGAGAGCTGGAGTTGTTCAGGCTGGAGAAGAAAAAGCTCCAAGGTGACCTTATTGTGACCTTTCAATACTTAAAGGGTGCTTATGAGAAAGACAAGGTAAGCCTTTTTAGTAGAGTCTGTTGTGATAGTGCAAGGGGTAATGGTTTTAAACTGAAAGAAGGTAGATTTAGATTAGATATAAAGAAGGAATTTTTTTTTATTATGGGTGTGCTGAAACACTGGAACAGGTTGTCCAGAGAGGTGAGAGATGCCCCATCCCTGGAAAAATTCAAGGTCAGGTTGGATGGGGCTCTGAAAAACCTGATCTAGTTGAAGGTGTCTCTGCTCATTGCTGGGAGTTTGGACTAGATGACATTTAAAGGTCCCTTCCAACCTAAACCATTCTGTGATTTTGTGACTCTATTATCTCTTCTCTCTGGTGTCTGCTGATATGAGGGACTGGATTAAAGCTTTGTCAGGGGAAGTTCAGGGCGGATATTAGAAATTCCCTGACAGGGTGGTTAAGCGCTGGAATGGTCATAGCCCTAAGCTCATCAGTGTTCAGTGTTTTGACAATGCTCTTAGACATATGGTTTAACTTCTAGGTTGCTCTGTTTGGAGTCAGGAGTTGAACTTGATGATCCTTGTAGGTCCCTTCCAGCTGAGGATATCCTGTGATTCTATGATTCTAATTTACCTGGAAATCAAGAATCCACTGAATATGGATCTTTTTGCAATCATTAATAACTATAATTCAGATTTACAAAAATCTCTGAAATCATGTGCAGCCTCATTTATCTTTCTGCAGAAACTCATTTATCTTTGGATGTTTTGCAGAGAGATCAGAGTTATGAGACGGTGCTTAATGTCTTAAAAGTATTGATTTTCTGAAATATTAAATATCTGCTCTTAGAATATCTACCTTATCTTGGAGTGTCATGCTGGGTAGTAAAAAATATTCACTCTTCTTTTTAATGTCAAGGAGCAACCTTTTTCTGTTGCACTGAAAGTCATGACTATTTGAGAGCAAACAAAATAGGAAAGAAAAAATCATAAAATGTTTATGATTTTTTAAAAATAATAACTACTACTTTTCATATGTATTTAATTTTGTAAGATAGAAATTTTACTTACAAATGTTACATAGGCATGGTAGAACTAGAACAATCTTCTCCCAAAAGTATGTTATGAATGTTTTTTTGATCAGTCTTAAACAGGTCTTTCATTTTCACACCAAATAATGTCTGGTAGACTTAATGAAATGAATTCTTCATGGGTGTTAGAAGGGCACAACAAGGACATTTATTCTTCTGGCTGTTACATGGCTGCATGAAATCGAGTCTTTGCTCAACTGTTGTTTTTATAGTTGGAGTGGACATAAAAAACGGGAAAAAAAGCTTAAAAGCGGAGTTGTTCTCTTTGCACTGTGTGCTGTCCACTGACCTGTGTTGCTTTCTGGTGTATGTTATGCAGCTCTAGTGCCATCCTGCTTTGTCCCTGATGGACTTGGGAAACATAGAGTCACCCATTTCATCCATTCTGCACCTTGCAACCTCTGTTCTAACCTATGTACCTCTATAGACCTCAGCCATGGGGAAATCTTTACTGGCGGTCACCTCAGAGTAACAGGTCGTGGTCCCCGCTCAATAATGTCAGTAATGTTAGGCAATTCTGAACTAAGGTATTGTGGAAGAATGTGTCTAGCTTTTTTTAAACAGGGATTATTTTTCAAATAGGAAATAAAAGCACAGCAATAAAGAGAAAAAAATTCCCATAAACCCCTGGATTGGACCCTGCTGCTGACTTTACACAAACATATGCTGACTTTACACTAACATACAAAGTGTATTAAAATATTAATGTGGGATTAGGGGATACAAATAATAGGTCATGTTGAAAAAAGATCAAAGAGATTCCGGGATATGTCTGTTGAATTTTTTGACTTAATAACTATGGATGTAATTTAAAACCTTAACTCTGAGGTATAGAGATACGTGGAAGGTTTATTTTCATATTGTTATCTTAGGCATGATAATGACTCCTGTGAAAATCCTTATAATATATATGAGTAATTTTTAAGATTTCTTCATATACTTCTCATGATGCAAAAATAAAATATCAATGTATTTTAAATTAAACTGTATATTTTAATTTTAAATGTAATGTTTACTGAGTAAGAAAAGAAATGATGCCATTCTTTTTTTCAAAAGGCCTGATGAACTAGGACAGTTTGACTCATTCCACATGCATTTCAATAAAAAGAGAAATATAAATGCCTCAGAAATCCAAGGGAGTAATTTCTTTGTTCTGCTGAACTAACAATGTCAAGATGCTGAAAGCTGGATAGGTAAAAAAATGGTAATCAGCAAATATTCTTCTTTTATAAGTTGCACTGAAACCTTTCCTGTAGGTGAATTTCTACTTAATTTTTAAAATATTTACTGCTAATAATTACCCCAAATTTGTTCAGTTACCCATATCTTTAAGAAATCAATCCAGCACCTGTTCACTTTTTCAAATTTTCCCTCTTTCTCAGTGTCTGCAAAAGAAACCAAAGACTGCAGTAAACATTTCTCCCTGTCACTCAGAGGAGAAGAAAAGCCTAGATACTGAGCTACATTGGCAGTAAGTTTTATATTTCTGTCTTGGCACCCTGGCATGCACTTGTGTTCACTGATCTGGTGCTGCAATTTTGTTTCTCCTTCACTTGTCCATGGTACCACCAGCTGGAACTAACGCAGCCAGCTGCTATGTGCATCTCTGCTTTTGAACACATGATGCACTAAGAAAATAAACGAAGCGACACTCTAAACTTTTTGGTCTATATAACTCAGAATGCGAAACCTCAGCCATATTGATACAGTCACCTGTTATAGCATTCAAGCTTTGCTGCCCCTCATCAGTCTGAACAGTCTGTTTCCATGGCCATTCAAAAGGTTAAGAGCTGGGATGGATTCAGCAGTTTAAAATAGTTATTAAGATTTAGGAATTCTATTGAAGCTCCCATACTGCCTAATTGCTATAAACTATCACAGTGTGTTCTACACACATTTCAGTGGTAACCCAACAAGACCTAACCAGTCATGTTGTCCATAAACTCTTTACACCCTTGCATTCTCCTGTCTGAAAGGTCAATCTTTAAATCTTAAAACAATATCTCTGTATTTAAACCACAAACCAAATGTATGGAATTTGGCAAATGTAGAATTAAGCCTCCTGGATGAGTTTATTTTAGCCTGTAAACATAGATACATGAAATATTTTCACATGATTGTACACTGCATTTTGTGTAAGACCTTATTTTAGCAGAAAATTATAAATGGGGGAGGTAATAAGCTGGTAACATTTCAAGTTGGTCACCTAACTGTCTTCAGTGCATGGGCTACTCTTCAGCATATCCTGAGATTTTCCTGAGACCTTTTCCACAGTATATGCCTTTAAATTGCCTTTTGGTATTGGTAGGTCACTTTCTATTTCTGTCTACATGGGCTTGATCCAAAGTACAGCATATCTCAAGCATCATTAAGTAAAAGTGACTACAAAAAGGCTTGTTCTGCATCTTACCTTATATAAATACCAAATTCAATGTGCTCTTGTCTCCTGATTTTTCTACTCTTACGACTTCATCCCAAATGCTTGATATTTTCTTTACTGGTATCGCTCCTTTTTGTCATTCTGTCGCTGTCCCATTTTGTATCTCTAGTTTTTTTCTTTGTATCTGCCTTTTTAGAGTTCCTTGTTCATTACCCTTATAGCAGCCCCATGTTCTTATTCCTGTGCTTTTCACTGAGGCTTGTGTTTAGAGAACAAGGGAGTCAGCAACCATCCTGTACTTTTTTTGTTTCTGGAAGTTGTAGAGATTCATAGATCACAGAAGCTCTGATAAGCTCTCCTTGTCCTCAGACAGGAAACTGAAGAAAAAATTAGTCATAGAATGTAACTTATTTGTGGTAAACAAAATCTTATAAAAATGTAATTCCCAAGCTTCTGATTTTGTGGTAACTTTGTGAATAATATTTTGCGGGACAAAATGCATCTCAATGGATTCCATTGCAAGGCTGTCCAATTCTACAGCTCAAATGTGGAGGTGCTGGCACTTCTCTCTCTTTATTTTTTTTTAATGTGAGTAAAACATATTTTGCTTGTGATTTGCTCTGAGAAATAGCCAAGTTGTTTAAGCCAAAAACCTGTTTTAATCTACTTTCAAGATCAATTAAAAATGTGTCCTCAGGCAAACACATGTAATGAAAAACGTCTGCCTTGAGGAACTAAAATTTAGCAGTTATAAGTAATGGGAAAGAGGAATAAATGATGGTGTATCTGAAGGTAACTGTACAACTATTTCTGCCTATGATGTTACAGAACTCTTTCAGTGAGATACAGTTAGTATGGATACAAAAGACCTGATTGCACTTTCTTTTGCCTGTAGCGATTCCATGTCTCTCTGCCATGTATGCATTTTGCAAGTTCAGTCACATCTGGGAACTCACAATTAACCCACTGCCCTCTGTGAAGTTTGCCTGTGTAAGCCCCATGTAATGTCCATGGAAAAAGATCTGTGCAGTAAGAACTTTAAATGTCAAGGTTTTGTTCCACAGGTTCTTGATTTCAACCTGGTTTTGTGTACAAATTAAGAAAAATACAGAAAATTCTTGGCCAAAGTGTACTTCTTCATATGTTGATGTGTAATGACCAGTCATTGCCACTGATCAAAGTGTATTGTCTCTGAGTTTTGGCCTGTAACTTGTCTTGGAGGTCACTGACCTGTCCATGTGACACATACATGATGAGGTATCCCTCCTGTACTGGCTGACATAACAAAGAGTTCTTATTGTTTCTTAAATCTGAAGCAAAATTTAAGTGCCTCAATAATTCATAGATGTAAGGAAAAGAACTGCTGGAAAGGAATAGAAATATGGGTACTTTTTCAGAGGAAAAATATTTTGCTTATCTGCTATCACCAGCACCTTAAACTATGTAGTTTTTCACTTATAAGTGGTCTCCTCAGGCAGTTTGCACGAGATTTAGTCTTTTCAGTAACTCAGAAGGGAAATTTCTATAGAAGTTAACAGATGCTTGAGTGACTATTGCCATTTCCAGTGACATAAACCATAGTTTCTCATCAAGACATAGACAGCAAAAACTACCAGGACACAGACTTGTTGGAGTGAGTCTAGAGGAAGGACATGAAGATGATTAAAGGGCTGAAGCACCTCTCCTATGAGGAAAGGCAGAGAGAACTGGGATTGTTCAACCTGGGGAAGAGAAGAATCCAGGAGGAACTTATTGTGGCCTTAAAGTACCTGAGGAGGGCCAATAGAGCTGCAGAGGGACTTTTGACAAGGCCTTGTAGTGATAGGCTTTATACTGAAAGAGGGTAAACCTCAATTAGATAGAAGGAAGAAATTCTTTACTGTGAGGGTGGTGAGGCGCTGGAACAGTTTGCCCAAGGAAGCTGGGGCTTTGAGCAACCTGGTCGAGTGAAGAGTGTCCCTGCCCAGTGCAGGAGGGGTGAAACTAGGTGATCTTTAAGGCCCCTTCCAACCCAGACCACTTTATGATTCTATGATACTGCTACAAACTGCAGCTGCTGCTGCAGCAGCTCCAGAGAGAAATAACAGAGCAATTCAAGAGTATATTACTGTCTTCATATTATCTACATACCTTATTGTGCAGTTCAGTGAAAGCTGTGGAGAAAGCAAACGGTCTCTATGATTTTGTACAGGTGATATTATTTCCATATATTTTGCTAACAAACCAGACTTGGTTTCACTGCATACAAAATATATTTCTCCAGATGATAAAAACTTTGGTCTTCCGTTTGTTGGAGCCACTAATGTACCTCTGTCAGTAACCTAAACATTATCAAAACACAGCTTGAATATAGGTAGTATACAATAGCCTGTCACCTGGCACAATTTTGACTCATGCCAGTTAGCACCTTCCCTGGAAATGCAAAATTTACTCTGAGGATAATTGAGATCAGAGATCATTCACCATAGTATGAATAAGGTCAAACTATTTTGAGGGGGGCAAGGAAGTTTAGCTGTCCAGACAAGTACTATTTGCCATCAAGGCCAGAGGACAGGGGCTACTTTGGCTTGTTGTCATAGACACTGCTGGGTTAGAAACTGAAGGCCATCAGGAAATATTGCTCTATCCTGATTATGAAGAGAAACACCAAAATATCTGTTAGAAGCTGGTAACTTCAGAGGCAAGAATTCTTCACACATGCCATAATATAGTATTTTTCCAAATCTCAAGAAATGTAAAATCTGAAACACGACTGTATTGCTTTAGGCTAATGGTACAGCTAGCCCCGTGCCGTGACTCAGACAGTAACTGACCATAGAAATGCAGGAAACAGTGAAAGAACAGGGAAAGCAGGGTGACTAAGGGACTGTCTGAGGCAGAACTGAGTGTTCAACCATGACAATCCTTCCAGCACAGATCCCCAGTTGCTTGTGTGATTCTCTTAGCAATGTCACCACTTGATTTCAAATAGAATGTCCTATAAAAATAAACCAAAAAAAATTCTTCTAAAACTTCTTTCAAAAGAAAACCAATCAGCCAAGAATTAACAGTGCTGTCCTGTCACTAATGTACCTCAATATACTTTCTCCTACACCCCCTCATAAGGCTCAGACCATAGGTATTCCCCTGGTAAATTCTATAACTCCCTCTGCTACCCTTCAAAAGTGGACATCTGCTTCTGCACTACCTGCATATTTACTGCACGCTGAATAACCTAGTGCATGCGTAAATAACTTCATTCAAAGTTAAGCAGGTTTGGAGCCATAGAATTTTCTTTTAATAATCCTAAAACAAACTATAGATACTCAGGTCTCCTTTTTTTTTTTTTTTTTTTTTTTTCCCCTGCTGGATTCAAGCCATTTTCTATTGTTTAGGCTATGTGATCTGTGGAGCAAATGAGAGGTGACTTCTTATCTACAAGAAAAAGCTGTCTGATAAATCAAAAGATGAATAATTTATAGCACAGGAGCAGAGAAAACAGCATTTCACACTGTTTTTCATGCAAAATGTCACATGAATTCCAAATGGACCAAACAATTTGTGCACTTGAGACTAAATTCATTGGAAGAAATGGAAAGAGGAGGGAGGAAAAGTCTCAGTGTTGTTGTGATTGTAGTTTACTCAAGGAAAGGGATTATGATCCAGCTATTCATTTTTCTATATTGACTTAAATAGAGAAATAAATTAAAACTACAAAAATCAATGCAACGGAATACTTATAAAACACATTCAAACAGCATCAGTACCGCAAATAAGGCAGGGCTTGTGCTGTGTTGTTTTTTTCCCCCACACTCAATTTCAGTCTGGTTAGAGGAAGACTATGGGGTTATTATTGCCTTGTTTCATAATGAGACATTAAAAAGTCCTACAACTAGAGAAATGCGATTGAATATTATTGTTGTTACTATTGTGGCCTCATATTGACAATTGATTTATGTATAATGTCACAGAAGATGGCTTAACAGCTCTCAGAAAATGACTGAGCAAGTTTACTATACAATGAAAAGACACACAATATCTGTCTGAAGTAAAAGCATCAGAAAGCAGTAACAATAAAATCCCCAGGAAAGAGAAGCCCCCCACACTATCAATGCAACAGGGAGAGTGTAGACAGAACTAGAGGGGTCTCCAATGCACTATGGGGCATTGAACAGGTGGTCACCACTCCCTCCCTCCTAGTCAGAGTTCACAGAATCACAGAATATGCTGTGTTAGAAGAGACCCACAAGGATCACCAAGTCAAATCCTCAAGTCCTTGCACAGGACCATCCTCAAGAGTCACACCATGGACCTGAGAATGTTGCCCAAACGCTTCTTGAACTCTGTCAGGTTTGTTACTGTGACCACTTCCCTGGGGAGCCTGTTCCAGTGCCCAAACACCCTCTGGGTGAAGAATCTTTTTCTAACCTAAACCTCCCCTAACACAACTTCAGGCCATTCCCTTGGGTCCTGTCACTGGTCACCACAGAGAAGAGATCAGTGCCTGCCCCTCCTCTTCCCCTTATGAGGAAGCTGTAGACTGCAGTGAGGTCTCCTCTCAGTCTCCTCTTCTCCAGGCTGAACAGACCAAGTGACCTCAGCCACTCCTCATATTTCCTCAGCTTCCCCTCAAGGCCCTTCCCCATCTTCGTTGTCTTCCTTTGTCCACTCTCTAACAGTTTAATATCTTTCTTATATTGTGGTCCCCAAAACTGCACACAATATTCAAGGTGACGCTGTACCAGTGCAGAGCAGAGTGGAACAATCCCCTCCCTCGACTGGCTGGTGAAGCTTTGCCTGATGCCCTCTAGGACATGGTTGGCCCTCCCGACTGTGAGAGCACTGCTGACTCATGTTCATGACTCTGCCATGGACCAGAACTCCCAGGTCCCTTTCTGTGTCACTGCTTTCCAGCATCTCATTCCTCAGTCTGTACATACACTGTTGCTGATTTGGTCTTGTTTTATAGTGAGTCTCTGAGTACAGGGCATCCGAGCCAGTGCAATCTGGAGTCTCTTATGTCATCTTTTTGAATAGACTCTAAGACAGAGATTTTATGTATTTATTTTGAATGTCCCACACTTTGCCTCTGTTTCTTTTTTCCTTTTCATAATATAACAGAAAGCTTTAGATTGAAAGGGATGTCTAAAGATCACCTAGCTCTTCTTTCTCTAGATCTAGTGATTTTTCACTTCATCATGTTGCTCAAAGGCCCAACCTGACTTTGAACACTTCCAATGATGTGACATCCATAACTTTTATGTGCAATCTGTTCCACTGTCTCACCACCTTTACTGTAAAAAAATTCCCTCATAATGTCCATGCCTTTCAGTTTAAGACCATTGTCACCTTTTCTGTCATTACACGCCTCGTTGAAGTCTGTCTCCAACTTTCTTACTGGCTTTTTTTACATAATGAAAGGCCAAACCAGCATTTGATGGCAACAATTCTTCCCCTTTAATTTCATATAGGAAAATCTAAAGCCAAATGATGTTCCTAATCTTGAAGACTTCACATAGTTGAAGTATATTAAGAAGCTGGAAAACTAAGTTGGTAACTTTTATAGCTTTCAGCATATGTAATTTTCGTGTACGCTGTGATATATTTCTCTGCAAAGTGAGAATGCTGTCTAATATTTGACTTATCTCTGATGTAAATTTTTAAATTATAGGAAAATGTTGCCTAGAAAACATCAAAGATTTAGGAAAAACAGCCTGTGAGAATTCTGTTCTTCCCAAATAATTTGCTATATAACTGAGTGTTTCAGAATAAGATACAGAAAAAAATGATCATATAGAATTAAATGAAAACAAATGAAAAAAGGTTATATGGATCACCTTGAAATTGTTATTTTACTATGGTATTTAAAATACTTTAGTTTAATTTCACAATTTCTGAAAGAAATTAAAACCATGTAGAAAAGCACAAAAACTAAATGTTTTTTTCTACTTTTCATCAATAGAGAGCACTGTTAGACTGCAACAGCTCACCAAACCCTCTCAAGCCAACCAGGCACTGAATCACTGTCTGCAGCCAGTGGTACAGCACTGTGGGTAATGAAAAAGTCAACTTCAAAACAAGAGAAAAAAGCCAGATTAGACTTAACATTGTATTTTAAAGAACTACGAATGCATTTTTTCACAAGCTAATATTATAGATGTAACATTATTAATTGTGAATTCAGACACTTAAGCATCCCCTGTTTACATATGCTTCCAGGAAGGGAAAAGACAAAAACTGTTCACAAAGAGGCACTTAGAACAAATCTGAAGCATATGATGAAGCTGTACACTGGTCCACATCAAGATATTATCTGAAGATTAATAAGATTGAGTGAAATTAATTAAATTACAGTGGCAAAGGGAATTAAATGAAAGCATGAAATACATGGTGCACAGTAGACATTGATGGCCATATCTTGTGCTGAGTGATGCTCCATGCTGCTTAATTGATTCTCTGGGAAATGAGAGAAAATTTGCCACCATTTATCCTACAGTTTTCATGTGAAGAATGGTAAGACTATTTGGGCTAGTCAGGTTAATGAGAAAATCCAGTTCCTATGGACATGAATAACCGAACCCATTATCAGGGTTTGGCGAATGAACTACCTCCAGACACCTTCAAGCAACAATTTGGTCTTGATATTTTATAAACTTTTCTTGTTGCATATACATTTGGGTATAAATGCATCTCAGACTTCTGCTAAACTGTAGTTTAAACCAAAAGAAAACTACCAGGCACCAGACAGTGGTTTCCTCTGCTCCTTAGTATATCAGTAATAACATATTTGTGTATTTATACAGGATACATAGCACAAGACAGTGTACTCTTCATTTAATGAGCTTTCTTAGTGTAAAAAGCAGAACTGACATTACAAATCAGACTAAAACTTTTGGATGCCCTCTTATCATTGCTTTCAGTGAACTGCCAGAATTATTACAACGTGGAATTGCTGCTTGAGGAAGCGATAGCCACTCTCCAGAGTCTCTATTGACTTGAATCCTTCCTTAGGGTACACTGCAAATACCACATGCAAAAATCTACCTTATGAGAATTAGCTTCTCAATAGTTAAATGTAATTAAGTACACAATCAACATATTCAACCTTTCCTTCCCTCTGTCTTCTGTGTTCTTAAGCATTTTATGCAATATGATTAGACAGATGTGCAAACAAGAGTATCCGAAAATATGAGGAAAAAGATTAATCACTTGCTCCAACTCTTATTTAAATCAAGGAAAAACCTTACAGCATCTGGAGTGTTGTAGGATCCAGTTCCTGTAAATAATCATGACTTTCAGACACAAAATAACCCCACCCAAAATGAAAAGGAATTTAGGAAGAAATTTTTCCTCTTGGTAACTTATTTCCCAGTTGCCTACTGCAGAATGCCTTCTCTAAGCTTTCTTTTATTAGGCACTGTCAGATAAAATAGGACAGTACAATCTATTAGGATATTGGTCCAACTAGTACGGCACTGACTGCATTCTGATGTTAATTTTAAACACTTTGAGGCTTTAGCACTTGAGGCCAACTCTCAGACCCAAGTCTGCCTTGCCAGGAGAGGAGTGATCCATCTGCTCGGCACACATCCCTACCTGACATCTGCCTGAATGGGCTTACAGCACAGGACAGAACCTCACCACATTCATGATCTTGGCATTTGAGCAACATACTCAGTGCTTCTGTGTTTTAGTTAGAAGGAGGTAGCTCATAATGGTGCTGTTTGTATATGTTGGGCACCCAGATCCAGATTCACAGCTGCTCAGGTCAGTGGTGGTGGAATGAAGATCCTAGCAGAGCTTGACCCTAGATTCCATTCAAAGGTCTCTGGTGGTATTCTGGCAAGAGCCATGAGTGAAGCAGTCAGAACATGTAGAATAATATATGCAAGACTATGCTGCAGACAATGAACTATTGTCATAAAATCCTCCACAGACATTTCAAAGAGATTTTTTCCACAGTTTGTGCACAATACACCACTTGTTTAACTCGCATAAGGGAACTTCTTGTATGCACATTTGAAAAGCCTTTTACACTTGCCTGAGCTATAGAAAAACAACAAAAAAAAAGCTGTTTTTTAAAGTCAAGACATGGTATTTTTACAGCGTCCGAGAGGAAATGATCTTACCAGAGGGGTATGTTCCCATCACCTGTGTAACACTGTGGTCCTGTGCTCCTGTGGATGCAGGACTAAATTTCAAAGTTAATTCCCTGAGAAGGCAATTACTACCTTCAAAAATCTTAGTAAACCTCTTTACTTAAATCTAGATGTTTTGTTTCATTCCACCCACAAACATAAGGAGCTGATCCCTCCTCGAGGACCTTCTCTATTCACATTTCTCAGGGTTGAATGACTGCTGCCCTGCCCATCATCTACTGACCAGTGCAAGGTGCCTGCCATTGTGGTGAACGATTGCTACCTTTCAGTCACCATTTCACACAGTTCTGCAGAGGCGTATATTACCTGCACAAGGTTCAGTAACAGAGTATCATCAGCCTGGGTTTTATAATTTTCCATGCAGTTGAGCCAGACTGCTTCCCTGACCTTGTATTTCTCCCTCCCTCTGCTCTCTGCAGAGCGCCTGGTTCTTCACTGTCCCTGCCTGCAATCTTGCCACTGTTGGTGCCAGAGCCTTCCCAACTGCTGCTTCTGCCATCTGGAAGAGCCTTCCTGTATCTCGCTGCTTCATTGCCCCTCTGTCTCTGTTCAAATCTCTATCCTTTCTTCCTCATCTATTACTACATAATTTTTCTCTTTCCCACTGCTGTTACTCATTTTTTGACTCTGGAATGCCCCTTGGGCTCCAGCTTGCATAAAATATGCTAAAATAAGAAATAGTTAATTCAATAATGCTTGATCTTTGTTCTGAATCTGGAAAAAAAAAGAAAAAGAAAACAAATAGAAAATAAACAGAGGTTAGGCTGTAAGTAGAAAAACAATTAGAAAAATTCCACAACCACAGTAGTACTCATTTTAAAGGGATTTCTCTTATTTGAGGTGCAGCTCATGATAGTACAGCTGGAAGTAAGGAACTCCAAACTTCCTGAACAGCTGTGGTGTGTTAAATCCAACTCTCTCTAATCTAGTTGGTTCAAGTAATTTTTGGTAGCACACATTTCTCACTCATCCCAGGCCAATGTTTTAAGCAGCGGGCTTCTGAACAGCCACCTGACATTTATATGCCTTGGCTGATTTTTCTTGCCAGGATACGGGATTCCTGAACCTGACCTGCATGACAGAGAACCAAAGCTCCTGAATACATTGTCCCTTGCACTCTGAGGAGCACTAAAGCAATGCAGAGTGTGTTCTGTTCCTGCATTAAAATGCAGAAGATAATGTTCTGAGGAAGTAGATTTTGATTATACAGAAGCCTCCCTGCAACAAATATAAAGATATGATGATTTGGTGGTATTTTTTTCCCCACAAAGCCCATATCTGAATGTGTTAAATCCATGTATTGATTATGTGGCTCGTTTTACAGTTCATATCAGCAAAAGTACCCGACAAGGTGTGTTCCTATAATTATGTAGGTAGCTGTGGAATTTACTGCTTGGAGGCTCTGAGTATCAACCACCCCAGAATTTCCATGACAAAAGTCTTAGAAGCAGTTTCCAAAACTGTATATGGTACAGAATACATAAGGTATTACTACTTCTATAACTTGTATATATGGGACGCCATGAAACATTAAGGTATCTCATAAGGTTCTCTGTATGTAGTGGGACAGAAATACTCTGCGGTATGGGTTGTGGTCCCTGTGCCTCACTGATTGCCTGGATGAGGTGACCTGCCTCAGCTATTCTCTGGACGACAGACCTGTATGTTCACACAGAACGTTGGATGAAAATATGGTGTGTACTGTGGTCCCACACAGTCAAGGAATATATCTCCCAGATCCCACACTGAAATCTAATTTTTACCTCCAGTATTCACAATGAGAAATTTCAGTTTTTAAAAATTATTTGTGATTTCATATTCATTTCATATTCACATATTTCACTAGCATAGATATGTATAAAAGTTCTGCCACCTCCAGTGTTCCAGTCTGGGTTCTGTCACAGTAAACAATCTTTTTTGTGGTTTTCTGAACAAAGTATTTGAAAAAAGTTCTTATAGTTAGAGAGCAGATGCCAACTTATGACTACATTTTTTTCTGATAAAATTTACATGTTGTCTAGGCCACTATCAAACTATCAAACATAATAAATGAAGTAACAAACATAAATCCAGTATTCGCTGTTAGTATTTTCTCCTTAAATGATTACATGTCATTGGTAATTTGCACCAATTCTTAGAAAATGCATGCACATGTAGTTACACTAATTGTAGAGATGAGGTATGCTTCTTTTCTTAAAATGTCACCGTATGTACCCTAAAACAGATGTTAAATTCTAAATTTGGGACAAATTATACTTAATATATCCCATGGAACAGCTAATTACACAGAAGTGAAAAAAAACCACTAATGTGGAAAATAAAAATTAAAAGTGGTTCACATAAATGAGAAGTGGTTTTATTTTTTTATTGACATTGTACCATTATTAGTTACTTCATCTGATAATATGATGAAAAATGGAATCAGTTTTTAGCAGAGCATGGTTGATGCTGCTAATGATGATATAACAATGAAAAGGAAGTCTCTATATAACAAGAAAGGAGTCTCTAATAGAGACATATTGTTAGTCTAGGCAGGAGACTGGATCAGTTATGGTGGCCTTCTCAGGATTAAATCTTTAAATATACTGACTTGGTATGCAGGGCACAAGTAGAGAAGAAGCAGGGAGGCCATTTCTGCAATGCTGGGAGACATCTGGGAGGAAGCCAAAAGAAAACTGCAGGCTGCTCAAACTAGACTTGCAAAGGACACAGAATGCACAAAACAAAGGAGGAAAAGATCATTATTCACAGGTAGTTCAGAATGAATATGACATAATAACAACTCACAGGTGATTGGGTACTACACACTAACATGGATCACATTGAATCTGATGGTGGCATGTCAAATGTATCACACTTAAAAGTCACTAGGAATGAACCATGTGTTTCTGTCTATATCTTCCTTTCCTAGGAACAAAGTATGTGTTTCTGTTTTTACCTTCAGTGTCTTATTGATGTATACATGTTTATATATAGGCAGCCTTGTTTCTTAAATCCACATGTTCATGTCTTTCCTCCATACCTTCAAGATGTGAGACAATTGGCTGAGAATCATTCCTTGCTGTGCCATAGTCAGTGACTCACTGCAGCTTGGTGACATCTGCAAATCTATGACACTAACGCAAAAATTTAGGAAAGCAATGCAAAGTAACAGATTGTTGAAGAAAATGAGCTTGTTTAGTACTGCCTTACTCAATCTGAATGCCTAGGAAATAAAAGGATTTTTCAGAGAGTCAGGCCTCAGTCTTTGTAAGTGCATGTGTGTGTTTGATCAAAAAAGCATGCAGCAGTCTTTGCAGTTATTTTTTTTGTTTTCGAATGTTTGCTGGTGAGGGTTCAGATGCAGCACTCTCTGTGTCTTGCACTTGTTCCCAGAGTCTACTTTTTAGCTGATTGCACTTGCTTTTTTGAATGGGCCTCAGAATGAATTATTTTACCTTATTGGTAGCATATCTCTAGAGTTTTCTAGACTTCAAAGGTCTAGAAAGTCTTCAAAAGAGTAGTTAGCTTAAGAGATAACCAGACCTACAGAGGCGGTAATAGAAGGACATGAGTATTCAGAAGGCAATTTAATTTCAAGCTCTGTAACTGGATACGGACCATTATATACACAGATATTTGCTAGAAAATGAATCTAGTTAATTTTAAAAAAAATATATCAGTGAGTATCCATCAGATAGAAATATTTTCAGCCACCTTCATAGCCCAAGCTAGGCTGGAAAGACCACAGCAGAAAATTCTATAGCTCATTTGCTTGATGTTCCCAATATCGAGCTAATGTCACTTTCGAGTCACTAACTGTACAAAACATTACCCAAATAATTCAGTCTTGAATTATGAAATTAAGGGGTTTTGGGAGGTGGGTTTTTTTGTTGTTGTTGTTGTTGTTTGTTTGTTTGTGTTTGGGGTTGGTTTTTTTTTTTTTTAGATGTGTTTTGATTCAGGAATCTGTCTCAGGAATGGTGGGATATAGCTACACAAACAAATTAGCATAAAGGAAGATAATAATATATTCAGCTTGTTAAGTGTTATGTGATACATATACGTTTGCATGATTTTATCCCACAATACACAAAACAGTTTATCCCTCAATGAAAATAGAGTATTCTACTGTGCAATTTTGTTTTCAGAAAGATCATGAAACAGCAGTTGTTTTCAGTTGATGATTCCGTGAAAACATACACCCACAATTTGTGCTAAGGGGCTACTCTGCAGCAGGCAATGATTTCACTGATTTTTATCAAATTTTGATCCTGTCACTTTAGTGAATTGCACATTTCTGAAAATTTTAGCTTGCTCTATTTTAAAAGTTAGTTGACCTGATTTTTTCTTGCTTTAAAAAATGTTTCTCATCTATAAGTTAAATATGGAGTTGTATTCCAGTTTTATTTTTATTAGGCTGTATGTCTAAAAATTTTTCAGTTCAGATCTTTCACAATTCAGCAAGTAACAAAACCCTTTTGCTTCTTTGATGGCTACAAAATTCTTCAGTCTAATTAGAGAGCTCCAGATTCAATATGAAGAATGAAATGAGGATAACCTGAAATCTGATTTTGTTTCATCAGAGATGCAATTTACCAACATGAAACAGAGATTTAAAAGAAGAACAAAATGTTTTCACTACAAGCATTCTGTATAAATGAGGCAGTTATCTATATGGAGTTCAAACTCTACAGACAAGTTGGCCTTATACAGTAATTGTGACCTTCAACACCATCCATCTGCTGCAGTACAAATTAGAAAGCACCAAGCAAAAGATCCAACTTTCCACTGATGAGATCATTTAGTTAATCTTCAATTCTAAACACTTCTTCTTCAATCCATGGTTCTGTCTAATTAATTGGTATTAGGGAAAAAAAAATCACAGGCATGATAGATGCTTCTTTCCCATTTCTGTTGCTGCAATCTAACAGCCCTTTACTAAATGGGGGAATTTTAACACCTCACTAAATGGAAAGAAGTCAATAAAACTGGATGGAACCAGTGGTGCAGAGGCAGAAATGTAGGTGCTCAGCATACACAGCGGGTGCCAGGCAACATTTCAAAAAGTCAAAAGATTTTGAGTGCCTTTGTTTTGAAGAAGCTGAAGTCATTGCAAAGACTCCATGATTTTTGAGCAGTCTTGGGAGTCGGAAGAGGTCCCAGCTGACTGGAAGCTGGTGAACGCTGTCCTGATTTTCAAGAAGGGCAAGAAGGAGGACCATAGAAACTACAGGCCTGTCAGTCTCATTTCAGTGCTTGCTATAGTTATGGAGAAGGTTATTCCGGGAGGTACTGAAAAACACCTGAAAGACAATGCAGTCATTGCTCACAGCCAGCACAGCTACATGAGAGGAGAGTCCTGTTTATGAAACCTGATTTCCTTTTATGGCAAGGTAACCCACCTAGCTGATCAAGAGAAGCCAGCTGATTTTTGGATTTCAGTAAAGCTTTTGACGCTTTTGATGCTGGCTCTCACAGCATCATCCTGGGCAAAGTGTCCAGCACACATCTGGATAAACACATCATGTGGTAGGTGAACATTTGGCTCACGGGTTGAGCACAGAGGGTAATAGTGAATGCAGGGACATCAGACTGGTGACCTGTCACTAGTGGGGCTCCACAGTGCTCCATCTTAGGCCCTGTGCTCTTCAACATCTTCACAAATGACTTGAATGCAGGACTGGAAAGAATACTAGGCAAGTTTGGAGATGATACAAAATTGGAAGGAGTTGTTGACTCCTTCAATGGCAGAGAGGTCCTGCAGAGAGACCTTGACAAATTAGAGGACTGGGCAATCACAAACTATATGAAATTCAACAAGGGAGACTGCTGGATTCTGCACTTGGGATGGGGTAACCCTGGATGTTCATGCAGACTGGGGAATGAGATGCTGGAAAGCAGTGCCACAGAAAGGGACCTGGGAGTTCTGGTCCATGGCAAGTTGAATATGAGTCAGCAGTGCCCTGACAGTCAGGGGGGGCAACCGTGTCCTAGGGGGCATCAGGCAAAGCATCACCAGCCGGTCAAGGGAGGGGATTGTTCCACTCTGCTCTGCACTGGTACAGCGTCACCTTGAATATTGTGTGCAGTTTTGGGGACCACAATATAAAAAAGATATTAAACTGTTAGAGAGTGGACAAAGGAAGACAACGAAGATGGGGAAGGGCCTTGAGGGGAAGCTGAGGAAATATGAGGAGTGGCTGAGGTCACTTGGTCTGTTCAGCCTGGAGAAGAGGAGACTGAGAGGAGACCTCACTGCAGTCTACAGCTTCCTCATAAGGGGAAGAGGAGGGGCAGGCACTGATCTCTTCTCTGTGGTGACCAGTGACAGGACCCAAGGGAATGGTCTGAAGTTGTATTAGGGGAGGTTTAGGTTAGAAAAAGATTCTTCACCCAGAAGGTGGTTGGGCAGGGAAGTGGCTCCCCAGGGAAGTGGTCACAGCAACAAACCTGACAGAGTTCAAGAAGCGTTTGGGCAACACTCTCAGGCCCATGGTGTGACTCTTGAGGATGGTCCTGTGCAAGGACTTGAGGATTTGACTTGATGATCCTTGTGAGTCCCTTCCAATACAGAATATTCTCTGATTCTGTTAAAAGTCTTGCATTTCTTCATGAAAAATGTAACAGATGTACATTATCTCTTATAAATACTCTTTCAAAGTCAGAGCACAAATCAGTTCTGTATTGGTGGTGTTTATGGACAGCAAGAGCGCTGTACAAATTTAGGCACGATAAAGATTACTACCTCCATTCCATGTTTCATTTTTTCTCAAGAAAATTACCTAATCACAGAGTAATAGTGTAATGCGATAAGTACCTTGAGCTACTAAAGAAGTCCTGCTGAGAAGAACAGTTAAGTTGCAATTGCTTCTCCAGGTTTGCTTTCTAGAGGTTTAAAGATTTAGCAAAAGAAAGTTGGAACAAAAGTAACCAACTTCTTCGGCACACCACCATATACACAGAGATTATTAGTACAATGCTTTAAATAACATTTACTTACATGACTGTGATGTCCTGAGATACACTGAGGGTCCTGGACAGAAAATTTCAAAAGAAAAATCCAGATGGTGTAGCTGATCTAATGGGACATTAAGCCTTTCTTGCAGTATTTTATCCTTTAAAAAAGAAAACAAACAAATCCCCGGTAATGTCTGCTTTTAAGAGACTAATTCTCAGTAAGTAAAGAAATGTTACTACACCAAACAAGTGACAGCAATAAAAGCATTGCAAAAGAAGCATCCAGAACATACTGAATGATAAAAACTAAACATATTGGGAGAGGCTGTTTTAGCAGAACAGATGCCCATTTGTTCAATAAATTGCCTTGGTTTGTATGTTTGTTTTAAATAAGGATCTAAATTTCTGACATACAGTAGTGTTTAAAAGCCACTCATCATGAATTATAAAGGAAATATTAGTGTTGCACAGTTTTAGAGTAATGATAGATTCTCATACACGGAATTCACTATGTAGTAAAGTTAATGTAGGCTGTAAAAGGATAGGTTTGAATACTGAGATGGTGTTGAGGAGTTCATTCTTATCCTATATTTGTTTGAGTGTAAGGAGTTAGCTGCTCTGCTAGTTCCCTAGTTGTGTACAGATAATCTTTTCTTAAATGTTTGAGATCAGCTATTCACTTACTGAAGAAGGGCAATAGAGAGACAGATTATTTGGTTTGGAATCTCAATTAAAAAAATGTTAATATTTCAGTGTGCATTTTATTTGAGTAAAAGTAACTGATATTTGTTATTCCATAGGGAAATGCTGTCAAGGAAAGACAACAGAGCTTGAAGACTCAGTTGTAGTATTGGTGTAATTGCAGTGCAAGTTCTCAACAATATATAGTGGAGATTTTCTTCAACAAAAAAGTACATGAAACAATCAATTTCCGTGATGTAGTTATTACATCAGATTATAAATCAGAATTAATGTGAACAACATACCTAATATCACTGCTTATAAATTTGAAGTGGCAATTTAGAATTAAAATGTTTCTTGGTAGGCTAGATCTGTGAATGCCTCTTTAGCTCATATTCAGTAATTTGGATTACAGAACATAATCAGCACTTTAATAATTTATTGGAATTACTCAATAATGAAAAAGACATGAATAGGAAAGGGGTTCATTATTAACCTATATTAAGAAAAAGCAGCAATAGTTGCCCTGACCCTCTAACTTTGTATTTTCTACTAGGATAAATGTATTTTCTTTCATTAATACTCAGTGCCAAAACTGATCAGTATGACTTTCATTCTAACTGTTTAAAATCATTTGTTGTGAAAGATGTGCCCAATGAGATTTTTCACATAGCAAAGAGCTATCTAACTGACCATTGCCACCATTTTCTATTCCCTATTCCACATGATCCATTTTGTTGGCATCAATGTAAAATGTCAAGATAAATTGAATGTTATCATTAGAACCATACCTAATTGTTCATAACTGGTTCAAAAGGAAATATCAAGGTTACACTTGGTACACATCTTGTCTTTTACAGCAGTACACAGCCACATAAAGCTTTCAGAGATTATTGCTAACAAATGACTCCATTTTGTTGCCAAATCTTTTGAATTCTGAGATCCAGTACTTCCAGGTCTACAAGTATCACCAAAAGGAAAAAAAACTGACTGGAATAAGAAAAAATTGGAATCACTGGAATAAGAAATAAATTTGGATTTCAGATCCTGAGATAGTTGGAATAAGTAGTGGAAATTATTGGTCCAGTATAAAACTTTAGCCTTCAGAATATCTTCCAATAATTGGGTAATTAGTGTCAAATTTACAAATATTTCTACCTCAGTCAACACTGATGTGTGTAACCTGATGTGCTTAATACTAAAGTCTCATTTTAGAAACTACCAGCTAATGAAAACATTGCAGTATCACTGAATAAGGTAGAAGTCTGTGAAAAAGGCTTTACTCAAAATATAGTAACTTCTTCACCATTTCAAATGGCAATCTAATTAGACACTTCCATATGCAGTAGTATAAATTTAACCCAAACCTGAAAACTAGGCTCATGCGACATCTGTGTTAATTATACTCTGACAATTATTCAGTTAGTAAACAGAAGCAAGCAAATTAGTTAAGAAAAAGCATGACAAGAATTGCATCTAGTGAAAGTCACTGCAAATAAAATATTTTAAATCAGATGTAAGTTTATAACATGTATTGTAAATATGTCATGCGAGATAGATAACAAAGTAATTTTAATGTCATAATTGGATACTTAGATTTCATCAAACATCTCATAAAGTGGAAAACAAATTGTTTAAGAGGACTGTAACTGTAGTTGATTACATAAAACTGATATAAACCACCACATTATTTTGATTTCCTGGTTTCTTATGAATGAAAGAAATCAAATAGGCAGTAGAGTTCTCATATTTCTTCTGATATGAATTTCATGTTTGATGAGAAACATAACTGAACCTATGAACTTTTGCCACCTAATTTCACAAACCTGGGAAATGTTGTATAATTATATTTAAACAAAGAAGCAAACAAATCCCATCACCCAATCAATCAGCTATACAGCCCAGATGATATGTTACATATCGTGCATTTTAAGGTATGTTAAAATATAAAATGGAAATCAATGTTAGAAGATAATTTTTTTGGAACTTTCTCAACATATTGAAAAAACTAGACATGTTAGCAGGCAGGAGTTATGCCAACATGAGAAAAAGTTTACTTATTCATGGTTTCAGAGTTTGATAAGACTTCATTTTCAAAACTAGAAAGCGGTTTAAGAAAACATCTTAGCATAAATACCACCAACATACATTTATGGCCATTAAAGAGATGGTATAGTCATTAGACAGATAGTTTGATCATTGTAAAGGTGCCACGTAGGAGTCAGGGAAGCACAGAAGGATATGCCACAAAAGTGAAACCTTCAGAAAATTCAGCTGCCAAAACTTGGTCATTTTGTACTGTACATAAACAAATAGTAATCTGCAGGCTTGCAATCTATCCACATCTGTGTGAATTTTTCTGCAATGAATTCCTTGCCAAACATGAAACCTTTCAAATCAAAGAAGTCTTGGAGTTCTTAAAAATAAACAGTTACAACCGCTCGTTTTAAAAATTGATCAAAATATGATGTTTCACTTGTGTATTATTTGCAGCAGTAGCTGAAGTTTCAGCTCAAAAGCAAAACAAACAATAAAAACAACCAGAAATCAGTCTGAAGCTGACGCCCACTCCTGAAAAATTCATCCAAAACAACTAAAGCCTTTCAGAAGTCAGACAGATATATCTTTAAGTGGTGCTCAAAATGGTACCTATAAAATTGATTTGGTTATGGGGCTTCTTGCTGAACACAGTAACAGTTGCAGCTGGGAAATCTCTGACTTCCCCGGCCCTCTTTCATGGAGCTGTAATCCACATTAACATTTTGGTCAGATGCAAAAATGCCAGCCCAGCCCCTTGTCACACTCAGTGAGGGCCTCTGAATTACCCTAACATGTAATGGCCATTATTAAACCCAGGGAAGATTGTTTTGGAAAGAGTCAATGACAGAACCTGGCTCCTGATAATGAGAGACAAGTAAGATTTAGAGACTTTAAAAAAGTCTGAATGGAATAAGAATAAACAAACAATAAATTCTTGCAAACCATTTACTTATTACTTTCCTGTGATGCCAAAACAGCAGGTAAAAATTTCATTGGTGGCTCTAGGCATTGCCTGAGTAGCTGGGAGAGCAATCAGAAAAGCTTAAGAAGGTGAACAGAACAGCTTTCCAATACAAAATTTGAGAAGTTTGGGCAGAAGCTAATGTATGAAAGTGAGAAAGGAAACAGAAGGACTCAGTCCATCCATCCAAAAAATGACTGTTTCAAACTGGGTGGAAATTTAGGCTTTCCTTGACACTGCCTATGTATACACAGAGATGGAGCATGTGTTTCAGAATGACTGGAAATCCAAATTGTTTCATTATGAGAGACCTGACTGGAGCATTTCACAGTTTCTCATTTCCCTCTGGACAGCACATGTGCATCCTTCCTTCGGAAACCAAAGCAAGGCAGGCGTAGGTGCCTGCCAAGGTCTTGCTTTGATACAAGAAGAACCTACTGGTGTGCTCAGAGAGGCTCTGATGTGTAACAACTTTGTTGGATTGACTGAGAATGGGAAAAAATTGGTTGAGAACTTCTATAGGACACATTTGGAAATGATTCTGCTTTGCACAGCCTAAGAACATGATGAGAAATTTGGAGTTGTGTTTCCAAGTAAAATCTAATTTTCTTTGAATGAGTGCGCTCTTTGAGAAATGAGCCCTTATTTATGCAAATTGCTTTTAAATGAGAATATTTACTGAAAGGATTTGATCGCCATATAATGAAAGCTCTTACAAATGTGCACCTAGACAGCACAGGCAGCCTTCCTGCTTATTGAGGCTCTTATTTTAAGGTCTTCTTTTCCACCCTTTGACAAAGTTTAGACTACATGTCTTTAATTAGAACAAAAAATAGTTAGACAAAGGATATTTTCAAATCAACTATTCTTTAGCTGCCCTTATAAATCTAAGAATGGGTTACCAGACTGACAGGTGGCAGCATGGCCCAGTGGATGTTAACTTGCTGAGAAACATTTGGGCTTTTCATGTTTTAAAAGAATGAAAAGGTTCTAACCTTTCTTTGTTTATATGTCACTCAGAAATGGTTAGTTGTAAAAGTTTTGACCTTGTTCTATACCTAATACTCTGAGGGGGCTATTGCATAGGGCATATTTGAATAGATTTGGTTACGAAAATACAGAAATTAAATTTTGATCTCTTAATATTCAATTATGTTCAAACTATGCTGAAGGAAATTTCAAGGAGATTGTAAGTTCTTTTGGCATGTTAATGTAACAGATGCGAAAGCATGAATTAACAGCTACAATGGAGAGCTGCTGGCAGGTACTAATTTGTAAGCTGATCAGAACTCTTGAAGGTAATTGAGGAATGACTTAGAAATGACTTCACACTGAAAGTAGAAGGATCTTTTTGTACCCATAATCCTGTCCAAAACTTTCTCAGAACTCTATTTTGGGTTGGAAACTGCTGCTGCCAAAAGAATAATTTGTCTAAAAATATTTCCAAGCCCTTCCTAACTGCATAGCTGCATGAATGCTTTGTGGTGACCCAAGGGAGAGAAGGTGCAAAGACAGGAACAAGTGCCTGAAGATGGAGTTGCTTCTTTTGTTGACAGTTTAGGCTGGCTTCCGATATCTTTAGAGTTACTGTGAAACTAGACGGTGTTTAGAGTTTTTGCCAATTTCTCTCCATTTAGGACTACTGAACATCTTGTCATAAGAATTTTAGGCTACTTTTCAAAGCTAGCCCAAAACAACTCATTATTTTGTCACAGAATCACAGAGCAGTTGAAGTTGGAAGGGCCTTCTGGAGGTCATCTTATTCAAAGCCTGCTCAAGCTGGGGCACTCAGAGCTGGTTACCCAGGACCATGTACAGATGGCTTTTGAATATCTCCAGTTTGAGGGAATCCATAACATCCCCGGATAACCTCTGCTTCCTCACCCTCACAGTAAAAAAGTGTTTCCTCATGTTCAGAGGCAATCTTCTAAGTTGTGCCCATTGCATCTTTCCTGTCACTGGGCACCATGGAAAAGAGCCTGTCTCCATCTTCTTTACATCTCCCTTCAGGTATTTATGCATTTGTATTTGTCTTGCTGAACAATCTGGTCAGGCATTTTTCTTGTTGAATCATCTTTTTTGGCATAGTTAAAGCTGACCCTGTGACCATCTCTGCTGTTCTGGTCTTGGTGTGCCCCTAGGGCACGATGAGAGACTTCTCACAGCCTTGTTCTTTTCACAACAAAGCTGTTTCATCATGAATATAGACAGTTCTCTTGATACTTGTTACTCTGCAATTGAAGACTCTTGATTGACACAGATGGAACTGAGTTAATGTGCGACTAAAGAGGTCATATATCCCTGGAAGATGTGAGACATTGATCTTGAATGAGTGCCAGTTCTGGCCCAAGTCCTAAAAGCAGAATAAAGAGGGAGATAGTGTGGCTCAGTTTGGTTGGGCACAGTGCATTTTCTGAACCAAGGAATTATTCACAGGCAAATAAATAAAGCTGGAGTCCATTTGTTCCATATGATAGAAATGAGGAGAGATACTGATACCTAGAAACTACTGGAGAAGTCTTTTCACATAATCTCAGACTAACCTGATTTTCAAAGGTGCTTATTGTTTTCCCATTCTTTCCTATTCTATTAAAGTTAACAGTGAAAATCTCTTTGATTTACCTAGTAGGATAGTACAGCCTTCATGGTGTCCTTTCTAAAATTTCTCATCCTAAAACTCACCTTTTTCTAGAAATTGCAATGTAAAGAAAGGAATAAGAATAGCCTCATTTCAGTGATGGTAAAAGCTACTTTACTAATCCCAAATTCCTTTCATTGAAGCAAAAATGTCATTCCTTGCATCTAGCTTGTGTTCCTAAAGAAAACTTCAAGCTACCATAGTCAAAAATGAAATTTTAGTAACATATTCCATGATCCTTTTTTAGCTGAGTTGTCCTCACATACTGTCACTAAATTGCCCATGTATTTAATTTTCCTTCCTTGGGATATCAGAAGGGTAGGAACTGGAGCTGGAGTGCCATCAAGACTTCCATGGCAACTGCTAATAATTTTAATTGTTTTTGCTTTGTTTTGCATTGAATGTTGGAGGACTTTGCTATTTTTTTAAGCAGCTGAAAAGAGAAAGAGCCAGATATTTTATTTTTCTGATACAATGCAGGGCAAGAAATTGAAAGAGAATCAATGATTTATGCCAATCCCTAAACTCTTGAAAACATGATTTTACAATGAAAACACTAACAGATGCTTGGTGGTAAAAAGCAGAGGAGTGGTTGCCATGGTATCAGATGGCAAGGAAGGTAGCTCACTTTTTAAACTCTCTGGCAGCACACACGTAGAACCAACAAGTGGACAGCAATGTTGGCAGTCATTTGTCTCTGCACAGCACTTTGAAAGGCTGCTTGGAGGCTACTGCTGTGACCCAGCACTACTGCACTGGAAATTGGGATAGCCAGGTGTTCGACAACAAGGGGGGGCAGGGTGGAGTAGGGAAATGAATGTTGAACAAATGTCTGGATTTCATGTAGTTTATGCATTTGCCATTTAAAGGGATCAAGTCCTGCTCTTCCTTGCCCCACATAACCAATGCTAAAGAAAGCAGGAGGATGGTTTATATTTTCTGACAGATGAGCAAAATAAGCTACTCTCTACCCCACAGAAGCATAATGTTAATGCTATCAGCAAGACAACAGCTGAGCTAGGGCCTAGAATTCTTCTTCACATAAACTTCTCTTTATAAAGCATCTCTCTAATTATCATATTTCACTAGAAAAAGGGTGTATCATTAACACAATCATCTAATGGTATCTTGAGAGCAAACTACATCCCACATAGCTAAAAGCCTGGTGGGAAGATATTTCTGTGGGATGTGGGTCTAGTTTCTCTCTGGGAGAAGGCAGAACAGGAACTTAAAATCTATATTTCATATCTCAGTACTGTGCTTTTTTCCAGGAACTTTGAGGGTCAGTCTGTCCCATCACTGCTGTTATGGAATGTATCCCTGTAGGACACAAAAAATAATTCATGTGGGAGATAAAGTGTGAGATGAAATTTCACTCGAATGAAAGCCACTTTATTGAAAGCAAGCACAGCAAGAAGCTTTGGTATAACAAGATATGGAAATTTCATTAGTTGCAGATAGTGGAAAAGGTCAGTTGTTACTCACTCCGTTCTTGGGACTAGAAACTGAAAACTTTTGGGCACAGCCTTTTTCATGACACTTCCTTATTTCTCCTTTTGGAGGAGTAGATAAATGGAGATGTTAAGAAAACACTAGGAACCTCAAAAGTTCTTTGATTCAAGAGAAGATTCGTACCAAATCTGGTTTGGTCATTGCCAATATAGACCAGAACATTTCTTTTATAAAGTTAGAATTCACAAATGAACATTACACAGAAAATGTTTATTCATACAACTATATTTTTTATTTTCTGAGCAGCTAAGAAGAATTCTGCCATTTCCTATATGCATATGGAATGCACTACAAAAATTACCAAGAAATTCTGAACAATGACATCTTTTTCTGTCTATAGATGCCAAGTCATATTTGCTTATCAATTTGTTAAATACATAATGAAATGCCATAGAATATATGTTTTTCTATAAAATCCAACCAATTTCACTTAATTTCATTCTATATAGGAGTTTTAATAAATAATGGTAACAGTTATGAAATGAAATTAATCTTTTCTTAGAAACAATATTCAATCCAGATGCTGGTCTCTGACATAAAGTATTCAACAGTAATCTTATTTTTCCATATTAATATTCTCTTCATAGTGATTCCACTGTTGGCCTGCAATTTCTATTTTAATTAGTTTCTTGGCATGTCTAGAGGTAAAATTTGCTTAATTTTATCCAGGATTTTTCTGCACACTTTTCTTCAAAAGTCTTTTTTTTTTTATTGTGCCTGATTTTAAATTATCATTCTCAACCATGACTAGTTCTTGTAGTCAGTAGCTGGCAAAGTCTATGTTTATTCTCATAATATTTCAATTTGTCTTCACGTTTAGTACTTTTTTATCCACATAAGCAGTATAAAGCTGTCAGACCCGCTCACATTCTGTAGAGATCTGGATGGAAGTTCATTAGACTTACATATAATGTCAGGGACAAATGTAAGAGAGAATTTAGAAGCCATGAAAAGGAAAAGCCAGCATGTGGCAGACAAACCACTATAGCCTTGTTCCAGCTCATCAGCAAGGCCTTTAGTATTGGCAGGCCCATGTGAGTGGCAGCAGAACAGTATCTTCCAACAGTCAGCAGTCAAAACATTTGTGCCAAAACCCCCCAAAATACTTGTATTCACAAGTCATCCTTTTTGACATCCTCCTTGTGTGTCTACCACAAGCAAATTATGAACATTTACTGTCTTCTATCTTCCAATTTTCATTAGTTTTGGCTCACCATTTCTCCCACAAAAATCCAACCACGTCCATGGAAGAATGTGACTTTTTTTAAGAAGAGGGAACAGGTCAGCTCTTGCAAGAAAGAAAAAATAAAATGGTGAAATGATGTGATATATGCATCTTTTTATCATGTTCCCCCTCTTTCATTACATTTCTGTATCTCTTCTTGCAATAGAACATCTTTACTCGAGTTCTTCATGGATCTGAATAGGTAAGTGTACGTAAGGTTTATAATGACGGGACTGTCAGAGTGTCAGTCTTTGGGAGATCAAATGTGCCACTTCTCATCCATGAAAAAACCTGTTTTTATTTGCCTTTTTCTGAGAACTTAGTGATTTTACAACATATCGGGGTGACATGCCCTTTATTTGCCATGCTTAATGTCATCCTCCTCATGCCCAGTGTTAATTACATGTTTGCAGACTTCTACCAACAGCTGCTCAAATGGTCCTACAAAACCCATGCCTGCAAGGGGAACCTGTGAATCTACAACAGGACAGCAGGTGATCAGAATGCAGAGTTGTTAGCTGGGGTAAAAATTAGGTCTTCTTTAGCAAATCCCAGGCCCCACAGACCAGAGAGAAGGTTGCTTTACTCTGGACTTTCTTTGTTTGTTTCTGAAGACTCCACCTAAACTAAATATTTAACTCCAGTAGACATAGTATGAATTCTGAATGCAACCTAAACAATAACTTCAGGTGTCTCATGGACTAAAATATTGTTTATAAAGCTTAGAATGATGTCTTGCAATAGGAAGGACATTGTTGTTTCGGTGCTATACACTGAACATGGTCTTTTTCAATATGACCTATATTTTTCAGACTATTTCTACTGTTTGTGAAGATCACTTCTGTTGCATTTGAATATATTCCTCTAGCATATCAGTGTTCTCTCTCTTTCCCATTTTAATCAGTATATTTGCTATATTACGGTCTCACTTGTTATGAAAACATTCAGCCTATCCTCATGAAACAGCCCTTGAACAATTGATAATTGCATCCTCAATATTTTTATCCGCCTGTTTTGGCATACACATTCCGATAGCTCAGGCTTGGCCGGTTTTGTCTGGCTTTCTTAAAACAGTGGTTTGCAAAATGGTATCTGGAGTCTCCTTGAAGAGGTTATTTAATTTTTCTTGCCCTTGAGGCTCCTCCAGTCCTGCCTGGTCCTGCCCAGCCCTGAGACTCCTCACATTGCCCAGGCCCCAGGATACCACCTCAGTCCCCCAGGGCCACCAATCTCTGCCCCAGTGACACCCCAGGAAGGCCCACCTCCAGCTCCCATAGCCTGCCCTGCCTGGCCATGGGCTCTGCTGATTTAGGCCAGCCTGCAGTCCCATGTCCCTGCCCAGCTGAGGTCTGTTCCTGTCCCCAGGGAGATGCCTGGTGCCCAGGGCTAGGGCTGCCCCAGTGCCCCTTTCTGCCCTTCTCCTACTTGGGAAGTGGGACAGGTCCTCATGGGATGCCTCTTTTTCCCTCTCTAAAGATTGGTAGTTATTTGACAACTCTCAGCTTCCCTGTGCTAGTTTTAAAGACCATGGTAACGCTTTTGAGATTGCTTAGGCACATTTTTCAAGAATCTAGGAGTAAATTTTTATACACAGTTGACTGGAAAACATTTAACTTAGTATGCCCTAACTTTTTAAAGGTTATTTTAATTATATTTTATAATTTGCTGGTTGTTAACTAAGTTCAAGTGAAAATTATTAAAAAAACTATCACTAAAAGGTGTTAAACTGTTTGACTGTTGTCATCTTTTTTGATCCTTGTCATCTATCAAAGGATTTTCATCTCTTCCAAGTCACAGTGGATCAACACCATTCAAAGAGAAAAGAGACAAAAGTCTCTTAAAACCAAATAGAGGATCTCTTGACCAGGCATTACAGAATGAGGGGATGCATCTGAATTGTTGTTTTACAAAAGGATATAGATAATTACTTACTTTTGGTGTTTTTCCTGACATTGGTCCTCCTTCCCTTTCTTGTGTCTACCACTTGTACATATGAGATACCAATGCCTAGTTTTTATTTTTGAATTATTTTTGAAATTGTGATGCAAAGTGTCTTTTTAATACTTAATTGTATGAAGAGCTCTGTGAGGGTCTGACCACCACAGAGAGGAAGATGGTACTATGGAAGGAAAAAGCAGCATTACTGAGATGAATGACATGGATTCCCTAAGAAAAGAACAGAACGATCTTTGAGCATTTATTATGTAAAGATAATGGTATATAGTTGAAGTAATACCCATATTTCAAAGTGAAATTGAGTTATTTTTCAATGATTTGAGATTCAAGTATAATCCTTGGATTGAAAAGTAGTCTTTTTACCTTTTTGTGGAGATGTCTAGAATTTCACACAAATAAAACAAGCAAAAGGAGCAACTTTGATTTATCTTGAAGCTTTACAGCAAATACAGCTAAATCATATACATAAGATGCTGTGGCCAAATAGTAAGAACTCTCATTAGCATTCTGTATTTCAAAGCCTTATGTGTTTGCAATGTAAGCAATTAAAACATGCTTAAATAACTTTAATGTTAGGACAGAAACCAGTGAAATCAAAGGATTTCAAAGTCAAAGATGACCTTTTTTTTCCTTTTTAATTTTTTTCTTTCTTCTTTTAAATACAACTTTAGCTCATTAAAGTGATTAATACACTCCAGGCATATGGCATTATTTGTGACTCATAGCCTTCTCATGTCAATGAAGAGATGTGCATTGCCTTCAGTAGGCTTAAGGTCAGAGTCTGTATAACATATAAACTGTTTGAAGACATATCTCCAAGCCTATTCTCAGAGCTTTTCTGTCACTTAGTGGGTGTGGATTTGCAAGGATTATCATACAGCACTATATAGGCATTTCCATTAGCTCTGGCTAGTCTTGTGTGCACTTGCATATGACATAGTGGAGTGTGGCCTTCTACATTTAGTTTGGGGCTATATCTACTAGAGGTGCCCTGTGTCTGTTATCTCATGTAGCACTTATTAAAATGTTTTTCATGATAAAATATGGGGACAGTGGTTTAAGGTACTTAAAACAATGGTTTTTTCATCAGGAAGCAACTACTGTTCATTTTCCTTTGATCTTTTAGCAATCACTGTTCATTGTTCATTTGATCTTCACTGGAGAAGCTGTTTAATTCCTAAGAAATAAATTCACTCATGTCTATCAAGGGGAAATATTTGGCAATGTGTGGGTTTGTGTGAGACAATGTGGGGAAATTAAAGAGGCAATGAGAAGACAGCCCAAAAAGGTTTTAGAGCAGAAGTGACAACGGAGAAGAAATGGTCTACAGTTGGTCCATGGTAAGACCCTCTTCTCCAATAATACTCTTCTTTTTATGCTTGTCCCTCATGCTTTCAAAGGCCTCCATCAGACAAAAACATTTCAGATTCAAGATTTCCATTTTATTTTTGAGGACTTAAAAAATTTTCGCGCCCAAAACCCAGTTGCCTGACATGTTCCCTGCCTTCATTCTGCCCAATTTATCATCCCCTTTCCCCTTGGTCAGATAACTGTTTTTCTTTGTTAAAATCTCATATGAAGAAGGTAGACTCTTTTCATTTAAATGTTTTTGTTTTAAAAAATTGATCTGCTTTGAGGTGCAATCATCTTCAGATCATCTGGTGTGCACTTGCTCTCTTGTTTCTCTAAATTAAAGCTACCTTGTCTAAATGTTCTTACAATAAAACTTTTACCCTCACCCTCTTGAAAAGAAAGGAAAAGAAAGAAAAGGAAAGAAAAGAAAAGAGCCAAAGACCTTAAAAGATGTGTTTCGGCAACTTTTTAAATTAATGTTTCCAGATAGACATTTCATTTGCTTAAGATTTAGAGAGGTATTATAAAACCATAATTGTGTAATGATTAGACAGTACTATAAACTAAATAAATATCAACTGATTATTAAAAACATTCTTTGTAATAATAGTGGTTAATCCTCTTTAATGCGATTTTAATAATAGCTTTATATTTAATGTAGGATGAATGACTTATTAAAAGTAAATTTTATGTGTTTTATATTCTCCACATTTGGCATTAGGCCATTAGCACTAATGGGATTTGAATGGTATTGAGTTCAGGATAGCCCCCAAGTACAAATGTGGGAACCTTAATTAAGTTTTTATTAAAATATTCAATTAAATGCAATGCTAGATTATTAAGATATTTTTGCATATTGTTTAATGTCAGTTAGTTATTAAACATTTTCACAGGCTTCGGAAAATGGTCTCAGAGCAATCTGATAGCTAAAATTTATTTGAAAAATGTTGATGATCAATTTTCTAATCTTGTGGGCAAAATTGGGTTTTAATGGAAATTTTCTAGCTAGCTGTGATGTTGAACTGGAAGAGAACCTAATGAATAGGTTAGCGAGTAAGAAGCTTAACTTGCAGAGGGAAAGTTTCATGTTGAGAATAATGAAAAACTTTCTGGCCCCAAGTGCAATGAGGAACTGAAGTGACACAGACTGCATTGGAAGTTATGCAGCAAAAAAAGCTACCTCATTCTGTGTACTTGTAATATCTGGCTAAGGAACAGTGGGAAAATGAATGAAATAGTGAGGTTTAAACTGATAAACTAGATTGATTTGTGCTAATGTCCCTGAGCAAATTACCATCTTACTGTTTCTGTCTTATATTTTTGTGCAATGTGGGTCATGATGACTGTTTTTACATTTTAAGCAGGTGAATTAGTATTATTAAACTCTTTAAAAGGGTGAACTTGGATGTGTAACTCATAGATGAAGAATTCCTTTTAGGCTTGTGTATGAGATGTCCAAACTGAGGGGGATCAGCCATGCAGAGGCAAAGGATAAGTTCCTCTTTATTACAGACCACAACAGAGGCACTGGAATGGAAAATAAACTCAATACTAAATGCTGTTATTCAGACCAGTAAAGCCAGAGTAACATATACCACGTTATGGTGTCGCTAAAAAAAGAAACAACTACCTACTTGAATTAAGAGGAAAGAAAGTAGATGATGAATTACGGTATTATTTCTCTGAGATACAAACATTTCGCTTTTATCAAGGTTGTATTGGGAAGCTCATTTTGACTTTATATAAATAAATCAGGATAAAAGGGATAAACCCCACAAATGCTTTCCCCCACTGAGTTCAGAAAACGTCCATATGGTATATCTTTCATATTTTTCCTGAACAAGTATGTTTTAGAATAAAAGTTGAT
Organism: Lepidothrix coronata; assembly: GCF_001604755.1. Lineage (NCBI taxonomy): Eukaryota > Metazoa > Chordata > Aves > Passeriformes > Pipridae > Lepidothrix > Lepidothrix coronata. Next base: position 5,422,482 of record NW_016690255.1, on the reverse strand, counting down.
ACTAATATGAACTACTTTCTTTAATGATGTGTTAAGCACACACTATTTATTTTCATTAACCACAAGTGCTTCAGAGCACCATTACTTTTCACAAATTACAAAGATGTTCAGCAGCCAAATCTATTTATCTATTTATACCACACTCATTAACATGTTACCTGATTTACTTAGATTCTCCAAAGCTGTTTGCAAGCAGTAACCCCCACTGAGAGTGAGTTCAGAGAGTGCTGTATAATGAATGACTCAGCTCAGAAAAGCCAGTAGCCCTCATAGCTACATTGGCAAAAGGTGTTGCTGCACTAACTCCCCTCTTTTACCAGTGTCACTCACCATGCAAAGGAGTAATTTCAGCTGCTTTGCACAGTGTAATAGTTAACTGTTAGGGTTTTTCCTCTATTCCAGTTTCCAGGATGCTAGCAAGCAAGCAGCAGAGAATCCAGCTTCAGCTCTGAATCTGTATCTGCCCTTAAAATTTCTCAGTGAATAAGTGGAAATGTTTCTTGCTACAACATTTTAAATGGTCCTTTTAAAAATTCAAATTATTTGCAAACATAACATGTTACAGCCTAGGGACAAGTGTGTCCTGCAACCTAGATGTCAGGGAGGACGGTGGTTATGAAAATAGCTGGGGTTTGGTGTTGGAGGGGCAGACTGTAGGTACTTTCCCAGTTGCAAGTGAAGTTTGCAAACAGACTGTGTGAAAACACGGAAGTCAAACTAGACTCCATCTTAAAGGCCAAGATGCTTTTCTATTTTAGATAAAAAAATAACAGAAAGAATGAAAAAAAGAACTCTCAATTATGCCAAGTCCCTAATGAGATAGTAAGAAGACTGTGTTGACAGATTGTGACCATAAAATATGAGATGACACTGTGGTTTGAATAACAAAACAAAGAAAGTCAATATTAAGTTCCAGAAAATGTGATGATTTGATGAGCAGAGTTGTTAAGACATGGTCTTTTTGATTTTTTTTTCAATGTTATCATGTTAGGTAATAATTGGCAATAAACTATCTAAATTTTCAAAGGATGTAATGCATAAATGAGTTGCATTTCAGTGACATACAGAGTGCTACATACATGGTCCCAACTGTGCTATTCTGAAAGGCCAGTGCTCACTCAGAAATAGTCACTTTTTCCTCATACAAATAAAACAGGAGAGCAAAAAGGGTCAGGAAAAGAAAGCAGTTTTAGAAAGTGTGTCTGGCAAACAGAGAACTGAAGAGATTAGCTTGTCCATAAACCTGTCCCCCAAAGTGTTAATATCTATGACAGATGTTTGCCTTTGAGTGAACTTACAGGCTCCACAATAACCCAGGATTCACTGTCCTTTTTATTAGAGACTTTTTTCTAATGACTAACCCCCATCTTGCTGAAATATAAATCCATTGCCTCTTATTCTTTTCAGTATTGAGAAAAGATTAATGCACCTTCTTCTCAAGTACCTATGTCTGAAAACCATTAACATACTCTCTCCCAGTAACCTTTCCTTCTTTAGTCTAAACAATCCTTTTTTTTTTTTTTTTTAAGATTATTCTAATCCTCTGGACTGTATCTCAACTGAGAGCGCAAGCAAAAAAAGAAAGTCAGAAGCTTATGTCAGACAACAGGTAAAGCAAATGTCCTAGTATGGACAGAAAGTCTTTTTTTAAAAGTAGCATGACATTGTTGAATCATATTCTGCTGGTCTTCTATGCTGATTTATTTGGTAGATGGAAAATTGTGACAAAAAGATTAAATGATAACCACATCACATAAGAAATCCATGTCAAATCTGGAAATGAAGTAATTACCAGTTTTGCTTGTTCCATCTCTTAAATCCAGGAGTCCCTCAATGGATTCAAAATATAGTAGCATAACTGTTTGAATGGCTACTCTACATTAAAAGTAGACAGAATAAATAGAATTAAACAACTGTACTGAGACAAAGGGAGTGAGTTTCACTAATTGAAACATTCTTCATTCCTTTAGGATTTGAAATAATCCTCAGTAGTGTTGTACCCTTTGGGGAAAAAGTGGACCCATGCATTTTAAATGAGAAGAATAAATTAAAGACAGTTATCAATCCAATTTTAAGTCAAATATCCCAATGGGGTAAAAGTATGATGAAGAAAATTAAACACAAGAGGGAAATTAAAGCTGAATATTAAAATAGGGAAGAAGAGAATTAATAATGAGAAAAAAATTAACAGATATTTCTTCTGTGGTATTCACTTATGTTTTCCCTATTGATCACATCTTACAAGTACTTTTAGCTCCACCATGCCATGAATTAGGTGAAAGCAAGGCTTGGGACATGTTATTACTACTTGCAACATCTGGTCCCTAACACGTTCTTCTTTGATCAACAGTATGTCATGTGTTACAGTGAAGCAGATTGCATAGTTCATCCTTACTGAACCTTCACCCCCAGGACATCATGTGAAAGGCAAACTCCATCTGCCTCAGAGAAACCAAAAATAATCTGAAATATAGAAATTCACTGTGGTCATGACAAGAATTAGTATTACAAGAAGACTTAGAAATAAAGCCTTGCTGCTTATGTAAAAAGCAGATCAAGTTTATTGTAGATGACGGTTTAAAAAATCCCCTCTGTTTCGTATGACAAAAAGTGCGTGAGTTATAGCATGAACCTGGAGCCAGGCATAACATGCAGCAGGTTCTGTACAGTCTTTTTTCTATGATTAGGTGGAACCTTAATTACACACAAGAAATGAACACTTACTACATCTTCCAGAACGGGAAGACCAACTTCGTCTCCATTCCAAATTAATTGAGAATTGCAGAGGGAATCCAGAGATAGGTGCAGCCCTGAGGTGAACAGAAGCCCTGATGTCTCTCTATGTCCTGTGCCAGGCCATATGGTGTGGTGTGTGTGCCCCTGCACAAGTCATATGGTGCCTCCTTAGTCCAGGCACAATCCAGGCAGAAAGCCTGGGGCTACCCCTCTTTTCCTTGATATCCCAGAGTTGACACCATTCGCATGCCTAGTGAGGCACAGCAGTTCCTCCTGCTCCTCTTCGTCTGGTGTGCTGTGTCAGGGTGCCAGAGAGGAGTAACACCAAGAAAGGGAAACAGATGGGAGCTAATGCTTTGCTACTCTGCAAAATATCCACCTAAACTGATCTGGCTTATTTTATGTGCCGGTATGTCAAGAACACTGACACACAAAGCAACAGGAAATGCAAAACCAAATTACTACAGCATTACAAGTTTGTCAGGTGAGCTGCAACACACATTAATTTGTGCTCAACCTCTGTCCAGTTTTGGCAATTTGACTTAGAATAGTTTTTAATAAAATAGGAAAAAAACCACGGACATAAAAAATACCTGGAAATCTGCATGACTATGTATCTGGGCTCATCTGCACAATAAAATGCAGTGCTAAGCTTTGTTTTGTATTCTACTATGTACTGAACTTGAACTTAATGAAACCCAGTAGATTTTTCCCATTAGACAGACGCAACGTGGTAGAAAGTTATTTGCTTTTTCCACACATTCTTGAGCTGAAACCAGTTGGATTTCCTGCACTTTTCATCAGGCTTCTTAAATCACATGCTTAAGTGAAATCAATTGTTCCCATCATTTATGTGAGGCCTAATTTGCCCTCAGATGCTTGCACTTATTCTGAAGCAAGTCTGTGGGAAATGTTAGGGAAAAGTAGGCACAGACTTGCAGGTTTACTCACTGTGTGTATTTCTGATATCTAAACCTCCTCTTCCTCCTTCCCCTTAAATGATGCGTTTACTCAAGTGAACAAAAACCTCAGCAGAATAAGAAGTTTCCTTTGGATGTGGGCCCCCATGAAGTGCTCAAGTTAAAACTGTACTTTTCTAGTAGGAGGAGTAGGTTCTATTCCGGTAAATATGATTCAGTTATGAATTATTTTCATGACAGAAAAGTAAGTGATTAAAATCTTCAAGGGATAACTTATGAATTTAAAGGCTTTGCAAAAGACTCCCATTAGAGAAAAAAAGGTGATAAAATGTGATACAAAGTCCATTTCAGAGTGTTTTAATGCAAGACTAATTTCTTTTCACTCGGGATTTACTAATCAATAACTACATCAGCAATAAGCGCTATGTTTCATGTAAAGCTTATAAATATTTATACAACTGAAGCAGAGGTATAATTCAATTTCGTATTCTATATGGTCTACTTTTAATATGTTAAGGGAAGTAATACAGTGCTTGCATACTTCAAAAAGATCAAATTAAGGTGGATATAACGGATCGAAAAAAGAATACTACTTCAGATTTTTATAAATATTCTTAGAACCATAAGTTAGAGGAGATGGCAACTTTAGCAGAGGTCTGGATTCCATGATGTTAAATTCATTTTCACAGAATTGTGTAAAGAGAAAATGAAAATAATTCATCCTGAACTCAAGTAGCTACAATGGTAAGAAACTTAAACAAGAGTTTTGTTATATATTGTTCATTTCAAACATGTTTAACATTTTCTTAATTCCTTCTTATATACAAAATGGTGCTAGCAGAAGTAGCTGAAAAGTAATAATGTACAATCAAATTCTGAATTAAAAAAAAATAATTCATGTCAGACTTAAATGATAAACTTATGCACTCTAGACTGAAATGGAGCTGTTAATAATTCCAATCAATTTCTCATTACTTTATTTGTCAATGGACCAGTAATGAGAACACTATTTTTTCCTGTACTCAGGTCTAGTAAATTAAGTTAAACAACAGATGTTGAACAGATGTTCTCATTATTTTAGTGACTTGATTTCTGGTTAGTTCTCAAGTTGTTTTACATGACTAAGTGTTGCATCACTCTTTCTGTAACAGATAAAGTATCTGAAAACATCAACACTCAAAATCTCGTTAGCAGAAACAGTTTTATAACATTTTGATATGGTAAATTGACACATCACTTCTCCTTTTTTTTAAAAAAAAGACACATCAACAAAATGGTGGTAGTACATTCTTTCACTTAAATGTAATGTTCCAAGACCAAAGTTTCCTCATATCTTTTTATGTGTTACACTCTAATAAACACTGAAAAACTTTTTCTTCAGCTTTTCCTTTTATCAAGGTCATAGAGACATTCTGAACTGATAATTGTGGTGATAATTTATTGTGCGAACTACAGTACAAATTAGACATTCACCAGGGCTGCTCAGGCTTCAGTGATCAATACTCATAACAACTATTTAGTATTACCCTGTAATGAACATAACTACAGTGCTGAGAGGTGAGCATCAGCAAAAAATAAGGTCCATGGCCTTATTAGCACCTTGTCCCCATCTCCACTAATAAATACAAGCAGTGTCCTGTTTGGTTCCCTTTGTCTCGTCCTTGCTGATTTCCTAGAAAGCGGCTTGGCTCAGCCCCTGCTGCTGTTGTACCAGCACTGGGCAGAGCATTTGTATCTGGTTGAACACCTTGGAGTAGCAGTGGTGTCTAACAGCATATTATTCAGCAGCAGTTGCCTCCAATCACATCACTCTTGCCACTGTAGTCCAGGAAATACAATTTTGTCATGAGTTGTAATAAGTCACAGGCTCTGTGCTGCTCCAACAGTGCAGGGTCTTAAGGCTTCCCAGGCTTGCCATGTCCAAAGGTATATTCAGCCCAGTTTGGCAGTTACTGAGAGGGGCAGGAGCTGTGTGCTGTCCTGTTTTAACTTCATCCTGTAATCCCCAATCTGGCACCATTCCGACAAAAACAGGGAGTCAGTGGATGACAAATAGCAGCCCTTGAGGGCAGCTGGGGCTTGGAGAGGCAACTGTACCACTCTCTGGCTTTGCCTGAGAGCCCCTGAGAGGGAACCTGGGGCTACAAGTGAAAGAACATTTGAAAACAAACACGAGGAGATCCCAAGACTGCGAAGGAAGAAAACCCCATCACAGACATTATACACCTCCAGCAGAAATCCTAGGATGCTGACAACTTGCAGCAAATCACTCTTTCCAGTCTTTTTGGGAAAGACTGAAACCATCAACCTTGTGACCCAAATGAACCCTGGAAGGGTGTGCATCACAGCTGAGAAAAGGAAGAGAGGTTGGAGAATGTTTTTTAATAACGATTTTAACGGTATTACTAATGAGAGTTTTTGGTATTAATTTGGACTATAGCTGTAGTAACATTGTAACTGAACTAATAATTGTTTATAACCTCTTGATTAGGCTGTTCATATTTAAGTCAGAGCAATAATAGCCGCTTGTCTTCATACAGGTACATTTTTTTCCTTTTACCCATAGCAAGATTTAGGGTATGCAAGTACTCAAGAATACTTTTTGTCCAAGAATGCTTACCTTCTCTAATGTCATGACCATACACACTGGTACACATATGTTTTTTCCAACAGTGGGGATTGATCTTTGGGTCTTGAATATCATAATTACAGCAACTTGAGAGATCTACTTATGTTACATACTAATAGATCCTTACTGAAACCAGTTTGGGGCTTTGACATGCAAAAATTTTTGTCATAAAAATTCCTGGTAAGACAACTCTCTCCTAGGCATTTCTTTCCCTAATCCCTTAGGAATTTTTTAGAAGGTCCTGCAATCATTTAGCAAGAATTTTATCTTCTTCAGCTTTTAAGCATACCATGTATTGGCTTATATATTTAGTATTCTCTATTTTAATACTTGCCAAAATATCACCATTTCTGAAACATCTCTGTACAGTGTTCAGGAATTATTATGACAATCTACAATTATCCTTTGTTAATAAAAAGTAAAAATGCCTGAAAAAGCACTTGAACCTCAAAATTTAGTTGTGATGATACAGTTGAAAACCAACACATTGCAATTAGAAATTGCAAGGATAAAATACTGTAAGGGTAAATCTCCTCTCAACACACACCATTCCAAAACAAGCCATAGTTTTCAGAGTGAACTGCTCTCAACTGCCCAGAGCCAAGCAAAACCAGAACATAAATGATATTGTTTCAGTTTCTGAAGAGAGTTTCCTCAGTTACCTTTACCTCTCTCAGCCTCAGACCATCTGTGCCTATAATTTTCCATTTCTCCCTCTGGCCTGTGGCTGCTTTACGAGCCTTAAAAGCAAATGGAATGTTTGCAACCACTATTTCTGGCTGGGGGTTAAGTGGTTCCCTTGGTTTCTCTTTCTACTTTCCTTGATGAATTATTATGACATTTCCTGTTCAAAATGTAAACTCTTATGTTATATGAACCAGTAAATACAGGAAAAAAAAGAAATCATATTTATATTACAAATACCATGCAAAAATAAATTAAACTTAAATTAATTAACACAGATGCACACTTAGGAATGAACTTTTCTTTCCCTCTAATAGTCATTAAAGAAAATATAGCTCAAATAATCAGAGAAATGTTCTTGATATGTTTCATGGTTTGAGCTGTTTTGAACAAACAGCTAATAGAAAAGTCTACCACATGGAATGATCAAGTGAGTGAATAGCCTTTCTTGCTGCAACAGTGTTAATCTAGTTTCTCAATTATGTGAAATTCAGGAAAGCACAGTGAGTGTAACCATCGTTTCAGAGCATTAAAACCCAACTCTGCCATGGGGTTCCTGAGAGACATATACTTTTTATGATATCAAACTGCTGTGTCACACACAGGGAATTGAACTTACTACTTAAGGAACAAAGTTCATTAACTTGTACCGAGAAAAAGGTAAAGACTGAATTCAATGGATGTTAACAAACAGTAGATGATCAAAATGTTTAAGGACGCAAACAAGAGACAGAAGATTTACTGTATCTGACATGTGGGTTGCATACTTGTCATTTGGCAGCAGCCATCTCCACAATAACAGTTGAAGCGATGTCAAAAAGTCTGGCAAATATCAGTGCATGGTAAATTGTTGTTTTAGCATGTGGCATTCCTTTGTCTCAGCTGAGGGAAACATACATTACCAGGGTGTCCATCAATGGTACAGCAAAGACAATTCAAGCAGAAACAACAGAAACTTGTCTTTTATTTTGACACAATGATATCCCAGGCTAAGTTAAAACCCGATGTTGTTCTTAGGTGAATTCATCAGTTAATTTTCTGCCATTTTCATGTTGTCATTGTGGTTTAATTTCACCTAACTTGCCAAGGCTATTAGCAGAGAAAATACAAAAGTAATGATTGATGAAAAGAAAAAGAGAAGGAAGTAGTGCTTTAGAAGCCCTTACAGAAAGAAGAAGGTATATGGTAATGATTCTCAGAGATGTCAAGAAGAAATCAGAACTTTTTTCTTTCCTATTCACAATCACATCTACTTACATTAGACATGTGGCAGATGAGCTTATATCCCCATGTGTATTTCCCATGTATATATTTTCAAAAACAAGATGCAAACCTAACTGCAAGTCTGGAAAGACTTTCCAAAAAAAGCTNAAACAAGATGCAAACCTAACTGCAAGTCTGGAAAGACTTTCCAAAAAAAGCTCAGCCCAATCCAGGATTTTGAGGGTGGGATATGCCTCCCCTTTTAGAAAGGAATGTCCCAAAGAAGAGGGGAGACAAATGCCCAGGATTAGGCATGTTCATATAGCCTCTTTGCCTTGATGTCTGAAGCTTGGCGTGATCACTCCACAGAGGCTGCAGCTTCCTGCTGTGTTGTTTTTAGCTATGCTGCAAACTGTGGCAGAGCAAGCAGAAAAATCGTGCTGTTTTGAAGACTGCATAAACTAATTTTAGAACCAACTTGGAAAGGGAGGATGAGGTTTACAGCAACAACATTGTGTTGTTACACTACTCTAGCATCAACATATTATAAATATATTGCAATATTTCTAAATGAAGTAAAACCTTATTTGGTACTGACCAGAAACACAGTAGAAAAGGAGATTGCAATGATAATTTTCAGTGAAACCTGGTAATTTTGAATCAGAAGAGGCCACTTTCACTTATAAAGAGGAAATAAATGCAAATCACTAGGAGCATATGTCATGTTGGTAGTAAACAAACATGTTTGTTTGCCTTTTCTTTGGTGCTTCCTCATTCTCCTCTTTCTATAAGCTTTGTTTCTAAGCAGTTAAACGGGGAGAAATCTGTGATCCTCCAGATATATCTAGATCTTTCCCTTCCTTTAACTTCCCACCGAATGCCTCTTACAGGACAAATGGATGCTCACAGGGCCCTTTCAGTTTGAATGAAAACACTTCACAGGTATTTAAATAGCTCAGAACATACAAGAGATCCCATTCCCCCCCAGAATTTAATACCTCCAAAGTACCTACAGCTCACAGACAGACTGCTCAAAGATCATTCCATATTCATTTACGTATCTTTCATGCTTACTTTTTGTTTCCAAAACAGTAATTTATGAAACCATCCAGAATGCATTTTAGAATAGATGAAACAAGCACAATAAACCTTTTTATTTGTGTTTGTTGTGTGCTTCAATATTTATGTTTGTATCTATTTGAAATATTTTATTTTGGTTTAAGCAAAAAAGGTGTTTGGCACTTGACTGACAGCAAGTTTAATTCTACAGAGACATATCAGAAAAGTGACTTTTCCACACTTTCCACATATCTAACGTCAAATATGTAAAATCTATTATTCATCTCATAATGTCTTGTGACAGTACACATCACATATGAGCCACATGTCCGATCTCCTAAGTTCCTAGACTGACCAAAAACTTGTGAAGAGATGATTACTCACTTACTTTTTCAGAACTAAGAGCATAATTTTTTAGAGCCTATGCTGCCCTAGCAGCACTGTTCTGCATCCCCATCTCATGCACTGTGGGCAGAGGTTGCTTTCACAGTCTATGGTTATCATGACATAAAATTGTCTCTCTACTGATGCCTAATGATGGTAAGGAAAAAAAACTCTGACGCAGTTAATTGAGGGTGAGATAAGGAAAGGGTTTAATTTGTGCCTAGGCATAGATGTTACAAGATGCATGCCCCGGCCGTGCCTGAGATGTTACATTTTATAATACTGCCCAACCCATCCAAGTTCTGTCCATCCCATAGCTTTTGGCCTGGTCCACTCCCTGGTCCACCCCCTGGGAATTGGGTCTGGGGGCTTTTGGGAACACTTCTTCATCACCTTCACCATCTTCAGAGTACAGAGGGTACACGGTCACCCCGTTCTTGACTGTGTTCTGTTGTTCAGGTCAAGATATGGGTGTTCTCTAAACAGCGTAGGCCTTGCCTTGACAAGAGACTAAACATTTTCTACTGAATTCAGGGGTAGAATTGATATGGGGAGCATGGAATGGGCTGAGAGGGTTGAGGAATATGTAAACTACTTGTGCTAAAGGGTGAGGGATCAGGGCTGCTGCTTCTAAAATCTACTTTACTACTTAACAACTTATAAAACTTATAAAATTGGGAAAATAAGAAAAAACCAGGTGGACCTTACAGCATCACTACAAACTGAAGGGCTTCAGGCTACTGTGCTGACAGTATAAGCAGAAAGGTTTTGAAGGTAATAAAATACTGAATCTTCATTCATGTTATTCCTTGGTCCTGAGTGTTTTATGACCATATAATATATTGTACAACATAATTAACTGCTCTTACACCTCTTTCACCTCTTTTATGACCTGTTTGTTTATTCTTTGAAAACATTTTTATAATTTCATCATTGTGAAATAAGATGACTGGTTCTCACACATCTAGAAAAGAGGCAGCTTGAAGATAATTTTTTAATTAACAATAATCAGTCAATGCTTGCATGGTGCTCTGTTGAAAGCATTAATGTAGTGATTATTTTATTTGTATTATCATATTAACGGTGGACTAGTATTGAGATTCTTTCTAGAGAGCATTGAGAAATCTGAATCCAGATTAATTTTTTTTTGAAGATTAAGTATATAAAACAAGAGCTAATTGGCCTTCTTAACTTGCCCAGACTGGCTCTGGACATACATATAGATCAGGATTGAAGACTAGAGTAAGGAGATACTTCTGCTTTTGAACAGAGATAAGTGCATGAGCATTCGAATTTAGCTGTGTTCTTTGCAGGACACCAACAGAGAAATCTGGTATTTTCAGTGCCCTTGGATGCTGCAGCTTTGCTTGTTAATCCATGTTTCCTGAGAAACAGAGGTTTCAGAATATAAGCTAAAACTATTGGCACGCCAGCAGGGATCTTAGTTACAGTTCTTGGGATTTACAGTCTGGAACTTGCTTTTGATTTTTGTAAATTTTTTCTCATCTTATGGCATAGGTGTCCAAAATTTTCTTTTAAGAGGTAATTAGAATAAAGAAGGCTATTTTATTAGCTGATGTACCAACTATTTACATCACCCAAATAGGATGTAGAAAATTGAGACTCATTATCCTCTCTGCCTGAGGACAGTCAAATCCACAAATCCTTGGGAAGGGTATAGCTTCCATTCTGGAAGCTGGTATGCATGTAGATAAGACCAGCTTCTCCTGCTGGAGTTATGCTTTGGCACACTAATAATTCAAAACTCTGGGAGACAAAGGTGAGCAACTGAGGTAAGCATATCAATAAACCTATATAACTAGCTTTAGGAATTCACCAGGGAGGGAAGACAGTTGGTTTGCAAAAAAAAAAATAAATTTACCAACCCATTCTGCTCTATGGAAAAAAACACCAGCTAACAGGAAAGAGATGAAGTGCCACCTGTGCCTGTTTTCTGGGTTGTATATCATGCTTACTCTGATAAACTGTGGTAAATATTTTCAGAGAAGACTCATCACATCAAGCAGATTCCTGAGCAGAAGAGGAGTTCATTGCTACTTCCTCTGTGAATTTTGAAATATGGAGTGTGAGACTAGCTCTGAATTACCCAGCACAGCTAGAGCTGAAGTGTGGCAGAGTCAAAGGGGTGACAGAGGTGCCTGTGCACCCTGTGTGCGTATCTGCAGCAGCTTGACTTCATCGCTGCAATGAGTCTGCTCGGACTGTGACCGTGATGTAGAGTTAGGTCTTGGTCATGATCTTAGCTTCATCCTAATCTGCTCTGCATATGTTTAGCAAGGCCGGTTCTTTGGAGCTCCTGTGTGGTGCATTTGCTGGAGCTCTGACGTGGCTTGCAGAGATCTTCTGCATTCTGGCTGCCAGCCCCCTGGACTGGCAACCCATGATTTATTGTTACAGTGATTTGAAACACTGGGCACAACTATAGGTACCCTGATAACTTTTAATGTCAAGTATCTACCAGATGTGTCTCTAGAGCAGGCAGTAGCTGAGTAGAGTGCTTTGAGTAAGGTTACAAATTTTGCTTGGAGCATCTGAATTGATTTCTTGGATCTGCCTTTTACTGCTTCTCAGCTAAGTTTGGTATTTTATATTTTAAGATGCTCCAAGGAAATCTTAGATATTCTTTCAGGTAACAGATGAACTTCCTGCTATTATTCTGGTAAAGCTATTGAAATGACAGTAGAACTGTGGGAGTCAAGAGGTATATTTGAAATTTTATTTGATATAATCATTGGACATTTGATCCAGAATATTCCTTGTTTTTAAAAATATTTTCTACATAGCCTCATTTAATACACTAAAAGTTTTACTAGAATTGAATTGGAAAATGAATTTCAAAACACAGTTGAAAATTAAATCCTTTCTATCATGGAAGTGATCACTTCAGGCTTTAAAGATAATAAATTTAATGTTCTAATTATAGGAAAATGGCATAAAAGTTCATATGCAATGCTATATAAGCGAAGCTTTTGATTGTTTTAGACAAAATAATCTCTATCTTAGTTAAAGTGATAATCTCTAACTGAGTTAAACTGATTATTGTGCATTTCTCAAATAGCTGTTTAACTTTCTGAGTTTCTTACAGTCTTTTAGGAACCTTCCATGGTATTGGAGATGGGTGGACTTCTTGACTCTTAATAAAAGCCTGAAGGTTTTTGTGCTTTTTTATCTGTTTTCATGCCAGCTGTTCTGAAGTCTCATAATTGCACACTATCAAGTTAGTTAATTTTATATATATGTTTCACTGATACTAAATGTACCTTGCAAAACATAAATACAAATGCACTTCACAGTCTGGTGGGTCTATTTTAAGGTTTCCTCTGCTGGTATGCAAAGTAGAAATGAAGTATTTTCTCCTTTATTGTCCTGAAGTGAGATGTAGAGAGATTAAACAACCTTCTAAGACTGAAAGGTAGTTGTGATGTCAGCCTAATGCCTTTGCTTAACAGAATCCTTCCTCTTTGATATTTTTGTGAGCCATAAAAGTAGAAGCAAGAATGAATCAGATATATCTCACCTTTTCCAAATGAAAACTTTGCAATATATTTTAAACAAAAGGAACTATCTCTAAAACGTGGAATTGCATTCGGTGCACTAAATCGTCCTGTTTCCAGGAATAGACTCCAATATCTGATCCTTACTTCTTCAGGAGTTTGACTCAAGACTGACATTTTGAGTGAGATTTTGCTCACAGCAACTACGAAGAATCAGGAGCTGAACCTACGTTGCTCTTATAGGAAAATGAGTTGGAACAGGATGGTCCAATAAAGTATTCGCTTGTAAAAAGGAGTTGGTTATTAAGGTTTATGCCTATGACAGTCACCTGCATGAATATTTCATTAACACATTTTTACAGCTATCACAGAGATTATAGGTAGCTGCTGATTAGACCTCCTGCAACACAATGATTATGTTTCTAAAGCAGCTAGGATATCTTATGCCTGTGGTGGGCAATAACTATTTCTGATTTTTATCAGCTTTGAAGAGTAATCAAGTGACAGTTACCAAGTACTGTAGCTGCCTTGCTGACTCAGAGTTGCCTTCTATGTATTTTAATTATGCTATGATCCCACTTGCTTCTTGGGGTGCCAAAAAACCTTTTACTGAGTTTTCAACGCCTGTTTTATTAGGTATGTCAGTTCAGTTTAAGAAGTCAGACACAAACGCCTTCCACTTACATGCACATCAACAGGTAGTAAAAGCCTTAATGAGCACAGATTTTAAGCTGTAGTCAGTAATGAGTGTAGAGTGCAGGAGAGGGCATAAAACTTTGAAGTAGTTAAGATTATTTTTACTTTGCAAATGTTTTATTTTCAGAAGTTAAAAAATGCTTTTAAATTGACTTTTTTTTTTTAAATGTCAATTTAACTTTAGTGTAGTGCTACATTTTTAAGTGGATATAGTGGGGTGGGCAGAAATGACATCTGAAGATGAAAATAAAAAGTAAATACCAATTATTTCAGTTTTATACCCATCATAAAAATATAACATAGCAGATGCTTCCATGACATCTTCTAAAAGTTGAGTGTTTATTGTGTGCATATGTTCAACATCGAACATAATTCATATTCCTCTGTTCATCTCAAATTAAGGGAAAAGTCAAGCATCAGCAACTCTGCAGACAATGACAACAACAAGACCTACAAAATGTGAGGAAATGCAGAATGAGATGAGGCAAGAAAAACAAAAGTAGTAAGTGTGAAAGACGTGGCAGGTTCAAAAAAATGGACACAAGAATAAAAAGCTAAGCAAAATAAGTGGAGGAAAATGTAAGACATTGGCTCAGGAAATAAATTTTAAAATGAAAGGAATTCTTAAATGTGGCTCACTCAGCTCTGTCATGATGGGAGCAGAGCTGCTAAACGGTGACAATGCCTATGACAGGTAACTGATATTCACTTCTCTTTCTCCCTATGCTGTCATGAGGGAGTTGTTCATATCTTGTTTTCACATGCTATTAGAATGGTTTGATCCTGAAATAATGGGACTTGCATAAGAGAGAAAAACCAATCTGATAAACAGGCTGTGTGGTCGGAGCAGAAAAATGTTTGAGAACTGCTACACAATCTGAAATGTTCCTCACCTCTGGATTCTGGAGGCTCATTCCTTTCCTGCAAAAGAGACCTGGCAAGTGTTGCTGCACCCCTCAAATTTATCACCAAAAGCTGGCATGCAAGAAAGGCACAGAGCCACAGAAGCAGGTTTTATACCAGCATCTAACCATGTCTAAGGTACATAGCTCAGTGTCATGCTAAAAATTTTGTTATAAAGCTAGAAAAGGTGCTTTAGTACTGGAACACAGACTGTTCACTGCACTGCACTGATGAGGTAGTAATACTACAGACTATGTCTGGATCTAGTCTAACATCTCCACACTAGTGCTCTGTGCTCTGTGATGTCCTTGCTTTTCTAGCTAGCAGGAAGAAACTGGTGCTGCAATGAATTACGTGGCCAGTGACCCTCATAGACAGAGTTATTCCTGTGATCTAGCATTTCTCAATAGATATAAAACTCCTACAAGTGCATTAGGAGATTGCACAAGTACCTGGACACTGGTCCAGTACTCAGTTTCTTAAGGCTCTCAGAAGCCAGAGTTCAGGTCTCTTTAGCATAACAGCTTTTTGTCTTAATTTAGTATTTCACTACTCTTGCTTTTAGGTCCTTGCAAAAAAGAATGTTTCAGCTAGCCACAAAAAGAGAATGGAACATATGGAACCGGGGTTTTTTTAGTGATTTTGATGGACACTTTACAACAGCCTATATTGCTATTTACTCCCCAACAGGAGGAAAGTGAAGATGTGTGGGTGGATGGCAGTCAAGACTGTGGGCTTATCAGCTTGGCAGACTGCAGTATGGTGCAGTGCTACTGTGGATCACCTTAGACAGGTTCATTAACAGACCCAGGGGTTAGCCACGGCAGTGTGGAACAGAGCATCAACTTTTCTTCACAGGGAAGTGCAGTGGAACATTTTCAACTGAAGTGGTGCAGGTGGAGCACTGTGGACTGTGCTTACCTCCAAACTGGTATGGGAATTTTACACTGCACTGCCAAGTAAACACGCATTATAGAAAGCAGAATATCGATAATAAGGCTCAGTGAAAGGGTAGCAGGAACACTCAGTTAAAAAAGATGAATTACACTTGAGCCAAGATTTTACCTGCATGATCTGTTTCATTCCCAGTTAATAAGCCTCAACAAAAGCAAATGTCACAACTGGTATACTGTTCAGAAACCTAGCAAGGACTAATGACTAAATGGATCTTGAGCATAGGATTATCCAGACTCCATTTTGCATATTAGGTTGATCCTTCTGAAATAGGGTTCATGGAGCCTGGAGGATGTACAGAATCACAGAATATTCTGAGTTGGAAGGGGCTCACAAGGATCATTGAGGCCAAAATGTGAGTGGCCCATACAAGGATTGAACCTATGATCTTTGCATTATTAGCACCTTATTCTAACCAATTGAGCTAATGATGCTGAGAGATTTGGGATTTACTCTGTGAAGAGCTAAAAGGGCTTTAGTCTGCTCTGTATTGTCAGTCTTGTGACCTTATGTAGCAATAAATGAAGATAAAATCAACATAAAGGAAAGAGGGAGCTCATTCATGAGATTCAGCAGAGACCTTGAAAAAACAATGAAGTTGCCTACTGAATTCACCCTTATTGAGAAATGTGTATTCAAAAGATAAATATATGCAAGAATTCTGGGTTTACCTGTATTACAAGCCATTTATTTCATTCCCTCGCTAAATGTGTTAAAATAAGATTAAAGACTCTTTTTAAGATGGCTTTTTACTGAGCTGATGTATAATTCCTCTCAGAGTATAAAGTGCCCTGATATGCTCTATGACAAGGGAATTTATAAATTAGATTGAATTATGCACAAACACAATAAAATTTGTAATGGAGAGGTAGTTTTGTCTCTTTGCTTATACTTTACACTTTGTATAAGTGCAAATGTTTTATTCAATGAGCCAACTTCAATATCAAAATTAGGTATTGTGACACGTTCTTTTAAGAACATAAAGCTGTGCTTTTTATCATGTTGGTTTAAAACAATGGTCTCAAAGGTACAGTTGGAAGATTTTGACAATTAAAATTGACATGAAAAAGCAGATAATTTTGAGACTCGTGCATGATTATAACATTTTATTTTGTGGAAATACTATGAACTCCAATTTATCTACTTCTACACCAAAGTAAAAAGCTGGAATTGTGTACTCAAGCAATGGCTCCAGACACTGGCATTTCTGAGGGAATATTTCTCTTTTCAAGATTTTATTTTGTATCATTTGCCCTATGCAAGCCATACAATACCATTTTTAACCGATAAGTGTGATGTGTACCATACATCACCATCTAGTAATTTCTGAACTTAAATCTCTTCAGTCAAAACATACCAATTTATAGTGATAGAGGATCTTTGCTTCACAGCCTATGTTCTGACCTTTTAGCTCCTCAGTCAGCACTGTAGAGACCTGTCACAGCATCATGACTGATTGTTCTTTTCTGCCTACAACTGTTCTCCCTCTGTATATATGCATGCGAATCACATGCTTATGTGATGGGTGGAAAAGGGATAAAGGCACACTGAAATTCAGAAGAGGTTGGAGAGTGGTGTTACAGCAACTACAGGACTTTTGAAACTTATAGTTGAGATTGTAAGATGCTGTGATGATTTTCTGTGATGAATCTATCATTTGTATTCGGTGAGACATGGAAATAATTTGAAACAGCATTTAGTTATTCTTGGCCTTTCTGAAGAACTAGTACTGATAGCAAAAACTTTGCAGCTGGTCCATTTAGCTTTGGATGGCAGGACTTGGTTATTGGAAAAGACCTATATGCTTTTTAGGAATATTGAAGAATTTTCCACTTGTTCAGAATACTGAAGAATGTGTCAATGATTGATTATGTAAAGCCATAAGTGGGAAATTTTTTCCTGGTTTACTTAAAATGGAGCTTTATTTTATATTCTGATCTTGAAGCTTTTGACAGTCAGTTTAAAGCAATATTCTTCTTTTAGATCCTACCAAGCAGATCTCACCTCTGATAGTCTGTTCTGTATATCTTTCATGCTCAGAGATCTGTGCAGAAAAGGTGAGCAGGGTAATGGAGTTAAGATCAACCATGTAGATCTGAAAGAAAAATGTTGTCTTTAACAAATGCTCCAGCCTTTTTTTTTTTTTTTTTTTTTTTTTTTCCTGAGGAAAAAGCATATACTTAGAAGGCCTGATTTTTTTTCAAGATCATGCACTTTTCTAAAGCCTTAGCTTGTATATTTTTAACTCTTTTTTGAGTAATTTAAAATGCAATAATGACAGAAATAGAAGCAAAGAGAATTAGTATACACTGATTATGCATAGTCGATAATGAACTTTAAGCACTTTATGAACAAATGTGAGGTAAATGTCACACAGCACTTAGTAACAGAATGAAACAATTGGGTAAGAAAAAACACTAAGTAGAAGTAAATAGAAGCAATAGAGGACATAAGGTTATAAATTAAATAATTGATTAGGGTATTCAAGATATTCCAATTTAACATATAGAGAATCAGGTTTAATTGAGTCTCTCTTTCTTGGGAAGGCTGTGAATTTAAAATGATCCCAGTGTCTTGCATGAGTAACCTCTAATGAAACCTTAAACAAAATAGCTTTTAAAGAAGTAGTTAGGAGAATGACAAATAATTTTTCATGAGAATTTGCAAAATTATATACTGAAGATCAACTGTGATAAAGACAGCCAGGATAAATGACTTAGAATATTGCTAAAGCAAGTTATACATACCAGAGAGATTCCTGGAAGATTTCACAAATTGCAAAACCCTATGATTATAGAACAGTGAAAAACCTGAATGGACATACAGGAAGGCTGAAATCTACACAGTGACTTCTGCTTTCCAATTGTAAGTATCACACAATTCTGCCTTAGGAGAGTCACAGGAATATTGTAGGCTGATATGAGAGAGAGAGAGAGCATCTACAAGGATTTTTTTTAAAGGTTAAAAGAGGGCATTTAGTCCATCTCTGCCCATATACAGGAACAAGTAACCATTGCACCACTTTTTTGCACAAACTTCTAAACAGCCAAAGAGCTATTATACTGGGACTTTTTTTTTTTTAAAATGTCAATAATGTCAGACTTTCCTTATTTTTCTTATTTATCTACAACTTTCATAAACACCTAATGCTGGGTAGACTTCTCAAGCTGAGGTCTTATATTGATACAAGCTAATTAAAAATATATAGTTATATATAGGCAAAAGGTTGTGTTGAATTTCTTCTTCTGGGCTGTCTCGCTGATATGATACACCTGCAACTTATGTTTGCCTTTTACTGTCTTGAGGCAGAGTCACATGGCTTATTCATTCTGGAATCTACCCTACAGCTAGGTACTCCTTTTGTAGGTCTGCAATCTTTTTACATTTATTTGACTGCCTCTCTATTGGTCACATTTGTATATTACCTGTTTCATCAAATTCCATCAGACCATTCCTTCATTCATGAAGCCTCATTTGAAATTCTGACTCTGTCATTCAAAATACAGCTACTTCAGGCTTGATCTCATTCACAGGTTTTATAAGCACACTTTGAGCAATTTAAATTGATTATGCCATTCATAGAGGATTAAATTTATCACATTGTAGTAGCTTAATTTTGCATATGGTTATGACCTGGGATGAAAGGAAGTTGGTAATATTTATAGAATTTTATTGGAGTTAAGATTAGTATGTTTTCCTATATCCATTCATTCCAAAAGTACCATTTACTTAAAATTATAGGAAATTTTCATTGACCTGTGCCAAGGAATAAAAGAAACACGTTATGTATCTTATTGCATTGTTATTGCATTATGTACTGTTATTGCATAATTTTAATTTTCCTTCATATACTTAAAATTCTTCAAGAATAGATTTTAATTAATTTTTTTTAAATGGTAGCTGAGTAATAGGTCATCAACAATACATTGCTGTATAGTAATTTACAGAAAGTATTTGTACCTGAGATTCAAAGTGTCCTGAGTAATTTTTCTATTCAACTGGACATAAGGAACATGATCCGTGTCTTGTGTAAATATCATAAATATTATTAGCTATTCTGTGTGATTCCACTCGTACACACAAAACTAATTAAGTCCCCAGTGAAACAGTTTCAGTATTGTCTTAATTTTAATTTAATTTTGTTATCAATTGTCTCATGGAAAGTGGTTTGTGGGCAACAAATGCTGAATCATTCTTAAGACTCATATTGAAAGTATACCAAAGTGGAAAGACAATGAAATTTTAAAATTGAAGGTTTAATTTTTTGGATGACATATAATATGAAGCATGGAGCAAAATTACTGAAGAAACCATATTTTTAAATTCATCATATTGACATTGCTATATGCATATTGCCATTGGCCAATATGAGGAAAGTTTCTAGGAGTGATCAGAAAAAGATGTTAAAGGCAGCAAAGCAAGGCTGTGCAAGTTCTAGAGAAAACTATGAATTGTGTTCTGTTTTGTCTGTTAAAAAAGTGTGGGGTTTTAAAACTTCAAAGTTGAATCAAACTTCAGAAGTTCATATCTCATTTCATATTTATCTCTGCTTTGAGTGGGGAACTGGACCAGAAAACCTCCAGATGCCCCTTATAACCTTACTTAATGTATGACTATAGGTCTGTGGGACATAGGCTATAGGTTGTTCCATTCTTCACTTAGTAGTTTCATCTCTAGGGCAGAGTTCCTGTAAAATCATGGCAACTATTCCTGTACTTAATCCAAGAGGAGAAGAAATTAGTGATCAGATTGTTTCTCTTGATAGGAAATGGTGACTTGCCACTTATCCTTGGAAAAAAACCCCAAACCAAAAAAGTTATTTTTCACTTAGCATACCAGAAGAATTTGGGGGGAAAGGGAGCAGAATAGAGGATACTTAGTTGGAAAATGTAATATGAGGTCAACACATTTTAAGTAATAAATGGTTGTTTTACCGTAAATTAGAGGAGAAAAAACTTTCCCGAGGCATTTTCTCATACATATAATTTTTGATGAGAGCTGTAATTTGTGAAAGGATCTCTGTATTTCTGAGTCCCAAGCTGTTCTTTCATAAAATCTATTCTATGACAAAATTTGATTGGAAGTCTTACCTACAGCCAGTGATGCCTTTCATAGACACACTAGCAGTATCCAAATGGTGTTTTAGGCAATAGAAATTGGCAAAAGTAGATAATGTGTTGCAAGGAGGTTTATTTTAATTTTATCTAGCTATGGTATCTATACCTTCAAAAGAAATGACTTGAATAGAAAGATGATTAATTTTGACAAAATTAATCTACCAGATTAATTTTTAATCTACCAGAGATCTATTTGGTGGAAGTTAAAGATGAAGCGAAAGATTTGGTTTAAAGTCCTTCAAGTAAAAAGTCCCTATGGGTTTATTAAAGTTAAACTTAAAATGGAGAAATACTTGAAGGCTGCAATTCCAACTTCAATTCTACAATATTATTAGCTTTTCAAGTTGCAGGAAGCTTGTCAATATATGAATAGCTACTCTCTGCAAAAGGAATAAATTGAGAAAAGGAAATATGTTTCTGAGTACCAGAGTAGCTTTTTGCTTACATGATTTTTTTTAGACTTACTTCTAACTAAAGAAAGCATGGGAAGTTTTGTCACTTTCATTTTGTTGCGCTCAAATCTTGCTTTCCACTCTGTCGCATTTGGTAGTTCCAAGGTAGCTCAAAAAAAAAGGAAGGCTATGAAATTTTGTAGACATAAAATAATACTAATGCTACAAATAATAACAACAACAATAATCATCATCATCTTCCTCAACAACAAATTTATAAATCTAATGATTATGGAATCTAATTTTTACAGCAATGCTCAGGCATAGTAGTCAGTTTATTAAACAAAACATAAAAAATTATGTATAAAATGTTCCTATTTCAGTAAAAAATATGACTTAATGTGGCTTTTACGTCTTTTTAGAGTACTGGAAAAAAAACCCTAACAAAAACCCTAGAAAAATAAGCAATTATATCCAGAAAAGACAACTGTAAATTCCACTGATTTTGAAAAAGAGGATGGTGGAAAATGGGAAAATTGCATGAAGAGGGCTTTTATTTTGTTCTTGCGAGTTTACTAAAAGCTCTCCTTTTTTCCACTTTTATCCCCGTCCATGTCCGTGATTAAAGTCTGTCTGTATCCTAACGCTCAGGTGTTACATCCTTTGTTACAGTAGCCGGCATAATATTCTTTGAAGCACAACTTGGACTGTACCTTGGTGTATCATTTGAAGGCTTATGAATGTTTACAGACATTTTAATTGCTCAAATTTAGAGTTCAGCTCTCCTGAAATTTCTTCTAGTTCAGGAGAAACTTCAGAAGAATCTCAGAACCTTCACTATATGCAGATTGAAGCACCAGTTCTTCTCAGCTGCCTAATTTGTTCTGGATCATGATAAGTGATGGTTTTGTGTCCTGACATGAGAATTTACTTAACTTCTAAATGATTATTTGGTCTAACACCGACAGAGACATTCTGTCGATGAAAACCTTCTCCCTGCTTCCAAAACCCCCCCAGTCACTCAACAAGGAAAATGGATGCAAAGTTTATCTGAATAGCAAGACTATAAAAGGACTTATCTGTTTCTTATTTGACATCAATATAAAGCACTTGGCTCAACAAATCACCCGAGGGTCAGTTTTTAATGTTCTCTTTTGTAGGCATTGTTTATGTTTGGGAAAAAATAACATCTGCTGAGTGCTGATGTTCCAACAAG
Organism: Lepidothrix coronata; assembly: GCF_001604755.1. Taxonomy (NCBI): domain Eukaryota; kingdom Metazoa; phylum Chordata; class Aves; order Passeriformes; family Pipridae; genus Lepidothrix; species Lepidothrix coronata. The sequence continues at coordinate 5,400,074 of NW_016690255.1, read as the reverse complement.
GATCATCCTGAAAAACTTTTCATTTTCTGTGGATATCTAAATTAAATGTTAATTCTGTATTTACAATAATCTTTAAAGCACACTTGAAAATCAGAGAGAACATTGTTTTGTTATCTAAAGCAACCATAAAGCTTTTAAAGGTGACCATTATAGATTGCTCACCAAAATGCTTTCAGTTCCTATTTGTGTCTTTGTTCTCAGCAAAGATGTTTTCAGAAAACTGATCGATATTAGGCCTTCTAGTCCCCACCTTCTAATTACCTAATTAGGCACAGAAATGTAACACAAACCACCAGGTTTTTTTTTTCTTTTTTTTTTTTTTTCTTTCTTTCTTTCTTTTCACATTTGCTTATTTCAGTTCTTCTCCCTAGGTAGGGTTATCTTACTCCCTAAATTTTAATTTATTAAGTGTTTCACCTGAAAGCAATCACCCTTGCAGTCAATTCCCAAAATAAAACATCTGCCTTTTCAATTCAGACAGCTTATAAATGAAGAAATACATCAGGGACATAGAATTACATTCTCTTTCAGAAAGTAGAGGTGTTTTACACAGGTGGTATTCCAGCATCAGTCAACTTGTTCTGAATTATGAATAAGCTTATTTTTGAACTGGGCTGCAGAAAACACAATTGGCATACATTTTCCCAGATCAGTTCTCAAGTTTCTCATGTTTCAGATCTTTATTAGTTCTTTTCCTATACTAATTGACATTTACAAGGGCTACTTGAGACTTATAAGTCCTTCGACTGATAGTGCTACCAGCCTTCAAATTTTCCTAAAGTATGTATTTGCATTACAGTTGTGGTTGTAGTGCAGTCTCAAAAAATTACTGAATTCTTTGAAGATGAATTCTTAATAAATTATTCCTACTGAGACCATAAGGTTCTGTCTTGCATTTGAATGACTTCTTAATGTTTTGAGGTAAAGTTGATACATAAGACAAATGGTATAATAACAAAATAATCCAAGAATTTATTTTTACATAGTATAACATGAATGAAAAATTGATGTGTTAGATACAGGACTGCAATTATCTCTGATTTAAAAATCAATTTGCATTAAAGATTTTCTTTTCTCCTTTGTGCATGGATTGAGAGACATCAGGCAAACAGCTTACAAATACATTTGAAGAAGAGACAATATCCAAAATACAGAGAGATTTCTAGTATTTCTCAGTCAAACCTGTTTCCAGCATTTCCATTCAAGTACACAGGAAATGTTTTTCTTAAAGTGGTGCATTTCCAATTTTCCCTTCTCCAGCATAGAAGAAAAACTTGAACTTCTTGAATGGAAGGTGTCAGTCTATAAATCGAGGCCAGCTGATGCCCACAGCAGTGCCCATACTGAGGACTACTTTCTGCTTTACGCCAAGTGACTTCACAACCTCTAGTTGCTAGCACATGCTGAGATGATGCTATTAATGTTGTGCACACACAAAAAACTAGGAGGAAAATATTAATGCATGTCAGGATGTTAGGAGGAAACATAAAGTCTCTACTTTTCTAGGGAGGTAAGCTCCTACCATTAAAGACAATATCTTATATCAACACTTCAGATTTTGACTGTTACTTACTGTCATCTCCCTGAAGTGATAGGAGGTTTAAGGACTCATTTATTTCACCTGATTTATCATTATTGTCCTTCATATACTCATTTTGTAAGAAAATAGATATCAACAAGTAATTTTTCTACTAAAATAATTTGTGAAATATTACCTTCAAGATTAAGTAAATAAAATATTTTTCTGTTATCAATATTATCTGCAGGTACTTATATTCTGGGTAGATATTATTGGTTGTAGTTTTAAAAAAGAAATTATAGAAATATTTAGATGAGTGTTTGCCTGAGCAAGACATTTAAATTATGGAATTGCACATGTATGTTTAGTCTCACCCCAAAATAATTTTGTAACATTTGGTGTCTGTTATCTACAGTGAAGAGCAGTATGAAATAGAGTTATAATTATTTAATTGTTTTTGTTGGTAACTGATTTTGTAGTGTAGATTAATTCTTTCCTTTCAAATGGTTTTAGATCAGTTTTCTAGAGAAAAGTGAACAAATTAAACCAAATAACCTGACTTTTCTGTCACTCTTGCCAAAGTAAAACTGGGATCAATGAAACTACTGTCTCAATTGAATGAAAAGATCAATAAAAACAGAGATTTGAGATTTTTTCTTCTTTTTTGCAACAGTTTCTGAATATCTTGCTTATACAGAAGCTCATGCTAGATAGCTTTGTCTCTGGGATTGTTAGAGGATGAATTCTCTCCTTCATACTTCCTTGCTTACACACCTCCCCTCTTCATGCCCTCAGAAGCATGTAAAAACCACCTAAAACATCTCAAAAAAGAAATAAAATAGAAAATTACAAATGCCTTCTGTGCATTAACTCGGTAGGATATTTTCCTCAAGTGCCATTTCTGAGCAATACATTCTGCTCCTGCAGAGTTATGCAGAGAAGGGGAAAATATGGTGCTTACGCTTCATGTGAAGGGGACAGTTGTCAGAATTTTGGTCTCCTCTGAGTTTCCTATAGTCAAGAAGTAAGATTGCCCAGTTCTGCTCCTGCTTCTAGAAACAGTGCTGCAGAAGTTCAGACATATTTCTTTACCCAGTTATGAGTCACCTAGGAGTGCTTTCCACATATTATTATTTTAGAAGCCAGCCAAATCTGTTACATGGGGTATTACACATGAAGAGGTATTGACAATAGGTAGCCAGAGTGGTGTAGAACCTCTGTGTGCTAACATATCTCATTTACAGTGCTGTCTCATAATGCCAAATGCAACTGAGACAATTCCACTGACCTCATGTGCAGCAATTTAACACTGAAACATTGCAAAATGTGATTTAAGCCTATAAGAAGGTTAAAAAGAAATTCACAGGACAGGTGTGCTTAAAAGTATACTACTGTGCCCTTAAAAATATACTACTGAAAATTCTGAGCTTTGGGTTTCAAGGCATATAGCACGGTGTCAAACCTTACTATTACCTAATATTGAGCACCAAAATGCTTTAACATACACAGAAGAATGATTCTGCGTGATGAAGGCAAGCCTGAGCTTCTACAGACTTCAATGTTATGATTGAGCTAATGCTAAACAGTAAAAATTTTTGCATTGCAAGTGTTCAACAGCAAGCATTAACCTAAACCTAAATAATAACATTTATTTGTTCATTTGTGTCTTTTTGAATTTTACAACAGATTTTAAGGATTGAAAATCTGTTATACTGCAATAAGAGTGAGGCTTTTACAAGTGTTTCCAAGGGGAAAAAAACCCCCAAGCACATAGTACAAGTCAGATCACATAAAATATCTAATAACATTTATGACACTCCAACAGAACTTGGATCAGGGTCCATTCTGAGCATCTGTCCTCTGAACTGGTAACTCACACATGGTACTTCTACTGTCAGCCTCTGAGTCTCTATTTATTAATTAAACCCATACACATATGATTAAAAATTTGAAAGTCTCATGACAAATGAGTGTCTCCATATAAATACATTTCTGCAATGTATGAGTGGGAAAAAATATGACTCATTGCTTCAAAAATTTCTATACTAAAATTGGCATGTTGCCCCCAGATCTGAAGAGATATTTTAGCACTCGGTAGACCAATGATCAAGTACAAGAGATAATATTGACTATGCCAAAAAGACATTAACATTTTTAAAATCAATAGGACAGTGAACAGTCTAGGAAAAGGAAAAAAAGTTCTTCCTGAATAAGATCTGGATCAATAATATTTGTAAGAGAGGGGTCTGGGAATATGATAGTCTCTAAGAGACTCCCAAAAGGGTCTCAAATCTGGGTTTTTTTTTGCTTCAGGCAAGGCGGACTGACAATATACAACATTCATAGGGCTTTGGCTGTATAGCTCAGATAAGCACCTATAGCTTGCCAGCTGCTTGAGAAGAAGGGAAAACAGAGTTGTATCTAAGATTCAATATGATTTTTTTTTCTTTTCTACTATTTGTATCTTTATGAGTTTTTCAACTGCATTGTCCACCTAAGATTTTATTAATAAATAAGCATATTTCCTTTTAGTCTAGTATGGGTGCAGTGAGTTGAGCCTGGATGGATACCAGGTTCCCACCAAAGACTATCACTCCCCTCCACAAGCAAACAGTGCAGAGAAAACACAATGAATATTCATGAGTTGAGATTAGGACAGGGAGAGATCACTCACCAAATACTGTCATGGGCAAACGAAATTCAACTTGAGGATATTAACTGAATTTTATTACTAACAAAATCAGATCAGGACAATGAGAAGAAAAATAAATCTTAAAACACTATTCCCTCACACCTCTCTCCCTCCTGAGCTCTACTTCTTCCCCCTCAATGGCGCAGGGAGACAGGAGTGGGGGTTACAATCGGTTCATAATATATCATTTCTGTTGCTGCTTAGGGAGAAGAGTCTTTTCTCCGCTCCAGCGTGAAGTCCCTCCCACAGGAGGCAGTTCTTCATGAATATTGTAATGTGGTCACTCTTACATGAGGTGCGGTCCTTCAGACCCAGGCTGCTCCAACATAGGTCCCCAAAAGGGTCACATCCCACCAGGAAACTTGCTCCACTTCGGGTTCTTCTTTCCACAGATCTGCAGGTCCGTACCAGGAGCCTGCTCCAGCAGGGGTTTCCCACAGGTTCATGGACCTCTTCAGGGCATCCACCTGTTCTGGCATGGGTCTCCTCTATGGTCTGCAAGTGGATCTGTTTATCCCTGTGATCCTCCATGGGCTGCTGCTTCACCATGGTCTGCACTATGGTCTGCATGGGAATCTCAGCTCCAATGCCTGGAGCACCTCCTCCCTCTCCTTCTCCATTGACAGAGATGTCTGCATTGTTGTTCCTCTTGAGTATTCTCACTCTGTTCTTCTGTGGCTGCAATTACATCTGCACTTTTTCTTTCTTTTTAAATACGTTGTCACAGAGGCACTACCACCATTTCTGATTTGCCCTACTTTGGCCAGAGGCAGGTCTGTCCTGGAGCCAGCTGGCATTGGCTCTGCTGGACTTCGCAGAAACTTCTGGCAGCTTCTTGCAGAAGCCACCCCCTGGCTACCAAAACCTGGTCATGCAAACCCAGTACAATGACATTTTTAGTGGTAAAATCATAATAATAGGATAAGACCCAGAGAAATGGAGATAGCTTTTATTAGAGTTCTGAACGTTTCAGGCAGAGGTGAACACTGATGTTCCAGAGGAAAAGAGTGTATAACCGTGTATCTGCACAGGAATTTGAGAACTCTCACTGCAGTGTTCTGTGGAGTCTTGATCCAAGTAAGACACCATGTTTGAAATGAACTTGTCAAAGTAAACAGCCATTTTTGAGGTTAAGCCTAGCTTCTGTCCTGACAGTGTAGAGCAGCAATGAAAGAAGCAGAATGGAAGACTTTCCTGAATGAATTCTTAACATCTGGTTTGGGCAGGAGTAAGTAGCCATGGTCAGTTCCTACTCTGTAAACTTGGGAAAAAAAGAGCTCACCGGAGGTATATGTAGAACTAAAATGAGATATATTCCAACATTATTTAACATTAGAGTGAATCTAGGCTGTGACAGAACTGTGGAGTTGCTGATAGTCTGAAGACCCTTTTTATCATGAGGCACTAACAAGGACTGTTTCATCCGTTACAACCATTTTCAAAGTGAAAAAAAAGTGGTTTAAGACAAATACTAAGCTTGTTTATTCTGAAATGTTGCGTACATCCCAGCTCTTTTCCATGTCATCAGGAGATCACAGAGAGCTTGGACCTGCTACAAGAAAAATCTTTGATAGTCAGAATCAGGAAAGATGCTAGATCTGAATTTTCATTAAATGATGTGGTATACTGCTATGGGACTAGAGGTACTGAGAACAGGTATTTTCAACCTACTACTCAGCTGTACCTAATGACAGCACTGAAGATTTTATAGACGTGTGAAATTCCTTACTTTAACATGCCTGACATATATTCAGTATTAGAACAAGGATTAGAGACATATGTCTAGAGAGAAAAGCAGAACTCTGAGGTCAGAACATCTTCCCCTTCACTTTTTGTTTTAATATTGTTTTCAGGATTGGCTTTCCCCTTAATAACAGCTGGTCTGAATGCTTTCAGAGCTGTCTTTTCTGATTCATGAGTTGTCCTTTTCTCCTTCATTCCTGTCTCCTTCCTCAGAAATTAATTGCCATATCTGTAGTAAGCACAAAGTTGGTGGCGTTTGTGGGGTACCAGCCTCTGGAGGCAGACCAGAGAAGTCTCTTTCAGGTTTTGGACAGGTTCAGTCTGCTTTGGAAGCAAAGTGCTTCTTTTCTCCTGGATGAGAAAATAATGTTTACTGTAGTTTCACTCCCTGAGCATTTCCATTTGCTTAATTTCTCTCCTTTACTGATTCTCAGTATATGTTAATAAAAAATAGTATCTTACCCTCTGAAGTCATTGCAATTTCATGTCAGGTGAAAAGATTCCTGTGTACTCCCTTTAAGATTCAATACATCGTTTAAGGTGGTGCAAACATCTAAGATGTCGTATTACTATGAACTCTAAACCTTTACACTTGTAACTACAGCAGCATTACAATAGTGTCTCTTATCTTGATTGCACAGCTTAACATTAGAACCAATTTTTTCTTCCTGTTCAACCTACATAAGATATGTTTGAGCAGCATAGTAACAAATTTTGAAGTATATATGCGTATTATCCTAGATGAAAATGGTTATACAGGTAAGATGCACTGCAGCAAACACATCAGCTTTGCAGTTAGCTCCTGGTCTCTCTGTTTTACTGTTGTTGGTAGTAATAGTTACACTTAGCACCCTGGTTAAACAGAACAGAACAACACAGTTTTATGTGTTGGGGAGACAGTAGAAAGCCAAACTCCTGCCTCACTTCCCTCACCCCAGAAAAAAAGTGTCCTTGTGTTATCCCCCTCTATCATATTCTCTTTATTGGCTTTGAGGATTTATTGCATCAAATATTTGAGAACTTCTAGTTCACAAGAAACTTATGGAGAAACACTGTGATGTCTTTAGCTTGTGAACTTCCATACCAGTCTAACTAACTAACCTATTTACTCCAGTATTCCACTATACCTGTCAAGCAGTTCAGGATATTTCCAATAGTGACTAACAGATAATTATGGACCAATGGAGTCGCATGAAATAAAGTTCTTACTACCATCAGTAATTTAAAAATTAGCTATAGATTGTGCAGAAAGATTTCTATTATCCCCAAATACTTCAAACCAGAAGATCTCTTCTTGGCCAAAATACTGAATATGAGTTTGAATATCTTGTTTTCAAACCACATTATTATAGATTATGACAATTACAAGTATTCATGTATGTAACACCTTTGGCACAAAGTCTGCAATTCTAAATTGGTTGGTTTTTATTCTGGGGTTTGTTTTTTTTCCTTGGTTTTTCTTTTTTCCCCCCTTCCTTCCAGAATATTACATAGTTTGCCTGATTTTTCTCTGCAAGCTTTGGAGATAATTGTTTGCATTTGCAATGTGTGCGGGCACAACATCTGCCTCAGAGTGAGTTGCTGTGTTCACTACTCAATGAAGCAGTGAAGCATTTGAAATGCAGGAACACCCCTCAGACATCATTGCTAGTTAATGATTCTTCATGCTCTGAATGTTGCACCTCTTGCATCCTGTGTCTATTAATCTTAAAATGACACACCTTACATTATCAGTAGTCTCACTAAAAAATACATCCAACAGAAACAGAAAAAACTTGAGAGGAGTCTTTCAAGAAAGTGTGTGTTTAAAAAAGAAAAAAAAATGTTGAGTGTATTATTCTCCCTGTTTTCCACCATAAACAACAGACATTTAACTTGGAGCTAGTTAACCAGTTAATGAATCAAGCCTCATACACAGAACTCAAAATTAACAAAGATCCTGCTGCTCTCTTTTGATGTAATCTTTTTCTTTCTTTTTTTTTTTTTCAAATCCATCCTGATCTCTGGAAATATGGCAAGTTTTAGGTTAGTAGGATGAACAACTAAGCAGATGTGAATAAAAATTGATGATAATGCAGTGTGCACAAGGCATGGAATGATCCTAAAATGGTACATTAGTAAATTTAGACCAAATTAAGAAAGAATTTGCAATCTCTCCAAAATGAGGGTGCACATCAAAGGGTAACTTGTTCTTTAGGAAAGGAACAATACATTCCTAAACGGCTGTTGGGGAACATTTTAAGGACAAGGTAATTTAATCTACATTTTAAACAACAATGTATTTGTGTTTGTTTTGCTATTTAGTTAGTACTCTAGTTAAAATATTACCACTCCTAACCGATGTAGACTTTCTACAGTCAGGGTCCTTAAATAGCAAGATACATTTTAGTGATTAAGTTCTTTGTGTGAAACACTGTATGGTAGTCTCAAAGAGGAAAAGTGGGTAGATTTGCAGTAACCTATATAGAACGACACGGGAGTTATACTGTAGAGCTTCCTTCCCAGTAGGATTTGACTAACTTTCCTTTGTTATATTCTGAATGCAAACTAAATAGAGTGCTTTGCATTAAATATCACCTTAGAAAAGAAAGTACCTTGAAGGCTGCCATGAAGGAAAAAGAAAGAAAGAGCAGGCAGCAGGGAAACTCTGGCACAGTGAACTATAATCTCAGTACAAATGACTCCAATAGTTAAAGAAAAGTCAGGGTCTCATTGCTTTTTGATTGTTGCAACAGTCTATTATAATATTTACTTTGAATTACAAATTTTCTCTTATAATAATGCCTGCTTTACACCAACACATTTTAGAGTAATAGTAAACCTTAAAAATAGATTAAATAATGTGAAAATTGAAAGATTAGGATTCTTAAAACCCACTTATCTGTATCAAAGAGAATCATAATGAATTTTGAGTGGTGCAACTTAGAAAGTTCTTTCCAAGCTAAAACCTGAAATCTATTGTTCAATAAAAATAACAATTTCAGTTAATTATTTTTTTCCAAGGTCATACAATACAAAGGAACTTAATATTAGTGTGTCAGAGTACTAAAGAATATTAAGAGGCACTAAGCATTAGATCTTATTTTCAAGTATTTGTAAGACTTTTCTTAGTCTTCAGGTTTTTGAACTGGCTTAAAAGCCAAAGTGATCATTAAAAATTATTTTTTTTTCTAGTTATTCTTTGCAACCAGTCTGTAACAGAAATATCCTTTTCAAACTAACAGAACTTTGAAATCTTTGCATGTTCTTCTGGACTTATATAGATTTCAACTTGTTAAGGACTCAGTTCATGATGACACCTTACATGACAAGTGATCAGAAATTCCTAAAATGAAAATTCCTGAAAATATATAACTGGAAAATAAAAGAAAACATTATTTATCTGGCGTCAGAGTAATGGATTTATTTCTGCATAAAAATCTCCAGGTTCTAGGGTGGTTTTTATTATGTATTAGGAAATTATACTTGTTTAACAATGCTTATTTCAGCTAAAACAAAAGAAAAATCATTAACATCTAATCCATTACAGACCTGATCCAGAGCTTCTGCAAATCAGCCATTTAGTAAACTAGCATGGTCTTTGGATCAGGACATATATGAAGGAAGAAAATGCTTCTGACCCCAAGAAAAACAGATTTTTTAAACATCCTGTAAATCTTGCAGATCTAGGATAACAGTAATATGATATACTGACAGAATTTAATTTATATGTTGAGAATGTGAAGTTGACTTATAAAACGTTGACCTACAAAATGAATAGAAAGGTGAGACTTAACAAATAACATCATAAAGCTTTATCTTAACTAACCGTATTCATGAAATGTAAGATAGTGGTCGATACCAGATTTATGATGATTCTACCTGGATTGCATATTTCTATATCTGCTTATTCAACAGTTACCTGGTGTCAATATGATTATAAATGGGTTTGCTTGGTATGTTGAATACAATGTTGTTAGTATATTTTCCCACTTTCAGATGCCTACAATTACTTTAAATGTATATATTTATGATGAATTCAGCATTATTCAATTCCAGTATATTCATTATTCTCTGCCCACTGCTTTAATCAGCATCCTGCCAAAAAATACTAAATGATTTTGAACATGGCAGGCATTCACTCCACTGAAGATACAGGGAAGTATATGCCTAATTTTCATTCAGTTTAAATGGGAATGACTTATTATTAAACAATGACAAAACTGTATCAGGAAATAATTCTGAGGGTATTACTCTACTTTTTCTTTTTATTCATGCCTGTTGTGGGTGAATTGAATGAAGCAATTCTTCTTTAAGGGTTGGCATTAGCATCCAGATTTTCAGAAAACTTCCCAAACAATCCAGAACTGAATATACCACTTGCTATTTTGGAATTAAAAGCAGAGTAGGAAACTAACCTTCAGAATGCTGCTAGCAAAACAGAGTGGGATAGAAAGTGTAATAAAACTGCCAAAGGGAGTAAGTTCTCAGGGCAATCAGGCACCATTCAACTACTAAATCTTGTTTTGCATTCCAGCAAGCAGAAAAAAAGGGAGATGCAACAAAGAAAACAGACATCATCTTAGATTAGTCCAACGTAAATGAAATAAAGAAAGCAAGCTGAAAATTGTAGAAGAGTTGATTTCACTACATGTTTATGTTAATAGGGTATTTGACTTTTGAATGCTTCATAAACCTTGTTATGTTCAGTGCTATTTGAGGTAGTAAAACAGCTGGAACTCTGCCAGAAGCTTTAATTGGAATCAGCTTAGCAGACTCTGACAAGGTTTCCTAGTGTTTAGTTTCAACCTTATTATAAAAATGCAAAATTATGTGCTATGTATTTTCTGTTCCTCTTTGGTGTATGTCCATAAAGGTGAGACATAGCTGCGCTAGAAAATGAAATAATTTTTTTCTCACATGCCCCAGGCCAGTGTTTTAAGAGGGCAGTGTGACTACTGTTGCTTATAATTAGATGTTTTCTCACAAAGGAGGCTGCATAGAACTCTTTCTCTTTTTTGTACATCTTGGTTATTGACTAGGGCAGTGTGTCAGATGGCCACAATAACACTAGAGGTGTTAGCGGTATATGACTGGGGAATGAGATCAGAGGGCATCACCAAAGGAACATCAGAGGAGTAGTCTGATTACACTCTTCACCTAACAATAAAAGAGAGGGCTGCAGAGCAGGGCATCTTGCCATACAGAATGAAGGGATTATTGTTTTGTGGAGCCAGCTCTGCAGGCTTGTCCATATGGAGGAACCTGAAAGACAGAATTTTGTCCCAGAAAGCAACTGCACTGTTTGAGCTTTTGAAACTGATTAAAAACTTTGATTCAAGACTATTAAAAGAAAAATTGTTCATTCATTATCTATAGCTGCAAATTAATAGATTAAAAAGTCTTTCTCCCTTCAGATTGTCTGCATGATCTCTTGGAATTCTTTACTCAATAAATGTAGGTCATACAGATATGTAACAAATATAGATAAATGACTTTCACCAAGGTTGTTAAGACAGGAATGAATCCCAGGGTAATATTACATTGTCAAGAGGCCAAAAGTAGTCAAGAAAGTCATGTGTGGAAAACATAGCTTTCAGAGTTTTAATAGAAAATCTTCATCTTGGGAAACTTCTAGTTAAGAGAAAATACCACCTGCTCTGTCCATCCCCTTCCCATGAAGCTGATTTTTGCAGGCCATTTAGTGTCACTACCAAACCTCACAACAATGCTACTGTGGCATGAAATGCAGTTCTGCATCAATGTCAGTGTTTAAATACATAAAGTGAAAGCAAGATTAGGAAAGAGCAAAAGCCATCTTTGTTTGCTATATGCCATTAGTTTGAAACATTATGGCTGAGCAGCATAAAGGCACTGACTGAGATGAAAAATAATTTTTCTAGGCCAGTGGAAGTTTGATAACCTTGCTCCCAGATGCAGGCTCAGGTTTTGCAAGAACTTGAATCAGAAGCCTGCATCTGTAACCTCAGATGCAGAAAGGCTTTTGAGTTCTCTGGCTTGTGGATCTAAGGGAAAGGCAGATCATCTGACAATTTGTCACTAGCTCGGTGCTGCAGCTCAATAAATACAACTGAAGCATTATCTGTAAGAGGACAGGTTTTGTACTGACCTAATAGTGGAGTGCTTCAGGACTTGTCCGTGTGTAGGGATGGGTACAATTTTGAAAAAATTCGCTTAGGAAGACTGTAAAATGCCTTCTCAAATGGGTTAGATGGTTTTTTCCCCTTCCTTCTGCATTTCAGAGAAAGTTGCAGGGAGAAGCGGTGAGCAAGCTATCTCTTTCCCTGGTATGTACAGAGATAATGCGTTTGCAGACATGCAAGGCCTCCTCGGGCTAGAGACTGTGGGGAAGGAGAGAGAGAAGATTCAAAAAGCCTTGAAGAAGGTGGGGTATTGCCTTTTTCCACTTGAGGGCCTGGCATATGCAGCATCGTTAGGAAGTGATCCTTGCATCTGAAATAAACCTTTTTAAAATCCTTTCACTGCCTTGGCGTTCTTGGGAAGAATACCTGCATATGTTTTCTCTTACACTGTGCTTCCTTTGACCTGAGGTTATTTTTAGACTTGCTTTAGGTATCATAGCAATTGTCTTCCAGTCAGGTGACTACTACTGCCTAAATTTGTCTTAGCTTAGTTTTTCACTGTTGCATGGCACGGTGCATAATGTTAATTAATAGACAGTAATAATAACTATGCAGACTGAACCTTTTACGACCCTAGGAAAATTACTACAAGACAGTATATGCATAGGAGGACAGAAAGGCTTCAGACTGCAAAAACCCATTAATCTTCATGGTCAGTCACTGCTTATTAAAAGGGTGCAAACCTGAGAGACAGGTAAATCAGTGCTAAAATTAGCAAAGAGAACAGTAAAACAAGTAAGATGTGGAACTCAGAACAAAGGAAGAAAGTGAAAGAGAGCGCATCTGGTAGATAACACAAAAAATTATTGTCAAGTGGACTGAAAATTGAGAACAGGGATTGTTTCCGCAGTCATCCTGTCAGATGATGGAATCATTGTACCTTTCTCCTTTATTTTTTTTTGAGTAAGCCAGTGGGGCACTGGAAGGTGAACACAACACCAAAAGAAAGGTATGTATATGTGTAAAATGTGTAGCAGTATGATTAAGGAATTTTTCCAGTAGTAATTAGGTAATTCAGACTATGATTTTCAGTTTAATTACAACTGCAGTAATAACTGTTTATTGTGTTTGATTAGGCTGTTAAGACTTTAATTAGACTAACAATACATTTTTGGCTCTCTATATAAGTTGTATCTTCTTTTTGCCCAGAACAAGATTTTGAATATAAAAGTGAATGTCACACATATGTACCTTGGTTTCTCTGGAGAGAAGTACACAAGTCTGTGGAAAAAAGAACAATAAAATCCGCATTTGAAAACTGGTAACATTATATGGTTATGTATTTATCATGCCTGTAACATTAAAGGTCATCCATTGTCTATCCCAGCTGCTGCTCAGTTCAATCTCATTATTTGTTATGATTACTAATTTTACATGTTTAGTTGTTTCTCAGGAATCTCACCCTGAAGGAAAGCAAAGTGAAAGTAAAGAGATAAAGTGCTCCCATCTCATCCAAAGGGAGAAGAAAATTTGTCCCAATATTCTATCTTTTACTAAAATTCTGTTCCCAGGTTTCTGAGTAATTACTGAAGCCCCACAAAGAGAAAAGTAAAAAGATTTAATTTCCTTTATGTAGTTTCCAACAGATGTCCTGACTGATTCTGACGGTAAAATAAGGTTGTAAGAAAGCAAGACCCATGGGCCCTTGTGGTTCTTGCACGAGGTTGCATGCAGCAATTAGAAGCTAGGGTTTATGTTCTCTTTGTCTAGTTTGGTGCAGACTTTTTGCCTTCCCTTGCAATAGGGCAATTAAGAGAGTAACTGATGTAACTGGGCCAGTTGTTTTTTAATCTAGATTGCTCTGTAGAGCACATGAAAGCAATACTCTCTGTTCAGCATCTGTCTGATGGAGTTAATTATTTTTTCCAGGGTTATAGTCATACTTTGTTCAGGAATACCTTTCTTAGCATCAAGTAAAACCAGAAAGAAACATTGTTTACATTAGTAGCTAATTCCATATTACATCACTTCATTTTCTGAGTCTGCAAAGATAAATGTTGTTCATACACTTTTTATGTGCAATGTTATGACTGCATTACAGTGAGAATGAAATTTCCCTTCTTTAGGTGCCAGAAAGCCTAGTGATTCTAAAGACAAGAAAGACCTCAGTTGAAGACCTAAAATCATCCTCCTGCTTTAGAAAACAAGGCTGAACAGTCCCGTCCAACTGAGCAGATGACAAGAGATATGCAAAAGTCAAACATCTAGCAACTGTAAGATTATCAAAAGCTGAACATCTAGTGTCTACCAGTAGACAGCAGATAAGGTTGAACAACAGGAAGTGAATGAAGGTAAAGAAAGCAGAAAAGAAATTAGAGAACAAATTTTGCATAAGGGCAGAGGAATACATCTAAAAACCTGTAAAGATGCTGTAAAACTAGATGAAATACAATTTGAACTCTGCATAGTTTATATTTGCTTATTCTCTTTTTCAAGAAGTGTTAGTGCACAATGGGTATGACATCCTAAATATTTTCTTTCCTTTGATATTTTCAGAGACCCAAGTGTACTTAATTAAGTCTATTTGAGTGGTGGTAAACCATCAGCAGACATTATGTCCTGGTTCTGGCCAGGACAGGCCTAATTTTTGCAGCAGCCAGGAGGGGCACAGCCAGGACCCTGGAGTTATTCTATACCACCTCATGCCATGTATAGTGGACTGAGAAGGAGTGGGTCTCTTCTGGTTTGGGCCAGTGGCAGAGTGTGCAGTTGTGGGGCACTGGGTTCAGCATGGTGAGCACTTGTGTGTGAGTCTTTTGCCTACCTTGTACACTGTCATTCATACTGTTGCTGCTGTTCGTGTTCTTGCTTCATTGCTGTTTCTAGTAAACTTCTTATCTCAACCCGTAATCTCTACCTTTTGTGACTCCAATTCTCCAATTAGTCCTTTCTCAGGGGGAGGTGGGGGGGATGTGAGTAAGCAGTGCACAGTCTGAGGCCTTTCATTGGGAACACTAAATTGGGGAATGCCATTCCTAAACTATACCCTATACATGGCACACTATAATGCCTATCTAGGGAAACACATGAGGGAAGAAAAAGTTTTTGAGAATGGAAAATAAATTCAATTCCTTAATTTATTTCAGGTTTGAGTGTTATTTATTGTTATCTTTCTTCCTTGAAATAGTTTTGAAAGTTCATTGTATGCAGCTATTTTACGTTCCCCTATTAAGAATCTTACTTTTACCCCTGCACAGACAGGTAGGTTATCAGATACACAGCATGCTCTGATGTGTCATCTAATGATCAAGATTAATTTGTCATGTGCTCTTTGCTGATCTCTGTTCTGTGACACTAAAAGTGGTTTTGTGACTCATTGTATTTACTCTATTGCTATTGATTACACATGACTCTGTTGAGTCCATGGTACTAGGACCTTTCACTCCAGCCAAAGCATTTTGCTGCTCAGACACAAAATATCCTAAAAAGAAGGCTATGTTATTTGGACAACCAGGCTGTAGCTATTTCAGCACATGTGCTAGGTTATAGTGTCCCATACAGAAGCACCCTTTGTTGCTCAATTGAGTTATGAGCATAGTGGTACATCTTCATGCAGTCCTTCATTAGCCTCTTCGTAGGTACTGTGTACCAGAAGAGCCAACTCATTATTTCTTCTTAAATCAATCTCCTCATGTCTGAACTGACCACTTTTTATCTAAATCTATGTAGTTTGTAACATTTCAAATAGTTGTCAATATTTGCGTAGGTGATATCTTTTACAGACCTAAAATGTGGCAAATTGGTCATGTAGTCAATGTATGAGCATTTGATGTTCCTGCTGTGGCCTGCAAAGTGCACCTCTGTGAACTGCACTTTGGCTTTTGAGAAATGTAGAGAATTTTCCCTTTGGGTAAGGGTTTTCTTACCAAACCCTACTTCCTGTAAGGAAAGGTGGCTGCTAGCATGGCATTCCTTATTTTTAATTGAAATGTCTCTTTAACATGTTATGACTATATGAATAGTTATACATATGAATAAGAAAGGCGCTGTAAGGATGGCCATGTGTGTGACAGAAATCTGACTGCTACCAGCATGTGTTGGGTATTCATTTTTTAAGTTGTGAAGCTATGTCACACCAAAAAAAAATATCAGAAATGTAGAAGCTATATCTTACCCCAGGGTTTATTTTGATAAACAAGCATATTTAAAACAACATAATCTGTACTGGAAAGGGATTTCTATATTTACGAGTTAGTTTTCTCAAAGAGGGGGAAAAAGGATAGTTTATAGACTGACACATTTTGTAACATGTAAGATACAGAAAGGGGATTTAATGTATCATTTCATATATCACTTAGTGCTGTACATCATTCATAAATGATGTAGTTGCTTGTTCATCACTTCCAGGGGGAGGAGGCAGGAAACTGCTGCCAGCTGTTGATGTTCTGGCTTTGCTTTGAAACTCTGTGTGTTGAGGGAACAGCAAGAAACCAAACTCCTTACAGTGGGAGTTTTGGGGCCTGAAAGGTGGTCTCTGGTCCAAACAATCTTTGATAAGTTAGGAAATGACATCTGAGTGAACGTGTTATTGCAAGCTGGTTAAATAAAGGAATGTAGTTTACTGATATGAAGCCCACAAGAGATTTTTGTTTCTGTGTTTGACAGATCAATTTTGTGACAGCATTGCTGTGAGAGAGCATACACACCTACAGCACTGAAGCAACTCTTGAGGAGTTTATTCCCCATGTCCACAATAGAAATTTTTCAATCTGTGTTATGATATACACTAAACCTGAGACAATGTCCATGAATTGTCATGAGCTGCAAATAGGTGGACCAGGTAACATATCATCTTCCTTTTACAAAAGAAATAATCATTGTTAAATAGAGAATTATTTTGGTTCTCTTTCAGGAGAGTGAGGAAAGTAAAGCAGACAGGATAGCTCTGTTTAAAAATGAGCACATGTGAACTGCCAGTATCAATTCTGTTTAAGCATGTGGAGACAAGGTCCTGATAGACAGGAACAAGTCTAAAGCACAGCTTTTTCAGGGTAGAAATACTAGTGCTATTTTCTTGTCTGGACATATAATGCAATGAAACCAGAAAACAAAGTTGAATCTGTATACGAGCAAGGATTTCCTGTATTGTAAGGGAACCATGAAAGAGGATTTAAATCCCAATCTTTTTTCCTTTCTCTTATCACAGGGGTTGCAGGGAGACTCTATTTTTCTCTTTTGTCCAGTTCAAAGGGGACTTGATGGCTCTTTGCATTCTGGATGGCAGAGGTGGAATACAAGTCACTTAAACCTGCGTTGTCTTTCAAAGATCCTAGGCACTCTTCTCTTCATTATGGTGAGACCACTTCTCATGAACACTGTTGGTGGGTTTCTTAATTTTCTTTAGTTTGCCACAAGACTGACTGTATAAATAATTCATATTGCAACAGAACTGAACTATTTCAAAATATTGCTTGTTTATCAGTAATATAAATAGGCAATTTTAGTACAATCACCTGATGCTAGGATTTTCAAAACAGTGTGGAGCATAATTCCTTTAGACTGCCTGGAAAATCCCAGCCTGGGATCTTAGCAGCATACAGAATATATTAAGAATACGGATATGTCAGGAGTTTCGCATAATTATATATAGGATTTATAAAGCATTTAGCTTAATCCCAGGAATTTTGAGCTTAACTTGGTTTAAATGGTTCACAGACTTTGTAAGGCATAAATTGTGTTTAGAAAGTCAAAATGTTTTTTTCCACAATCATATTCCCCCTTGGAAAATGTGTTTAGTGCAGAACAAAACTTATTGCATAAGCCTCTCTTTTGTGTATCTTCCATAAACTTCAGACTACCCTTTCCTGAAATAATCTCGTCTCTTCACAGGGTAATTTTTATAGTCCTCTGTTGGGTAGAATTATCTAACTTTTCCATCAAATATCATTATTTTAACAAATAGAGCAGTGTTTAATTGTCTCAACACTAAGAACCCTTGCTAATCAAACACTTTTTAAAGCACTTGGCAGATTCTTTGATAAAGACTGAAAGAATCAGAAAATCTCTGGGAGAAGTCAACGGGTATAACCAGGATGTTTATCTTTCAGGTTTCCGTTGAGGCTTTTCCTTATCCTTCCTGCACATCCATGTGTGTGCCAAGTTATTTTCATCAGCATTTGTCAAGGGGAGCACAAAGGTATAAAACTACTTGAAAATTTACACTGGAAAAAAAAAATTGTTGGAGAATATCTATTACTTGAACTTAAGATGTTTTTGAAATTTAGATTCAGTGCTCTTTCAAGACATTAGAGGCAGGATTCCCAGGGAGCCCTACATTCTGCTGTAGAGACATGAAAGTACAAATCTACTGCCATAGGGTAGGAGTTATCTGGCACTCTGGGACTCACCACACTGAGAGTGGGGTCTGGTCTGGGTGTCAGGGACCTTCCTTGGTTTGCAACAGTTTTGCCAGTTGGTGGCTCCCAAACCACTCGCCATACATCTGACATAAAACCCAGTTTAAGCCTGGGGTATCTTTGTATAGGCTCTGGCCCAGAGGCTAAAGACTTTCAGGCTCCTTTCTCAAAGTCAGAAACCTGTTATTTTTCATTAGGATAGTTTTTCTAGCTCCAGGCAATGCTCTGGTCTACTTCAGAGCAGTAGGTAAGTGACTCTTGCAACTGCTACAGGAAACTCATACTCTGTGTGAATAAAAAAAGGTCAAATATCTAGGCACAATTTCCTCTGTTGTAAACCAGAAATCTTATTACCAACTTACACACTTCTATTAATGCTTTGTGATCCTTGGATGAAAGTCTCTGCATATTATTACATTATCTTTGTTCCATGCACTGTGTAAAGACCCGAGTTCAGCCTGGCAGTATGCTTCCTTAAACACTATCAATTGGACAGTGTCTGGCACTACCGAATTAATTCAGAATATCTGTCTTTAGAACCAATGCCTTTCTACATTCACTAAAAAAAAATCCCAACAACAAACCAAAAGCAACCAAGCAAACAAACAGGCAGGAAAAAGACTTAGTTACAAAAGTGATGAATACTTTTGGAAGTAGTGCTAATCAAATTTTAGCTTTTGAATTTTATGACCGAACAAATTAATTTAAGAAGAAAACCCTGAGGAGACATATGGATGACTATTGCACTGGATTTTTCATTCTGCCATGTGGGTTTAAGGTACACTTAATTTTTTTGCATGCTCCTTCTTGAATTTGTAGAAAAGAAACAGCCTGCAAAATGATTGTCTAACAAAATTATAATTTGCTACCAGTATTTTATCTGAAGATTTACTTTTTTTTTTTCTGGAAAACTTATCCTGGAGCTCTTTTCCCAATCACTGTTCTCACAGTTCAGCTTCACAACCTCATTTTGCAGGGCTGGTCCAATCCTTTTATTTTATAATAATTTTTAAATTGATGAAGGTTACCGGTTCAATCTTAAAATCATAGCCATCAAGTGTTTCACTTTTGTCAGTAGATCTCAGCCTCATAATGTCCTTGTGAAACAGATAAAGAATCTGGATCTATATTATGGATGGGAAAGAGCATACACAGAATATATATGGACCATGTTGCAAGAAAAGTTAGCACTGATTTAATTGTATCCTCAGAAGAAACAATATAGAGCTATTTGGTTGGTCCCAGTGCAGGTACTTTGAGTTACAGAACCAGAAATTTATTCTGTTACCCATCATATGGTTATCTGCTGTGGAGGGTCCAGATTTCTTTTATGCTTTGGCTCCTGAATTTAATTGGAGTGGTCTTAATTCTAACTTAAGACAAAGACACACCTTGAGATGTGAAAAAGACATAGCTCCACAAAAGTGTATAAAACACTTAACCCCCACCAAACTATTTAAGTGGATGTTAAGCACCCACAACCCTACGAGGATAAAGGTCTTTCTGGTCTATTCATGGTCCTAAAGGCCAAGCAGAGAACTGGTTTCAACACAGGTTCCTGAAGTGAATGCTTTTGCCACCAGATTGTTCTAATGAGGTTTTTCTTCCAAGCTGTTTTGGTAGAGGAATCTATAGATGGAAGAGCTTACATGCTTTTGAAACTCTCAGATTTGACTGAAATGGTTCCTGCTACAGCTGAAAGCATCCCTATGAATGTCTCATACCATGGCTCCTTGTAAAAGAAAGCTTGCACATCTTTCCTGACATCAGATTAGGGCTGGTCTGTTAGCACTTGTATGGAGAAGAGTATCTGATCTGAACATTTCTGCAAATAGATATAGAATAGTTTGGACAGTAAAAAACCTGGACACACAATTTTACTCTGTCTACCCCCAAAATGTACCATTATGGAATAGCAGCAGAGCAAAGAATAGAGCCTAAAATAAAAAAAAAACATATAAGCTTCGATTTTTTTTGGCTAACTTCGGACTCGTTTTTTCTGAAGTCTTTTTCCCCTCCAAAGCAGTGTTTTCCTTACTGCAGTGAAACTAAACAAATGAAAGATTACTAAAAAAAGAATGAAAAATATTTCCTTTTTTAAAAAATGTGCTCCACCTCTTGATATAATAATTTCTCCACATGATTTGGATTTGGTAAGACTGCCAGAGGAATGACCTTGTTCAGTACTTCAATTTATGTTTTCAACTTCAATAATTTGAGGTGGCTTATGAGCCAGCAAATGTAAAATATGAGAACACATCTTAAAGCAAATACATTTCTTTTATTGAGTAAATAGAAAATTGCAACTTCTTATATGGCAGAAGCCCTAAACTATAAGAGTATAATAAAATCAAACCTGAAATTTCCAGTTTTATGTTATATTTTTCTCATGTCAGAGGGAAAACTAGTAAGAACTGCCTTTGGTAGAAGGCATCTAAAAGAAAAGCAAGTGAAAGGGAAAATAAGTTAATGGGTTCGTTTATTTATTTATTTATTTATTTATTTATTTAGTATCATTGTGAAGACTTTCATTATTGACATTATTTTATTGAAGGCAAAAATGTTTTTCAGTACAGCTAAAGAAAAGTGCCCTTTATACCTGCTCTTTAAGTACAGTTCAGTGCATTCAAAGCCAGAACACAGAAATCTATATAGAAAATAACAGGCCTTCTTCTACAAAGCTTGTATTCAGAAATATTTTCAAGACGTTAAGGGAAAAATGAAGTGGATGTACTGAGCTGGATCTTAGTATACTTTTGTTGCCTATTTTTCCTGAAAACATTACTTCTTGGGGGAATATCTGATGTAGAGTGAGAACATGTTAAAAGTACTACACAGAAAAGCAAGACTTGGGCTAAATTCAAGACTTGGTTGACCACCATAGCTGTGTATCTAACTCTAAGCAAGGTAAAGAGATCCCTGACAGCACACACTTATGCATCTTTCTGTATGGGGACATATATGTGCCAGCCAAATCTGTACCTTTAGATAGATACCTTTCATGAAAAGATTTCTATTACAAGACACGCAAGAGGTATTTTGAATAATGTGTTAAAGAGTACTTATATGCCATAAGACAGATTGTATGTATTGAAAAATGCATCTTTTTAAAAGGGGGAAAAGATTTCCTTTCCCCCTAAATATTCTTTTATAGAAATGATAAGAATGAGCCATATTTAACTTTTATTGATGGTCCCAGCCTCAGTGGATCTCTGTTCCCAGTCTACCATATTTCAGCCAAAGTATATAATATTTTCTGGCTTTGTTTTTGATAAATGTAAGATGTAATTTTTTGGTCTGAAAGCCAACATTTACATTTTGTTTTGTGCTACTTTAGCAGAAATTCGAGGTGATTAGCATACCTCCAGAGCAACATCTCTCTTTGTCACTAACTATAATTTTCTTTCTACCAATTCCGTTACAGAAACATAAATGATAGGATAATTTTAGCATAGTATATGGAGTGGTTTTTTTAATTTTTTTAAGCTAAACTGTGATTATATTCCAGATAAATATAATCTATTGGCCCTTAGGGAGCCTTGACAAATGAAATTCTAATTTATATAATTCTGTGTAGAAGACTAGTTAATTTGCCAGAAAAGACAGCAAGGCCAGCAGAAATTGAGACAATAAACTAACAGCAGAGAAAAGCCATGCTCTTTTCCAATCTATATGAAAGAATGAAAACTTACTGGTCAAAAAAATACATGACCAAAATAAAAAGGAATATTTGGTGCAAATCATTATGTGATAAATAAGGCAGTGTTCAATAAAGAAGCCACATGCATTTGAAGGAGTTGCATGTTTTAGGTGATTTAATAATGCTGCCTGGTATAGACAGAAAGGAAATGGGTTGGGCTTTATGTTTTAGCATGAAACAGAGCGTGACATGAGTGCTTTGGCAGGCATCACGCTCCTTTGACTAGCAATATTTCACTGTTGCTTAAGCAATGTCTTTCCACTGAGAGGCAAAGCTTGAGTCCTTACTCCCTTTTAGTTAATGCCATCAGTTCTTGGGAAGGGTAGATTTCATATGCTGCCAGTTCCAGAGTGGGCATTCATCTTCCACTTATCTAAGCATTTTCATCTCTTTCAGATGTGTAAGGTATTTTTAAGATGCAAGTAGGTATAATGTTGCAGAAATTCTCAGTGTTCTGCCAGGGCTGAAGTTAATTTGTGTTTCAATAGCATCTCACCAAGGTGATAGTACTGAGGAAAAATTATACATCAATCTCTCTTTCTCTTTTCTTGCTTTGTTTCATACCAGTAACTACTATGTTCCCTGGGATGGATCTGACAAAAGAGCTAAGGGAGCTAGAGCTGTGGGACAAAGCAATCAACACACTGTGTTGTGCAATAACAAAGGTAATACCTGTCCCGTGACAGATGATCCTGGCCCTGCATCACCCATTGTATGAAATTATCTTTGTGAATATTTTATCACATTTGTAATGGAAATAGTAACATAAATGCGATGACAATACAGGATGCTTCCTTTTTTCTCTACAAGAATTTGTAAAATTTTTATGGAAAAAAGGTCATTTTTGGCAGTGTTTGAACCTTGTTTTAAACGTGAGGAACACAGAATTGAAAAAAAAAAAAGATGCAACGTTTTTAATCTGTATTAAAACTCAACAGTATTTATTATGTTGATGAAATTCTTGATGCAATCCAAACTAAGCATAGGGGTTTTTAATCTGTCTATTGATATACAGAAGCTTTTTAAACATATACACGTGATCATATACACTGAAAACCTCTCTCCTCATTTTTCTCAGAACCACAAAATCAATTATGTTGGAAAAGACCTCCAAGATCACGGGGTCTAATCTTTGATTGCTCACCACCATCTCAGCTAGAGCAGAGCACTAAGTGCCACATCCAGTCTTTCCTCAAGTACCTCCAGGGATGGCAATTCCAACACCTGCTTGGGCAGTCCAATCTGATTCTTGACAACCCTTTCTGTGAAGAAATTCATCCTAATGTCCAACCTGAACCTTCCCTAGTGCAGCTTTTGGACATGTCCCCTTGTCCTGTAGCTTTTTACCTATGAGGAGAGGCAGCCCCACACCTGGCTACAACCTCCTTTCACGTAGTTGTAGGCAATGATAAGTTCACACCTGAGCCTCCTCTTCTCCAGGCTAAACAACCCCAGCTCCCTCAACTATTCCTTAGAGGACTCACGCTTTAGACCCTTCATGAGTTCCTCATAGGACTTACCCTCTAGACACCTTCCTACCAGACTGAGATTAAAAATCTGAAATTTTTTCCCCAAAATAGTCTTTGCCATGCTAGAAGGTAGTTTCTGAAACTAGCTGGTGTGTTGTAAGTGTATCTTACACTTTTCTGACATGTATACTAGAGCTCTGGAAAGGTAGTAGATTGCCACAGTGGAAAATTAATTCCTTGATATGACCTTGTTGTAAAGTTTAGGCAGTTCTTAAGCTCATTTCTCATATTTCCTAGTCATCCCACCTTAAATTATGCTAAGGGATCTGGCCAGATTTCCAGAGCAGTTTATAGATGGACTTTTAAGTGCAAATAATTTGATGCTAGAACAGTGTGTTTATCATTCCTGGTAAAGTGGATGATCAAAGATTTCAGCCTAAAGGTGATACTGCAATAGAAGACTGTACAAATAATAAATGATAATAATTAATCAGAACAGTCTAAGCATGAAAAGTAGCACTATATAGCTCCCCCAGGTGCCTCTTCCTGACATGAAGAGTTCACCTTGAGGATGAATTGACAGTTCATTCTCTATGCCCATGAAATTTCCAGTCTCCCTGAGAGGCTCTATTAGCAGCAATTGTGTTTGTAATTTGTAGACATGTCAATCAACTAATTTCATATAGGCCACTGAACAATTATTAGAATGCAACAATTTGGATTTTTACTGACCCAGGCTGAATTTCAGCTGGTAATTTACATCTGAAAGACTCCATATGGTATTACAAAGTCCCCGAGCCTGCAGTTTCCAACTGTTTATTTAATTCAGGTATGCTTATTAGTTTTAACACACATTCACACAGTCTACACAACTTAGTTTGTAGATCTGCATGGATAAATTCCATTGAATTGGCATTATATGTGGAAAGCATAGTTTGCTAAATTAATTTGTGTGGGCCTAGGACATTAATAAAAAAAATGGTAGTTTTTTCAGAGTATTCAATTTCTTTCCTCTTTTTGTTGTTCTTTTTTTTCAGGGTGGGGGCTTCAATTCTCAATTTCTGGAAGTATTGCACAGAATCACAGAATGTTTGGTTTTGGAAGGGACCTCTGGATATCATCTAGTCCACTCCCTTGCTAAAGCTGGTTCACCTGGAGCAGGTTGCACATGTTCACATACAGGTGGGTTATGAATATCTCCAGAGGAGAAGACTCCACAACCTCTCAAGGCTGCCTATTCCAGTCCTATGTCACCTGCAAAGTGTTCATCCTCTTTGTGATTCAGTTTCTGTCCATTGTCCCTTGTCCTGTCACTGAGTTGAACTGAAAAGAGCCCAGCCCTATCCTCTTGACACCTGCCTTTAAGATATTTGTACATATTGATAATATCCCCTCTCAGTTATTTCTTCTCCAGGCTAAGCATCCCTAGCTCCATTATCCTTTCTTCATAAGACAGATGCTCCAGTCCCCTGAGCATCTTTGTAACCCTCCACTGGACTTGCTTCTGGATCTCAATGTCTTTATTGTACTGAGGAGCCCAGACCTGGACAAAGCACTCCAGATGTGGCCTCACCAGGGCAGGCTAGAGGGACCAGATCACCTTTGGTGACATACTGGCAATGCTCTTCCCAATGCAGCCCAGGATACCATCCTGACTATAAGGGCGCGCTGCTGGCTCATGGACTGCTTGTTGTCCACCAGGACCTCCAGGTCCTTCTGCACGGAGCTGCTTTCCAACGGGTCACCCCCTAACCTGTTCTGGTGTGTTAGGTTATTCCTCCCCATGCTTCCCTTTGTTGAACTCGATTAGGTTCTTCTCTGTCCAACCTTCTAGCCTTACAATGGATACTTTTGCCCTCATTTTTCCTGTGCTGCTCAGCCTGACTGGCTGCCCAGCCACACAAGGCTTTGCGGTCCAGCTTGCGCTGGGAGCCCTGGCGTGCCCTGGGAGAGGGCTCTTCCAGCAATATGGCAGCTGTGTGAATTCCCCCTTCCTGTGGCCTGGACTGCGGGCCCAGAGCCTGACAGCTGCTTTCTAGGAATCTTCCCCTGAATCACATGACATTTGTCCGTGGACATGACAAATGTAAGAAGGTTCAGAGGTTCCATTTTTCTTGAGCAGATGCTGTGCAGCTTAGATAACTGACTTAATTGTTTTTTCAAGGTTTTACTCCTGGGAGAACTGCTAAACTATTTGGACACCCGGGAGCACAGTGAGTACTACTGATTTATCAAATTCATTTACCATCAATGCTTTTTATGGGATTAAAATTTTGAACTAAAAAATGCATAATATCTGATTTTATGAGAAGTCCATATTCTTGCCTAACTAGGAAAACCACAAGGGAGCAGCCTTTCTTAAGGTTTCTCAGTTCTTTTGATTGTCAACCAGAAAGCACAGAGAGGCACAAACAAATAAAGTTAAGGTAGAACTTTCCATGCATATCAAAGATTTCAAGACTTGACAGTGGGAAGTTCACTTTATTTTATTATTACAGGCAGTGCTCAGTCTTGCATAAGACAGAGTGTGTTTGGCCCAGATCTACAAGAGCTAATCAGCACGCTGGGAATTAACTATGAGGGTAAGTGCTATGCTGCATTAGCCTCGAGGCGTAGAGAGTGCGCTTTACAGAAGTGGGCCCCACAAGGACTTTGGAAGAGCTTGCCTCTTCAAACTGTGCAGAGTCCAGATAGCCAGGTCTAGTTCATAAGTGTAATTCTTCTTTTGGGAACTGTAATGGGCTCTGCACTTCACTAACCTGCAGGAATAAGACACAAACTTCCTCCTCCCTGACCTCTTTGACTATCCAGAAGCTTTGTAAGTGTTGAAAAGTCTCAAGCTCTGCCTGAAGTCTTGTACAAGCAGCCTGAACCAAGTCTGTACAGCAATGATAGCAAGAGTCAGCAAAATACTGGAAAGAAGGATCTCATTCTCATGCAAATGTCTTCAGAAAGAAAGAATAAGAGATGTGAAATATACAGAAAAAATGATATATTACAGTAGTTTCTAAAAAGAACATTTTTCAAAGTTTTCTTGAGCTGTCAGCAGCTGTTTAAGTTTGTTAAGAAGCAATGGGGCAAAATGAAATCTTTTCATATATGATTATTTTTATATTTTCAGGGCCTTTTTACCCCCCAGGTATTATCTAGTGACACACAAGATAATGCACTGTGTCCATGCAGAAACACTGCAAAAAAGATCAAACATTTCACTTCATCATCTTCAAATACTTTCATGCTACCATGGGCAAGAAGAATAGAGGAAAAGAAGCAAAAGTGCACTTTAAATAGGATCTAGGAAAGAAAGTGTTTGTACACTGAGCTGCTATAAATTACTGCGAGTAAAGCTGAAAAATCGCCAAATGTTAGAGATGTAGCAGTTTGGTAATGAAAGTAGAGATTTAAAGTTCAGCGACCAACCCTACCTCTCCCCACGTTACTTGGAGAAACATAGTCCCTGCTGTTCACCTATTAGTCTCAGGAGTAAGAGAAATGTGCAAGTGGGCTATATATAAATTACCCACTATTATACAAATATGGCCAATCTAAGTGTGAATGCAGTCAGGGAAGCATTGAGGGACAAGCTTCATTTAAAAAAAATAAAATTAAAAAACCCCCTAAACACCACAACTCACAGTTAAGGTATAACACAGTAAACCTTGAGTGACCTTTTTCTTTGTTTATGTTCCGTGTAATTAATTTACAGTGTCACTTCTTAAACAAGAAAATAATAAGCTTCTCTCATAATTTCCCTACTATTTCATCAAAATGGTAAATGCTCATTTCTATCATGCTGAGCACTTTCTCCAGGATAAAGGACCACTGCTTTTCCATCTATTCCCCTGCAACATATGATTACTCTCTACTCTACTCTCTACTTAATTTTATTTAAGTATCTCAGAACTCCTTTATATAAAGAGGTGAATGAATATCATAAAACAAATAATGAGGACTTCACACCACTTTCCAGTTAGTTAAGAAATATAAGAAGATTTAGGAGGAAATTCATTTTGTTAAAATTACTCGGCCAGTTGGAACACTAAAGAAATTAAACCTTTTGGGCAACCACTGCAATTTTTGCATGCTTGTGGTGACATATGAAAACTGTTCCTTGGCCTAAAGAGACTGTGTTAGTGACTGTGTGATGATTTCAGCATGGTATGGCAGGAGAGAAACTGTCAAACCTTATTCACAGTCACAAGTAGGAAGGGTAAGAAGATCTGCAAGTAAATGAGAGCTGTTTCATATGCTGTCTTAATGTACCATAATATTCTCAGGCTGTTATTTACGACTTTTTATAACACAACCATTTTGATAGCTATCTGTTACTTCTTCCAAATGAAGTAAGATTGTACAAAAGCATGTTGTAGATAGAAAAAACAGATTTTTGGTCCCCTTATTCTATTGATTTCCTTGTATCAAAATCAATACAGTATTTGTTCAAGTTTATTTAAGAACTGACCAAAAGGTACTGTGGAGCAAGTCTGAAAATGCCCAGAAAAGAGTGAACTGTAGGGACCGGTTCATGCAGTGTTTAGTTTCCCTTCTCCTGTGGGACAGTGATCAGATGGAAGGCAGAATGTATCAAATGAGCACAGTGGTTCTATTTGCATTTTTTTTAAAGCAAGTCTTACTTTCCTTGTACTAGTCTTAAGAAAGTTTGACTCGTTAAGCTCCTTATATGTCAATTTGTTTTTCTTCTGTTACATGACAGATCCATAAGAAAAAAGAAGAAGTCAGATGCGGGAAAGTGTGTCTCGGTCACATAGCCTGATACCACTGTGGGAGGAGGGAAGGAGGGTATTAATGGCATTATTTAATGGCAGAAAAGAAAGATCCTGAATGGACTCTGGTTCTAGAAAGAGTCCATGACCTGAACTGCTGTTGTGGTTTGAGATAGCCCCAAAATCTAAATTCCCTAGTCCTAGCCCCCTGTCACATCTCAATCCAATGTGAGATGGGTTTTTTCCAGACAAAATACACCAGACTCCAAATGGGGGAAAGGGAATATATATTACAATGACTGTAGAAATAAATATTATAATACATTATACACACGATCACAACTATCTCTACCATGACATAAGTATTTACAGTGGATCAGATCTCTTCTCCCCTCCAAATAAAGGTCCAGGAGGGAAGAAGGACAGATCCCTTCCAGTCTCTAAGCAGAAGTATCTTCTACAGCAGCAGTCATCTGTCTTCTCCACATGCAGCAGCTGATAGCTGGATTTCTGCCAGCACTCACGAGGGAGGCCTCCAATCCTCTCTTGGCCCCTTGACGCAGGCAAAGGGGTCTTCCGTGGGCTACGTTATCCCAGACAAAGGTCGTTCCACCACGGTCATATCACGAAGTACAGGGGGTCTTCGTGACGGTCTGGTATCTTCAGGAGATTCAAGCTCCTTGCAGGGCCTCTGTGCCCTGCCTCAGGCTGTGAGCTTCTTTGTAGCTTGCAGCAAGGGAGGGCCCCCAAGGTCACCCTCTCTGCATTTCTCTTGGAGCTCTCTAGCTCCTTTCTGCAAGTGCTGTAGCACTCCAAGGCTCTTTCAAGTAAGAGTCTATCATCTTCCTCCTTTCCAGGAGGTCTCAAAGGAGTTTGGGGGGTCTGGTTCAGTTCTGACCCCCCAAACTCTGTAGCTCTGCTGCTGACTCTTTTTTTCTCGGCTCTCCGAGACAACTCGGTGTCTTCCTTACTCAGTTGCATGCTGTATCTGCTGCTTCTCCGGTTCAGTTCTTATCTGTCCTGGCTCTTAGCCAGAGTCTCTGGACGCTGCGTCTGCCGCTGCTGTCTCTGCTCACTCACAGTGGAGAAAACTTTCTCAGCTCTCACCTGCAGGCACCTAGCCCAGGTTTATGTTGTTCCAGGTCCCCGCAGGCCCCCGCTGGGGGCTGGGGGCCAAAGCCCTCCTGTGGGGCTCTGAGCCCCTTCCTCGTGACTCTATAACATGGCCACCTCTCCTACCACCAAACTACAACTCTTCTCTTCCGTTTGGTTGTGGTATGTTTATATTTCGCGGGAGCGCAGATTGGTTCAAATCTCCGGTGTCACCACCCCTGGGGGGTTACCACTTTTTTCTTAGCTTCAGGGTGAAAACTTGGTTCAAACTACTACAACACTCCACCCCTCGCTCCTGCAAAATGTCAACATATCACAACTGAAAAAAAATTCTAATCAACATTCAGTCTTCAATAAACTAAAATATAACCAAAATATCTCTGTTGCACATCAATATAGAATTGTCACAAACATAACTCTACTATTAGTACTTAACTTACATTACTATAGCCTTACTTTCTCTACAATGGTACAGTCTGTGTTTTGTCTGGAAAACTCTTTCTGTTATAACAAGCATTATTAATGTTTGATAGTGGCTCTGACAGTGGGCTGTTAGTACCCTTCTATATAGAATGGTTTTTTCTCCTTTAATTCAAATTCAAACTTATGAGGAATTTCCCAAATGATACCAAAATGGCAATGATAACAGGACCAAATGTTGTGTGTGTTTTTTTTTTTTTTTAAATTAAAAGTAATCAATAGTTTGATGATAGAAAGCTGCAATCCCAGCTGTATTTTCAGTTTTGTATTCAGTAGCCACAAACTGCAGGACGTTTGCGACAAACTCACGTTTTGAGAAACCTTTCAAAGACATGACAAAAATACAGCCTGCTCTTTATAGCCTCCAGCAATACCATCTCATACTCTGATCTCTCTAGATTTTACATGCTCTGGTAGGCAGGTTGAGTGCTTGACTGGCAAGCAGTGGCTTTTCCAAGGAAACCCAAGACACTGCTAGTGACCGTGCTGGCTGCTGTGCATTTACCACAGTCTTTGTTCAACACTAAGCCTGTCACCTGATATATCACTAATGAGCACTGACTTCTGGAATAAAGGCTCCAAGTCAAGTTGCTTAATCACCCAAGGTGTCATAAGATCCCACATCAGGGAACCTACCAGTTTTAATGTACTGTTGAATTACATTCTTCCTGCAGCTATATTCAGAGGCAGAATACTTTAGTTCCTGTTTGAAACTCTTCTCTTGCTTTGTCTGCTACATCATATTTGGTTTCCTGATTTATGCAGCAGGGTTTGGGAGATAAGATTGCTCATAAATACTCTTTAGTTTCTTCAAGTGTATGGAATTAGCTTATGATTTAATATTTATAAAGTATTTTGGAATCTCTGTGAAAGGTGCTATAAGAATGCACTTCAAGGGGCTGTTTCAGATATGCAAGGTCAGGCCATAGCAGAAAAGAGCTAAGAGAGAGAGCAAATATAATTTCAGAGGATATATCACAATTAATAGACTTTGTCAAAGGGAATCCTAGGGCAATCTGCAGATGAGGAAGATGATATATCAACAGAGCCTAAAAGAAGTTCAAGGCATTTACAAAAGCATAGCTTCCTGATGCATTCTTGAAGTGTTATAACTCTACAAGCATGAGAGTAATTGTTAGACCACAGCTACCAACCAAGTCCCACACAGCCACTCGCTCACTCCCACACCAGCAGTACTGGGGAGAGAATCAGAAGGGTAAAAGCTAGAGAACTTGTGGGTTGAGACAAAAACAGTTTAATAGGGAAAGCAAAAGCTGTGCATGAAAGCAAAGCAAAACAAGGAACTAAGTCACTCCTTCCTATGGGCAGGCGGGTGTTCAACCATCACCAGGAGGGCAGGGCTTCACCACATGTAATGGTTACTTGGTTACTGGGTTACTATGTTCAGCCCAGATCCAAAACATAGCCCCATACTAGCCAGTACGAAGAAAATTAAAACCAGCCAAAACCAGCACACTAATTTATGATTCGTCTGTAAGTAGTGAAATGGTAGGGTTGTTCAGTTTGCTTGTTGTCTTTTGTTTTAGAAAAATGCAAAATGAAAATTAAGTAAATTAACTTTATTTTAATATCAAAT
This sequence comes from Lepidothrix coronata, assembly GCF_001604755.1. Lineage (NCBI taxonomy): Eukaryota > Metazoa > Chordata > Aves > Passeriformes > Pipridae > Lepidothrix > Lepidothrix coronata. Next base: position 5,368,538 of record NW_016690255.1, on the reverse strand, counting down.
AATCATCAATAAAAGGAGACCATGCCAACTTGCTGAAGAAAATTGATATTTTAAACAAAACAGCCAATAATTACAGTAATTTTTTGTTTCACAAACCTCTGATTGACAATACCTTCAGATGGCTTCCCATGTAATTTTATAGCTCTAGCAATAGCTTAGTGCTGCTGCTGAACATTACAATAAATATTGACTATTTATCTTTGAATGGATGAGAGTATAACAGTTTTATTCAAACAGGAATCTTTTTTTACATGTCTTTCTAAAAGGAGATTAATATAGCATACAAATATTTATTATTATAAATAATACAGCAGAGACATTATTGAGTGCACCATGGAGTCCAATACCATCAGTCTCCCTTATCAGAAAAGGGTCCCCACAAAACCAAAAGCAATCAAACCTTGTAGAGGCAGAAGATTGGCCCTGGCACTGCAAGGGCACTGTATTTTTGAGTGACCTCAGCAGATTAGTACAGTATGGGGAGTCCTATTCAAACCTGAACTCAGAACAGGTACATAGTTACTGAAGCAGGTTGTAATGTCTCCTCTTCTGATGCTGCTGGTGACGTTTCTCAGGGCTTCTTTTTCTATTCAGGCTTCTCTGCTTACTACAATTCTGCATGTCAGAGCTAACAAAGCTGAAGAATACTTTATTTGTAAGGTGGAACGCAATGTTTTTAACATCCCAAATTTAAAATCTTTTTGCTTTGATTATCTTCTTCCTGAAGTTTCTTATACAGGTTTTAGTCAGCAGAACTGTGCTGCTAATATAAACCTGACACCAGGTAAACAGTATTTTGTGGTTTGGGACTGAGACTAAATGAGCTGTCCGGTTCTGATAGAGTCACAATTGGGTGCCTTGGGAGAATTGTTGAGCCTGAATGGAAATGGCAGAAATTCAAGGAGTGACCCTGGGACAGCCACTGGTCATGTAGCAGTAATTGTTAATTTCTGGTTCTCTCCATCTCAGAAAGCATATAGTTGAAAACAGTATGAGAAAAGGCAACAAGGATGATCAAACACCAACATTCATGTCAGAAACAGTTAAATAAATGAGAAGTCTTCTTTTTGAAAAATAAATGAGCAGGCATGGTATAAGCATATTCAGGTACGTAGGGATTGGGAGTGGTTGTTTCCTGCATCTTCCCTTACAGGACATAAGGGGAGGAAGGGGTCAAAAGTAGCCAGCATATATGTGAGTTGAGCGGTCTGCAGTGTGTAGTTTAGTTGTGGTGCTCCTGACCAAAATACGTTGCAATTATTTAAACTTACACAGAGCCCAGAGAAAGCTGATGAAAGTCATGGAAAACAAATCCTTCAGAAATTTCTAAATATGTTGAAGCCATGCCCGGCCCAGGAATTACTCGGGTTGCAAAAAAGTTTGGAGGCAAAGGGGATACTTCAGGGAAAAGTGTATGGTAACTCTGTTCTTATACTCTTGTCAGAAACTTCCTTTTGTTCTCTCAGACATAGACACAGGGCTTAAAGGACCTGGTCAGACCAAAGAGGACTCTTCTTACAGTTTTGACATGCAGATGGAAAGAAGTCACACCTTAGACTCTTCCTGGATCATCCAGGCTTACCAGCTGCTTTGAACACAGGAAGTAAGAAGCACCTATAGTGCAAAACAGCACTGAAATATTGAATGATCAATAGAAATTGCATGTTAACAGAGGAAAAGGAGCAACAAAGAAAGGACCTGCAGTGGAAAAACAAGCAGTTAAAAGTTACATGAGCGTTAAAACTCCCTGGAAAAAGAAGAGTTTTGAACAGCACTTCACTCTGCCTTTTCTAGCAATGGATGTCAGAAAAAGGCAGAGATTCAGAAGGTAGTCTTCATTCTAACAATAGCTAGCTCTGAAGCTCTTGATGTGTTTAATAGCTTCCACTTAACTCATGTAGAATATACTGACTGTAAAACCGCTAGAAATATTTGGAGATTCCTGCATTCTATGGAAACATTAAACGGACGAGAAGGCTGAAGGCTTCTCTTTTTTTTTTTTTTCTAAACAATAATGGGAAAATGCCTTGAGTATGGAACTGAGGCTGAAAAGCCAGTTTTGCAGTCTAGAACAGTGGAAGGAGGTGCTAAGATATGATGAAAGGAATATCCAAGCAATGACAGAGTATGTGGAATGTACCCAAAGACCCAGTGGAATGAGGTAAGATAACTTTTCATATACAGAATGAGCAATATCTCTGCAGAAGATAAAAAGGTTGCAATGAGGTGTTCATTCATTTTAAACTGAACATTAGCAGGCAGTAAAAAAAGTGCTGCTATACTCATCCAACCAGGACTGGCAGGAGAAAAAGACAGGTATGAATTAACAAATTAATCTTTGTGCATATTGTATGTATCTATTTCTATTAACTGTATGTGTAAACTAGATACATGTGCAAATAACATGCTAGAAGACAAAATTTGAATAGTATAAAGAAAAATTATTATGTTCTTATGTTAAAAGCCTGCCCATCCAGAAACTCAAAGGCATGAGATAACAGACACTGAGTCTAAGCTATATTAAAGACCTAATAGAAGAGGACTGAAGCTCAATCAAGTAATAAAAATATGTAGCTGAGAATCTCTCCAAAATGCATACAGGTTTACACTAATACAATATAGTCAAAACTGTTGCCTGTTCATTATGAAACATTAAGCACCACTATGCTCAAATACGTAGGGAGACTTTGGCCTTTCCAAGACAAAATCTGAATTTAGTTTAAATGTATCATAAGCCCTGTAATTTAAAGATAATCAGTATAATATGAAAGTCACTATATGCAATTTATTGTCCCTACTTAAAAAAAAAAATCTGAACGTGCTCGGCAAAGAAGCCAGGGTCTTTTATACAGCATTTGATGCGAGTTTAATAGATCAATACCTATTGTCCAGTTAATCTGATAAAAATGCCCTATCTGATCTGTGACAAATATGTGCACATTGAGGTCCAGAATTAACACCAAATGTGGGACCTTAAAGAAAATAATGAAAATCATTATCAAAGTGTGCCTCACACAATATCATCTTCAAATCTCAGAATGTGGAATACTTTATTGAACCAGACATTTTGCTGTTAAGTGTCTGCAAGAGATAACATCACCTTTGCCTGTATGGCATGCATTAAACAACAAGAAGAAGTGAATTTCTTGTAATTCTGCTGCTGTTTTAACAGAATTCAATTGACCTAGGTAAAAGAACAGATTGTCTTGAAAATGCATACTTTCAGAAAATGTATTTCATATAATAAGAATGATTTCTGACTGTAAATAATCAGAATACATTTTAGGAGTCACTCAAATTTAGCTTTGACAGGAAAATTGATTATTCTTTTCAGAATTCATAGTGCAGGGACATGATGCCAGAGACGGGACGTAGCTGCTTCCTGAGAACGTGACAGGAGGTAGCCCTTTGCACAAATATATAGGTCTATCAGCCCTGCAAAAGCAGGGTTTGAATCTATTGAATTTAGAAAAATGCGGAAACCGTTGTTTTTAGGGAACTGTAGTTTTTACATTGTTTCTAAACAAGAGCTGCAAGTTAGAGCAGGACCAGTCTCTTATTTCTTGTATTGGTGTAGATAAAATTAAACAGTTTTCCTTTTCAAAGTAAATCCTTTTCTTAGAATTTCAGAATCCAGTCATTTATGTTTCCATTGAGAGGAACTTTATCATGGGATAAAGGTTTAATCCCCAATACACTGTGCATTTTAATCAGTTTAAATCTTTGCCTGAGAACAGACATTTCACAATCAATGGATTTTAATAACCTTTGGGGGAAAATTGCATTAAAGGCAAGTAGTAATACTTTTCTGGTTTCCCTCTTTGTTACTGTTGGTTTTCTATTTTGTTATTAAGAATCTTAGCATGAGACCCAGATCTTCAGGCATTCATCTGCTCTTGATGATTTTTCCTCATATTAGAGGAAAGTTCTAATTCTCTGTTTGTGACAACATAATAATTTCCACAGCAGCTAATTGCAATATTTGTAACCACTGATTAGAACTACAGGTGGGGATATGTAGTCAGGGCCTACTGAATTAAAAACAAAACAAGTTCCAAACAAGCCAAAATAGATGAGAAGGAACAGAAGTGTTTTCAACATTGTGTTTCCAAAGCAACTATATTTTTTTTATAAAAAAGTGGATGTAGAGCATTCACTGCCAGTGAAGGACTTCTTTAGACAGAGCCTCCCGGTAATTCAGTTTCCTTTACTGTGATTTCTTTACAGGAGTGGTGTTTAGGGTGATTGGAATTGTAGGTTGTGGCTTTTTTTCTGGAGCCACAGAAAAAGAAATCATCTACAAACTAATGTTTCTGTCAGTCTGAGGTCTCTTCCTGAATGATTAGAAACTAGAGCAAAGCAAAGAATTTTACTTTTATCAGCCACTCTATGTTTGCTTGGAGAGACAGTGAAAGAAGGAAATATCAAATAGTTTTACTGGATCACTGAAGAAGGAGTTATTAATTTATAATTTGCCCTACAAGGGATGCATACTCTGACAGTGTCCCAGCACCAGCACAGGAAGCAGTTGTAGCTTACCTGTCTTTCCTACCTTCTTGCCCTCAATGCTAGTATGCTTTAATTATCTTTCCACATCTAACCAGGCAACCCCGAGGTGGATTAAGAAGAAATGATAACATCCCATTATCCAGGTTTCTAACTCAGGCACTTGGAAGCTGCTTTTCATGTTGTTCCTAGAGCTATGGTTGCAGCATTTTTTGATGTGTTTAATGCATTACATCCTGGATTTTTTAAATCAGAAATGAATGGGATAATTATAAGAAAAAATGTTTCAGAGCAGCAGGTTGGTAGCTGGCATTTTAGCCTTGAGCATGAGGGTGGACTTTCCAGTTCATCGGGAAGCTCTTCCTCCCTGCAGTGCAATTTCTTCCTTCAGATTTCGTACAGGCTGCTATACTCAGCAGGAAAGATTAAAAAGGGCTGTGACAGTCTATCCCCAAGTGAAAAATAGAGTGCAGGCATCAAAACAGCTAGACCTGGCTTAGATAAAGTGAAACTATGCTTTTACTCATTCTTTGCCTTGAACCTAATTTCAGCCTATATTTCTTGGAGGACTGAAAATGCTTATTCAGACCTTAATTGCAAATATCAGATAGAGAGGAGCTTTAATACCAGGTTTTGTGCTATGGAAGAGTAGAACATTTTTTATTTACTAGTATTTTTTTCTGGCCTACCACTTTCAGCTAGCAAATAATGGTCTGTGTTAGGAATTCTTTATTAGATCCAAGCTGGAAAATATGAACAGTTTCATAATAAAACAAACTGAAAAATGACAAACAATTTTTTTTCCTCCAACTTTTATTTAACTGGTCCTTACACCTATTAAACTCACCTCAAAGTCAACACTATTGATTATATTTCAAAGCTCATTATGAGGACAGTTCGAAGTGAAGTGGCAGGTTATCAGACTTTGCTTTAGATTATGTTTGTCAGTACTATATTTTAAGACATCCTTTGTAACAACATGGTTTTGAAGGTTCATTTGCCACAACTTGAAAGATTTCAGTCATTGATGAAATATGTGTTCTGTGCAAGGGCACTAGGTTTTTTGTGGTGTAAATGGATCTGTTCTGCTGCAGACCCATAAATGTTGAAATCTGGATATATACTGTAAATGCTTTTAATGTCAATATGCATGTACCTGTATATGAACCAATTCATATGAAGTCCATGACCTGTTTTTATGTTCACTTTCAGTTAATATTCACAGAGTGACTGGAATGATCGATCAAAACTCTGTTTATTAAACAGAATTTTAATCTCAATTACAGAACATTTTGAAATTGCTTGAATTTATTTTTCCACTTCTATGGACAAGAGTTTTCCTCTAACAGGAGTTGCGGACTTGTCTGATGGAAGAAGTGCTCTTCAAGGGAATGGAAAAAAGAAAATGTTGAGTATATAAAAAGAAGTAATTTGCAACCGTAATTGTGAAGCAACTGAAATTGCCTTTGCTTCGTAACAGATTAAGTCAACTGCGGGTAACCAAATGTAAGAAAAAAAAAAAAGGCCCCAAACCACTCAAAATTGCATCAGACAAAGGTACGGACTAAGTGCTTCCTTGTTTTTCTTTCTGCTTGTCCAAGGGTGGTCTTATGTAATATTGAGACTACTGTTCTGTGAGCCTGTGATAGACCTTACAGAAGAAATTAAGTGAAATAATTTACTGGGGAAGATGGTAGCATATTCTTTTGGTTAAAATTTGGGAATTCCCTGTCACTGTTCTATCCTGGTCACAGTGGCATGCCTGCCTGCCTGCAGATGCAGTGGTCTGCCATAGCATAGACTTCCCAGCAAGTTGCTTTATGCCTTGTTCCCGCCTGGCGTAACCTTACCTTTCCCCCAGAGAGTTTCCCAGGGGGACAGGGAGTCCATGAGGATGATAATTTCTCCAGCTGCACTTCTTGAATCCCACACCTTTTATCCTGCCAAACAGTGCTGGCTTTTAGACTTCAGCCTGTTATTACTGTTGCCCAACTATTTTTCCCTCATTTAGACTCCTTCTGAAAGAAAACCTCTTTATTTGTGGAAATCCTCACTCTTGCATCTTCACAGCCCCAAAATGATGGTAATCACCTGAATATAAAGCTGATGCCATATCATGTATGAGTCCCCAATAGAAACTGCTCTACCTAGAATCCTCAAGGGATATCTCCTTTGTGATCCTCTGGTGACTTTTAAAACTTACCAAGGACACACCGAGTATCTGCTGGTTGGCCTAGCAGCATTGTGTTGTGTTTGTGGTCATTATTTCTTCAGTCCACTGAACTGCAACAGCCAGCTGCTGAAATAAGTGCATGAAATCATTTGTCTTTCAGCCAGAGCAGAGTATTTAGGGCAGACAGCAGTGAGAGGAACTTGTGCTTGCTGCTACAAGAATGAGATTCTGTTACTCCTTTGTAAAATGCTAGTTCCATCAAGGATGAGCAGTGCTGTATTTGTTCATCCAGTCTGGAAGAAGCGAGAGTGCCAGTTCCTAGAATCCTTCTGGCCAGTTCTCTCCCAGCAGTTCACTGTCCATTCAACCTCTTCTCTGACAGAATTGTAGTCTTCCCCTTCTTCAGGCTCTGCTGCTTACCAAGAGAGAGGAAAGAGGAGAGCTGCATGTTGCAGGTGACCTGCTGTGTACTGGAATAAGCAGAGTTCATGACAGACAACTAAACCTGAGAGCAACCCTTATGCTGAAGTGTTTATGCCTAAAAGCTTCTGAGGCAATGTTTGACTGTGATACTACTGCAACAGTTGTTCACAAGAAATTCAAAGGCAAAGTTCAAATTTCAATTTGCTTACATGAAAAGTTTGACCAGATAAGTCCTTAAAAGTAGATGATAAATACATCATATTAGACAATTCATTCAATTCATGAAAGATGTACTGTTATTCTGATGAGAGCTGAGCAGATTATTGTTAACAATTTTTTTAACCAATGAATTCAGCCTCTTTGGATCAACAATTGCCTGTGGAAAGATTCTTGAAGTTACTCGATTGATTTTACTCAGAGGTGGGTTTTCCCCCCTCTTTTTTTTCCCTCTTCTACTGGGATTATACTGTGAGGAAAAGATAATGATTATTTTACAACTGAGTAAAGTTGGACCTGTATTACTTACATGTTTCATATATAAAATCTGAGTTTAATTGTTTTTTGTTTTAGTTTCCTTTGTGAAAAGATATATGACTGGGGACACCAAAGAACAGAAAGTTTAATTTAAATTGTTAGCATCTGCCTGGACCAGGAGGATTTTACATCACACATCATTTCTAAAACCAGTAAGTTAACATAAGATTTTTATGACTGGGCTTCAGGCTTCAGACATTTTCTTTTTAGCAACTGCTTAATCTATTCATGTAGGGGAAGTCAAAGCTCTGCTTTTCTTGTAGTCGCATTTTAGGCTTCCAAACTAGGGAGATGTGGAAGGAGGATCCCCTGACATGGAAAATAGTATATACAGTTTATGACAACTCTGGTGTATTTGAATGTACAACATAAAAAATGATTCTCAGCTTAAGTGTAGACATTCAGATTTTCTTGGCAACTACAAAAGGAATAAACAAAGTGGAAGAAAATGTTTTTTGAAATTTGAGCCAATATTAGAACATATAGTCTGACATTCATTCTCTTGTGCTTGAGACATTAAGTAAGAAACTGAAGACAAAAATGGATTTAAAAAAAAGTATTTTCACTGAAGAGGACTCTTTGTAGTTTTTCCCCAAAAAATCTTGCTAATAGGAAACTAGCCCATCTTTTCTGTCTCTTCCCATTTCAAGTTTTAATCAGCATTCTGCATCCTTGTTAGATTTCTTCTGGAACTGCTTGTTACAGAGTGTTTCACTTGCTACTGTATCTCAAAAACTGTGCATACTCTTCTTTCTAATGTGTCTAATGTCACTGCAGGCATGTTTGTGTTCGCTCTGCTTTCTTTCAGCATATTTACCACGTGCTTTGGTTTTCTACGTTGGCTTTTAAATATGTTTGTCCAAGTTATTACATAAGAGACCTTTATTCTTCCTCTTAATTATTGTAATTTCTTTGTGTGTGTGCATGAAATGGTGCTTTAAAAAAGTTTAGTATCTGTTCATTTATGAACACTAGAGAGAGCTTCCATGTGCAATATGAGAGAATCTGCGAGGGAGAGAAAGAAATACAACTAAACAAGTGGGATAAATGAATGTGAAAAATTTCCTGAGCTTCATAATTTAGAGAAATGAAATTTCTTCCAGAAACTAATTGCGGTTGTATGCATGCATGTATCTGGGGGCAGACTTTTTTCTTTAGCCTAGCTCATTCTAAGTGCTAAGGGCAAGCTAAGTGCAAGTGGAAAAGAAAGAAAATATCAAATATTTGTTGTCAAGATTGCAGCAAAGGAAAACCAAAAGAGGACAGCTGCAGAGAAAGAGCCAGGAAAAAGATGGATATGCACAGGAGTGTGTACTTTACAGCTGAAAGAGATATGTAAGGACCATATTAAAAATAAAAATAAAATTCATGAATTAGAAACCTAGTAGGGAGCAAAGATTGGGAAGTATTACAAAATGAAGAGTCTACTCCTTTCACTTGCCCTTAACTGAAAAAGAAGAGGAAGAATTTCACCAAGCCAACTTTTCCATTTCTGTAGAAGATTACTGTGCTGTTTTATCAGGGATTGTGATAGAAGGTACATTTTATATTCCCTTTATATTTTGGCAGGGAACTGACACTTTGTTATTTACATGCATTATGTCGTTATGTTTCATTACACAGTATAATAATATGACACAGCTAAATGACAAAGTCCCCAGTGAACATTTTAAGCGTACACATCCCAGAACTGCAGTAAACATGCTAAATTACAAATTCATGGACTGGTGAATATGGCCATTCAGCGATATAGGAATAGCTCATCTTAATAGACAGTGTGTTTTGTTGAAAGGGCATGGGCAATAGGATAGTGTTTTATTTATTTATTTACTTAAGGACTGAGTATAGAAACCCTTAAGGAAAGAATATGCAAATTTGTTTAAAGCAAACGGCAGAGTAAGTTTGTAGCTGTAAAGAGTTATCCAGAGTGGGAAAAATCCTATGGACTTCAATGATGTTTTCACCACTATTATCTACATTTACTGAAGAAAGGGCAAAGGTACTCAGAGATTAATTGCAAATTAAAGGCTAGGCTTAGTGATGAAATACTGAGGTTTTATTAGCAACTGATTACTCAAAAAGCTCAGTCAATTAAAAATAACATCCTCAGGAGACTATGCATGAGTCTTGAAGTTGATCTCTCTTTCTCTACCTATAATCCTTGTCATCTTCTCATGCCCATAATGTCTGCATGATGTCACATCATTTAATTTTTTGGTGTAAGAAATGTCACTTTTATTCTTGACTTTTGCTAAGAAGTGTAAAAAGAAATGTGTCTGACAAAACAATGAAATAAAAGGCATTATGTACTCTTTTTTTCTTTTATTTCTTTTACCTTTAAAAAAGAGAAGGCTAAAGGAATGAGATGGGGTTGGAGGGTGAGGGCAGGGGTAGTGTGGAACACTCAGCTAGAGAAGAAAACAAGAAAAACAAGTAAACCCCAAGCCTTTTATTTAAAATACACTTTGTTTTAAGGCTTCTAATTACTATTTCCCATCCTGGAAGTGGAAGGCCAGGTTGGATGGGGCTCTGAGCAACCTGGTGTAGTGAAAGGGGTCCATGCTCACAGCAGAAAGTTTGGAACTAGATGATCTTTAAGGCCCCTTCCAACCCAACCCGTTCAATTATTCTATTTTATGATTCATAAATATATTTATTCTAGATGATTATTCTATAAAAAGCTTTAACATCCACCTTTCCCACAACAGTAGGTTTTGGATTTGCCCTTCTCTATAGACTGTATTCTTTGAATTCTCTGCTAGATACTGAATGCATCCTCTCTAGTCAACCATCATCTGTCAGTCCCTTGCTCTGTAAGATTTTCAAGCTGATGAGTTCCTTGAAGCTACAATGGTCCCAACCTGTACGTGCATATCCTTGAGCTAACATCTTCATGACTCACAGTTACAATAGAAGAAGAACAAATTGTTCTAGAATGTCACAATGCAGGTAGTAAAGTGCAGGCTGTTGAAAATAATGAAGTGGAAGTGATAAGAATTTGTTCAGAAAAGAGAATCAAGAAAGTCTTTGTTTTACATGAATTCTTTGGGATTATATAAAAACAGAAGATTGCAGAGCTGCAACCATATGTGTTTAGACAAAAATAACTTAATTACTGTATGTTAACTGAGACCAGGCTCAGGACTCTAAAAAGTTATGAAAACACCATAGTAACAGGAGAGTATATGCAGTAAAGGACAATATACCTTTAAGAACAGAGAAGTTATATTCTGCATGCAGACTTACTTACCAGAACAGGAGAGGTCTAGATGTAAATGCATGATAGAGCGGGTACAAACTGTGTTATAAGGAAATGGATGAAAATGTGCAAACCAGTGTGAAAAGAGACAGCTCAGGAAATGTTTGTATGCATAACGGATTCTCTTAAAGAGGCATATCATTAATCATGAAGACTTCAATTACCCTGGCATAGACTAGAATAAAAATCATGAAATTACTATGGAAAGTTATTTCTGGAGGTAAAAATAGAGTTATTTCTTTTCAAATCTGCTGAGCAATCAAGAAGGTCAGACAAGTCTTTGGATGTATCCCCAAGAAAATAAATATATGTGATCAATGAGACAAAAGTTGTTAAGATATGATTCTTGTGATTGTAGAGCAACAACATCAAATTTTAAGCACTCAAGAGAATATTCATAAGGCTAGAAGAATAAAAATATTGGACTTTAAAAGGGCAGAGTATGAAGAATATGAAATATGTTTAGAATACTGCACAGAATATTAAAAAACATACGAAGTCCATGTAGCAGAAAGGGAAGCTACTTATGAAAAAAGGAGAAAACATAAAAATATAGCATTTCAAAACTGTGCAAAATTAAGAACAATACCTGGGACAATTCCTGGGTGGTGTACATATAACTTCATTTCCTTGGCCCATTTACACCAACTAGAGACGGTAAAATGCTTAAAGTAAGATTAAGATAAGAAGAAAATCAGACAAAAAGGACATTTATAAGTCAAATGTGTTGCATAGAAAGGCTTATATTAGAAAAAAGTGATAGAAGAAAGAAATTAGAATAGCTACAATGAAATACACATACCTCTAAAGTAATTTCACTAATAGAAAAAGCTTTAATTTTCATAAATACATTAAACAGGTATTTTTTTTTTGCTTATGATTTCTGCTGGTTTTATATGTAATTCCACCATGAGTTAAAAAGCCCAGATGATGGTAAGCTACAAGTAGACAATTTAAAACAATGTCTTCATCTAAGGTATGTTAGACAGAAAACGATGCTGTTAGTTTTTATGGCCTGTGTGTCTGCTGACTAAAACAACAACAAAGAGCTGGTTGAAGTGAATGCAATGTATCTTACAGTTCACAAATTAAACAAGAACTGTAGGAGGTCTTTAAGCTATTTAAAGAATGTCCCGGACTTTAAAAGCCATTCTCTGTGAGTCATGCTGTCTTTAAAACACTCAAGTTATTTTTTTAGAGGTTGGCAAGCTAAAAAATTCCATCATAAACCAATGTATTACTGTTTCTGTGATATTTGGTAGAAAAGCTAAGTTTCCCTTATGAGAATAGCATACAGCTTCGTACAGAGATATATGCAAAGCAAGAGTGTCCCTTACTGTAATATAGGACTCTATGCTACGAGAAAACTGCTGAGAATGTGGGTAAAAACTAAAGCAATAACAAAACATTCACTTCCTTTGAAAGGATAAAATTGTTTGTAAGGTAAAAGCATCCAAAACAAACAAGAAAAAGTTGGGTTTTATATTTTAAGGTTACAAAAAAACCTGAGTGTATTAGAATCAGTTCCATTAGAAACTAATACTTTGTCATGACCTAAATGAGAAAGCTGCAAGGGTGATTGAAACACAACTGTGTCTCACAAACGTTTTCAGCAAAAATATTCAGGACACTGTGATATAAAATAAGAAAAGAACGATGTTCCAAAAGAGAGGTTATTGGAAAAAAGTCTATTTGTTGTTATATACAGTTATAAAAAAGCTTGGAATTGTTCACATCATCTCTAAAAATAAATTTATAAATTGAAAGCTGTTAGGAGGTTGAAAGTCTATGTATTCTCTAACCTAAGTAAGGGCACTTGTTAAATGGTAGATATGTCCTGATTGGTTTTTTTTTTCCCCCAGATTTTGTCCTGTGAAGGAATAATTTAGCTGGGGCAGAATGACCTTATTAGTACAGCTAACACTAAAGAGATACAAGGAAACTGTTGGGATGGAAGGACAGCACTGCTTTCTTCTTTGTTTGGAGCAGGGATCATGGGCCATAGGAGGGATAGCAGACGGGGAAAGGAGATATCTTCTGTGGAGGGCAGAGAAGTCTACCTGGCAGAGTTTCCAGACACTGAGAAGCAGTATGTTTCTGTCTAGGTTTTCAACAGGGTAAAGTGCCATGTCATGTACTGTACTCTTATCAGCTCTGCACTTTATGCTATCTCAGCATTTTACTCTGCTCATAAATTTTCCCATTGGCACCATAGCTATAAGCTGTACTAGATAAATAGGTGGAACGTTCAGAAATGCCATGAATCAGGAGTCCAAAAAATCCCTTTCAGAAATGGAACTAAAGTCAGAAATGTCAAAATATATTCCTCCTCGGTACTGGAAAACCTAAGATATTTATGTAGTTGCCTGCTTGTAAAAGCAAAATATTCTGTCTCTAGACGGGATGGGAGCATGTACTGGGGCACACTGAAGCCTCTGTCCCATGTTGCTTCAGCAGAGGCCCCAGATGGAGCGTGTCCTAGCTCTCTTTCTTTCCTGAAGTAACAAAGCCACAGCTTGAGTGCAAAGCAGCTGGTGTCTGCCTGGTTTGCACCCTACCAGGGACTGAGGTGGGGGTGGGACCTACATACAGCCTGGCACTTAAACAGTGCAGAGATGGATTCCTGATAGCCTAAGGAAAACTCAGTGTTTCTATTTTTTGGATTTAAATTATTTACTTGTAAGCTTTCTACTTTTTGATGTATGCAATGTGCTTGTGTATCAAAACAGTAAGTCTTTGTGTGAAGTGCAGCTTCCCAGGTGCTGGCAACAGGGGCTCCAGGGTGCCCTCTGTGATGAGAGATCAGAGCTGCCCTGTGCCAAACACAATTGGTTGCAGCTGGTTCCAGTTCCAAGGCATGACTGAGCCTTGCAGCCAAGGCAGTGGTGACTCTGGGAAAATATACCTAAGGAAAGGCAAAGAATGCCACCAAGGCAGAGGACAAGGGAGAAAACTAGTGAGAAATAGCATTGTGAACACAAAGGTCAGAGAAGAAGGAGGAGGAGTAAGCGTTCCATGTTCCACAGCAGATATCCCCACTGCAGCCCATGGACAAGACCATGCCAGACAAAATGGGTCTTTCATGGTGGAATGCAGCCCATGGAGAGGCCATGCTGCAGCAGAGGGAAAGTGTGAGAAAGAAGAAGGAGCAGAGAGAGCAGCAGCCACTATGTGCTAACTGCGACATCTCCCACCCCCCACCCTCCCTGTGCTGCTGGGGGCAGGGCAAGGATACAGGAGTGGAAGAGTCCACTTGAGCGTGGGAGAAGCAGGAGAACCGACATTAACATTTGTCTTCATTTCTCACTATCTGCATCTGGTTTAATTGGATATAAATTAACGGTAATTGTCCTTACATCAAGTCTGTTTTGCTCATAGTAGTAATCAGCTGTCTTGACCCAATAGCTTTCTCATTTTTATTTTGTCTTGCCAAAGAAAGAGGGAGTGAGTGAGCAGCGCAGTGGGAGTTGGCCTATTAGCCAAGACTAACCACTATGAATTTGAAAAACTGAACAAGAAAATGGAAGCTAAAATTCAGAATGAGAGAGAAATAGTAGCTAATCTTTCACACAGATATTGAAGACATAATTTCCCACACAAACACAGGGATTTCCAGATTCACCCTGACCTACAAGGCAATTGGCAGTCCTCTTACCAAGGTCTGCAAATTACCATGGAGGAGAAGGAGAGGGAAGGGTCTTCTGCCTTTCCATCAGCAACTCCTTCCTGCTTTCCAGGATAAGGCAAGGTGGAACAGGGCCTCTTCTGGTTCCCTGGATACTTTCCAACTGTGATGATAATTTTTTGCTTCTCTCAACACCTTAATATGGCAAATTTTCTGTAAAAACTCTTGTGTTGGGTGGAAGAGAATCATATAAACATTCAAATATAGATGGAATAATTCCTATCTTACTTAGATCAACTTTATTCTCCATTACTATTTTCTGATAATGTTTAAAAAAAAAGTTTCCAGTTCATTAAAGACTGTAAAGAGTCAGAATTAAGACCCTGAAAATTTTGACTCTTCGTAAACTGTCACAATAAAAATAATTCTGTGACAGAGCTAGAAAGGTCTAGAAGAGAAATGCTTTAACTCGTATATACTTACAGTTCAAACAGAAAAGTCAGAAATATTAGTAATCAGATAACATAATACCCTTGATAAAAAGGATTTTGAAAACTTTACCTTCTAATCTGCCAGTCTATCCAGTGTCATAATGGTATGTCATAGAAAAGTGTCTGAATTAGGCTAACCTGTAGAATGGTGTGTGATGAAAGAGAACAGATATATGCAATATATAGAGAAAAAAGCCTCAGGCATAGAGCAATGTTATATAAAGAGAAAACTGGGCATACACACAGGCGTACACATACAATACAATATTCCTACATCTGTGTTTACTTTCAAGAGGTATTTTTCTGAAAAATAAATTACAGCAGTAGGTGAAAAGCCTACAAGGGAACCAGATAGATGAACAGTGCTGCAGAATTCCATCTCCTGTACAAAGAAAAACTATACATCATAGTTACTGTCACAATTGACTGTTTTAAAGAATCAAGAGCAAGGGCAACTGCTGGGCTTAAAAGAGAGTAATAACAACTGTCTTAGTGACACTGCAGCTTGTAAGATGCTGTGAGGTTAGGTTGGTGGACAGAAAAAGAGCTAGCATATCATCCATAAATCACTGAGCCTCGGCAGAGACAGAGTTCCTTGGATTTTTAACCAACAAAGAAATCAACCTGAATTTTCAGTGGTACACATGAGAAATACTACACAAGGGCAGTCACAGAATCCCAAGTTTCTACAAGACAGATTGATGGAGCATCTTCAACTTCAAAGTGCCAGTTTGTAGTTAAAATAGGAAACTTATAAGCTGCCTTTTAAGTGTCAGTTCCATTGCATTATCTAGGTTAAATACCTTTTCCACATTTTGGATTTATGCATTCATCAAATTACCTTTTTCTGTAATGTCATTGAATATAGTAGGAGAAGAGACAAGGATGTACAGCAGGTTGTACATTCATTTTGGTCTTGCTTATATGCCCTCAGTAAATACGGACAAAAATAATTAGGAGCGTATAAACTCAAAAGATATGTAGAACCTGTGATGCAACAGGTCCTTTCAACGTGTGTTTAAAGGTTTAATTTAACAGATACAAATTTTAAACAAGCAGATACTCAAAGAAACTCCACAGCAGCTACCAGTACACTAAAGTTGTTGCACTTTTGTGATCTAAATCTGCAGGAAATTTCAGATATATTCAAAAAACACCCACAAAACAGGTCAGTAAAATGCAATTCTATTTTTTTAAAAGGTTTTTCATCAAATCTAGAACTTGTAAAAATTGTGTTCTGTCCAGCTCCCTGTAAACAAAATATCATCTAGTGCAACCCTCAGAACCTCGCAAGTTTTTTGCACTTCACAATATAGTCTTGGACCTCGTGTCAAGAATAAATCAACGTCTAAAGTTTTACTTCTCTGACATTCGTAGTTTAGACTGCAATAGGTATGCTGAGTTGGTCTTTCTAGAACTGAAGAAACCCTTCAGCTTTAGTTTTCCTTTTGCTTCACGCAGCTAGCTGATAGAATACAGGTTTTTTATCTTTTCATCTTGCTTTCAACTTTTTTAATTTTTTTTTATTATACTTCATGCATAACACATGGCAGTAAAAGAAGATATAGTAATTATCAGAGAATATATTCCGTAAGGACAAATAGATGGGAAAAAAAACCCAGTTACAAGCAATGAAGTGTCTTTATAGATTATTTCCTGCAGAGCAGGCAGATATATTTCTAACCTGCAAAGGAAACTTGTTGTGCAAGTTCCGAGCTGGCTTCCCGCCAAGCCCCCGAAACCTGACAACAAGGTCCCGTTCCCCAGAAGGGGAAGAGAAAAGAAAGAACCAAAACAGCCAGAGCTATAGCAAAAATATATACATATATATATATATAT